>NC_134364.1:23819387-24119387 GCF_048569485.1 Anomaloglossus baeobatrachus | reverse complement strand
TTTAAACGGTTTGAATACATTTGCGCACGCTTTCATGGTGACCATATACATTAGATGAATAACCGATCGACCATCTAGCGTCTATAGCGGAGTCCTCACTCTCCATCGTGATTAGAACTGCAGTCCTCCAGCACAGGGGTCCTGGGTTCAAATCCCACCAAGGACAACATCTGCATGGAGTCTGTATGTTCTCCCCGTGTTTGCGTGGATTTCCTCCCACACTCCAAAGACATACTGTTAGGGACTTTCAGTGGCGTAGCAACTGCTTTTGCCACCCGGGGTGGTCGTCAAATTTGCCCTCCCTCCGTTGGCCATCAATAATCCAGAATATATGTAACTTGGGTATCTTGGGTATTGGGTGACGGATGGAGGGGGCTGCGGCTGATGGGGAGAGCAGTGGCGGATGGAGGGGGGCTGCGGCTGATGGGGAGAGCAGTGGCGGATGGAGGGGGGTATCAAATGGAGGAGGGCGGTGGCAGATCGGAGGCAGTAGCGGCGGTGGATCGGGGGCGGTGACTACTGCTGCTGCGGCTCAGTTGAAAGGTTGCAGTGGCAGGAGCAGCGGTGGATCAGAGGCACTTAACAAATGGCACTTGCAGGGATCACTCTCCTCAGCTTTCACGGATGAAGTGAAGCTGAGGGGAGTGGTCACCTACAGGTCACCGGCCCCAGATACAAGGTGATTGGAGAGATTGGTCACAAGGCCGGTCTCTCCAAATCAGAGCTGGAGGCAGGTGAAGCAGCGATCACCCAGCTGCAGACAATGAGCAGTGCTACAGCTGCACTGATCATGGCTGGATTTCAATGCTGAAATATTACAGTGGCTGTGATTGGCTGACGAACGCTGCTCAGCAAATCACAGCCTCCATAGGTTGGGGGGGTGGGACCACCCCTCCTGAAGTCAAGCAGAGGTCCCCCTCCTCCCCGAATCTAAGGTTTTTGCACACCGATGGCAGCCACCGAGGCTCTGGGGCCATGATTTCACCATGACGTAGTGGGTAAGTCATGGGTCATTAAGTAACAGGTCACCATGACATACCCAGTATGTCATGGGTCGTTAAGAGGTTAATCAACAATTATTATTTCTTCTATGTTTTTCTATTTTTTACCCCCAAAATGCTGCCCCCCTGACATGTGCCGCCTGGGGTGGACTGCCCCCTCTGCCCTCCTTTGCTACGCCTCTGGGGACTTTAGACTGGCAACTCTGTCCCAAATGGAGACAATCTATGTAAAGCGCTGTGGAATTAGTAGTGCTATATAAATGAATAAATATCATTATCATTATTACCTGCAACAGATGTATAGAAAGATTAGACATATTGAGTTTTAATATGCCCAATCCTTTGGCTTTCAAGTAAAATAAGTCGTCGATAGGTTACTAGCTGCAGTTTAGTCCTCTTTCCCTGGTTTTCTCTGGTGTACAGGCAGCATCCAATTGTAATATGTACCAGGTATATAGACGACTACTTTTTTTAATACTCTGAGAATAAAAAAAATTATGCAGATGCATACTGCCCGACTGTGAGCCAAAAAGACAAACTTTTGGCATACGACAAGCCCATTATGCTCAACGTGCCCCACATGAGTGAAAATGTCTCGTGTAGATTGCCAGTCCCCACCAGGGGGAAGCTGAATCCCCGTGGAGATAGTCGGTGTCCAGACAATATTGTGCCACTTATCTCCACTATTAAAATAACCCGTTATTCAGCAAAGTTAAACGGGGACGGTGATGGTAGAAGTGAGGCTTAATAGAAAACAGCTGTAAAACGGGAAGAGCTGATTCACCAGCCCCGGCTCATGTACATGTATTCATGCAGGAAATCATGAAGTCGTGACCCATGAAGCGCGGGGAGGCGACGGTTAAACATCTGACATGGAGCAGATTTCAATTGTGTTGCAATGAGACAATCTGCGGATGCTCAGCGCGAGTATAAAGAACGCTGCACATACGCAACGCTGGTGCCTAGCCCAGAACAAGCACGATAGCACCAAAACAGATCATCATCATCATCACCCTATGAATGATATCATGCACTGGCAGCTTCAGAATACTGCCAGCGACGGATTTATGGAAGAAAGTAGCCATGCTTTACTTATAATGTGCAACCCCTTTAAAAGAGACCGAAACCCAATTCTTATCCTTTGCAACCCCTTTAATGGGGGTAATCCCAAGGAGCAACATTGCGGGGATCTGAACCATGGGACCCCCTATGATCATGAGAACAGGTGTTGTGCAAAGTGTCCGGGGCTCTATTCACTTCTATGGGTGTATGGAAAAGAAGAGGTCACACAAGGGGATCATGAGACTGGTGGACGTCCAAGCTCCGGACTGTGCCGAGGGCTACATGAGCTCTGCGGTCCCTCCCTGCACGGCAGGGGTCTGGCAGCGCCATAGTTGTCCCCCTTCATCTTCGTGGGGCTCCTGAGGCCCCATCGATTACAACATTAGGGTATATACTTTCTATAACGGGGTACAACCACTTTTAGGATGTGTTTTGATAACATGGGAACATTAGTCTGTCTGAGACTCCGTGCACACAGTCGTATAACGGATCTGTCTTGGAACTGGACCGTAATGTTCCGGGAGGCCCCCCGCAGTGCAGCCCCCCCCCCGCAGTGCAGTCCCCCCCCCCCGCAGTGCAGAGGCCCCCCGCAGTGCAGCCCCCCCCCCCCCCCCCCCCCGCACAATGTCTTACTCTGAATTCACACTGAATTATTCATCAGCGACTTCCTCTGCTGGTAGGTGACATCCAATCTCACATCTGTAGTTCCTCTAGTGATCAGTTAGCGGTCGCCGCTTCCATCCGGAGCTCGAAATACTCTTCTGGCTGCTTTCACACATCTGGTTTTAGCACTGCGGCTCAATCCGGCTGTGAAACCTATGCAACAGATGCAGCAAAAACACCGCATCCTTTGCACAAGTTTTTACATGCGGCCCGTCCGTTTTTTTCCGGTTCCGGCACGCTACTGAGCATGCGCAGTGGAAGAAACCGCATGCGGCGGCCGGATGCATTTTTTGACGCATCCGGCGTCCATAGGCATGCATTGAAAAATGTGCCGCAGCGGCCGGATGCGGCACGATGCTGTTTTTTTGCCGGAGCAAAAAACGTTGCAGGCAACGTTCCATCCGGCCGCGGCATCGGCTAAAAAACGGACCGAACGCAAGCCCATGCGGCACAATACAGCACTAATGTAAGTCTATGCAAAAAAAAAACGCAACTGGCGGCAAAAAAAACGGTTGTGGTTTTTCTGCAGAGCGCCGTATTGTACCGCAGAGCAAAAACCGGGACGTGTGAAAGTACCTTATATACACACCGCTCAGTCACTTTCACACTCACTGCAAACTCCACCATAGCCCCGGCCATGTACACAGCCATTGCTCTATTATGCAATTCTGCACTACTGGCCCTATAACCAAAAACAGCAAAAATAACTGAGTGGTCATGAGAACCAAAGGAAATCTGGCCATATATGCAGATTATTGCAAACATCCATAAAAAGTCACTATCTGCACCAGTGCATGGTTTAAAGGTCCAAAAAAATGACTCCTTAGGTCAATATATCTGTGCAATCGGCTCAGAAAGTCCCTCAATGAGGTAATGGTCAGTTATCTGTGTGACAAGGATAAGCTTGGTCAAAAATACAATATAAAAAAATGGAGATCTATATCCATATATATATATTTTTTTATTTTGTGTATAATATATAATATAATCATTTACATATATTGTATTTTGTTTTATATATTTTTTTTCTTTTTAATTTATATCTTGTTTAGTTTATATATATATATATATATATATATATATATATATATATATATATATATATATATATATATATATATATACACATACATACACATACACACACACATACATATACATATACATACATACTTTTTTATATATAATATGTATGTATATGTATGGTATATATAAAAATACTAAAAAAATATAATATATATATGATATATTAATAAAATAAAAATAATTAAAAAAAATTATATATAAATTAAGTAAAGATATACATTAAAAATAAAAAAATAAATAAAATAAAAACAAAGTACAATATATGTAAATTATATTATACACAGAAAATAAAAAAAAAAAATATATATATATATACACACACATATATACACACACACACACTTCTATAAATTAAAAAGGACTATATAACAAAATAAAAATATAATTTACAAATTATATCAAAATAAAACAATTATTTTCTTTCTTTATATAAATCTAGATAGATAAATCCAATTATTAGAATATGTAGTTTTTATCTATATTATGGAACCAACAATATAATTATGGAGCATGAATCATTTATACTTTGTTCATTTCTTACAGAAAATTCAAAATAATAATAATACAATAAAACTTACACCCAAGGATTAAAACAATATGATTACTATCCCCAGCGCTGCGAGGGGAGTATACACTGATCTTTTTTGAATTTTTAAATCAGCTGGGATCCATATTATCCGCGGTGCCCATATGTCGTTACGGGGCCAATCTCACCGCACAGGGTGACAATAATGTACAGTATATAATACAAGGGCAAGAAGAGCGCAGCCCCCGAGCGCACCCCGTCCCCGCTCCCCCGAGGACACCCCTCATCCCCGAGTACACCCCTCATCCCCGCTCCCCCGAGGACACCCCTCATCCCCGAGTACACCCCTCATCCCCGCTCCCCCGAGGACACCCCTCATCCCCGAGGACACCCCTCATCCCCGCTCCCCCGAGGACACCCCTCATCCCCGAGGACACCCCTCATCCCCGCTCCCCCGAGGACACCCCTCATCCCCGCTCCCCCGAGGACACCCCTCATCCCCGCTCCCCCGAGGACACCCCTCATCCCCGCTCCCCCGAGGACACCCCTCATCCCCGCTCCCCCGAGGACACCCCTCATCCCCGCTCCCCCGAGGACACCCCTCATCCCCGCTCCCCCGAGGACACCCCTCATCCCCGCTCCCCCGAGGACACCCCTCATCCCCGCTCCCCCGAGTACACCCCTCATCCCCGCTCCCCCGAGGACACCCCTCATCCCCGCTCCCCCGAGGACACCCCTCATCCCCGCTCCCCCGAGGACACCCCTCATCCCCGCTCCCCCGAGGACACCCCTCATCCCCGCTCCCCCGAGGACACCCCTCATCCCCGCTCCCCCGAGGACACCCCTCATCCCCGCTCCCCCGAGGACACCCCTCATCCCCGCTCCCCCGAGGACACCCCTCATCCCCGCTCCCCCGAGGACACCCCTCATCCCCGCTCCCCCGAGGACACCCCTCATCCCCGCTCCCCCGAGGACACCCCTCATCCCCGCTCCCCCGAGTACACCCCGTCCCCGCTCCCCCGAGGACACCCCTCATCCCCGCTCCCCCGAGTACACCCCTCATCCCCGCTCCCCCGAGGACACCCCTCATCCCCGCTCCCCCGAGTACACCCCTCATCCCCGCTCCCCCGAGTACACCCCTCATCCCCGCTCCCCCGAGGACACCCCTCATCCCCGCTCCCCCGAGGACACCCCTCATCCCCGCTCCCCCGAGTGCACCCCTCATCCCCGCTCCCCCGAGTACACCCCTCATCCCCGCTCCCCCGAGGACACCCCTCATCCCCGCTCCCCCGAGGACACCCCTCATCCCCGCTCCCCCGAGGACACCCCTCATCCCCGCTCCCCCGAGGACACCCCTCATCCCCGCTCCCCCGAGGACACCCCTCATCCCCGCTCCCCTGAGTACACCCCGTCCCCGCTCCCCGCCTCCCGCCTGCTCCGGTCTCTTACCGTGTGCGGCTCCGGCTCTGATCGCCGCTATGTGGCCAGAACAAAGGGCTGGAGATCGGAGCGAGCAGCGGCCGGGGAGACGCGGCCACACAGCGCAGCAGCCATTTCCTGTACACACCACTACACTGCCAGACTCCGCCCACTCCTACCAGCATGCAATGCGGCCTGATACGGGCTTTTTTTTGTTTTGTTTAACCCCTTACTTGCTGAATCTTGTAACAGCTTTTTATGCGCTGATTTTAGTTGTGTTTTGCTTTTCTTGTGCTTTGTATTTTATTGATATAATGAAGTGAGCAGAAGATACAGTAGAGCTGAGTGCAGAGACCCCCGGCTCTCCCCAGACCTCAGCTCCTGCCTGCCGGGGAGAGAAAACCTCTGCCTGCCGGGGGGAGAGAACCTCTGCCTGCCGGGGAGAGAAAACCTCTGCCTGCCGGGGGGAGAAAACCTCTGCCTGCCGGGGGGAGAAAACCTCTGCCTGCCGGGGAGAGAACCTCTGCCTGCCGGGGGAGAGAAAACCTCTGCCTGCCGGGGGGAGAAAACCTCTGCCTGCCGGGGGGAGAGAACCTCTGCCTGCCGGGGAGAGAAAACCTCTGCCTGCCGGGGAGAGAAAACCTCTGCCTGCCGGGGGGAGAGAACCTCTGCCTGCCGGGGGGAGAGAACCTCTGCCTGCCGGGGGAGAGAAAACCTCTGCCTGCCGGGGAGAGAAGAGAAAACCTCTGCCTGCCGGGGGGAGAGAAAACCTCTGCCTGCCGGGGAGAGAAAACCTCTGCCTGCCGGGGGGAGAAAACCTCTGCCTGCCGGGGGGAGAAAACCTCTGCCTGCCGGGGGAGAAGAGAAAACCTCTGCCTGCCGGGGGAGAAGAGAAAACCTCTGCCTGCCGGGGAGAGAAAACCTCTGCCTGCCGGGGGGAGAAAACCTCTGCCTGCCGGGGGGAGAAAACCTCTGCCTGCCGGGGGGAGAAAACCTCTGCCTGCCGGGGGGAGAAAACCTCTGCCTGCCGGGGGAGAAAACCTCTGCCTGCCGGGGGGAGAAAACCTCTGCCTGCCGGGGGGAGAAAACCTCTGCCTGCCGGGGGGAGAGAAAACCTCTGCCTGCCGGGGAGAGAAAACCTCTGCCTGCCGGGGAGAGAAAACCTCTGCCTGCCGGGGGAGAAGAGAAAACCTCTGCCTGCCGGGGGGAGAAAACCTCTGCCTGCCGGGGGGAGAGAAAACCTCTGCCTGCCGGGGAGAGAAAACCTCTGCCTGCCGGGGAGAGAAAACCTCTGCCTGCCGGGGGGAGAGAAAACCTCTGCCTGCCGGGGGGAGAAAACCTCTGCCTGCCGGGGGGAGAAAACCTCTGCCTGCCGGGGAGAGAAAACCTCTGCCTGCCGGGGAGAGAAAACCTCTGCCTGCCGGGGAGAGAAAACCTCTGCCTGCCGGGGAGAGAAAACCTCTGCCTGCCGGGGAGAGAAAACCTCTGCCTGCCGAGGAGAGAAAACCTCTGCCTGCCGGGGGAGAGAAAACCTCTGCCTGCCGGGGGAGAAGAGAAAACCTCTGCCTGCCGGGGACAAGAGAAAACCTCTGCCTGCCGGGGAGAGAAAACCTCTGCCTGCCGGGGAGAAGAGAAAACCTCTGCCTGCCGAGGAGAGAAAACCTCTGCCTGCCGGGGGACAAGAGAAAACCTCTGCCTGCCGGGGGGAGAAAACCTCTGCCTGCCGGGGGGAGAAAACCTCTGCCTGCCGGGGGGAGAAAACCTCTGCCTGCCGGGGAGAGAAAACCTCTGCCTGCCGGGGGAGAAGAGAAAACCTCTGCCTGCCGGGGACAAGAGAAAACCTCTGCCTGCCGGGGAGAAGAGAAAACCTCTGCCTGCCGAGGAGACAAAACCTCTGCCTGCCGGGGGACAAGAGAAAACCTCTGCCTGCCGGGGACAAGAGAAAACCTCTGCCTGCCGGGGAGAAGAGAAAACCTCTGCCTGCCGGGGAGAAGAGAAAACCTCTGCCTGCCGGGGAGAGAAAACCTCTGCCTGCCGGGGGGAGAGAAAACCTCTGCCTGCCGGGGAGAAGAGAAAACCTCTGCCTGCCGGGGGAGAGAAAACCTCTGCCTGCCGGGGGACAAGAGAAAACCTCTGCCTGCCGGGGACAAGAGAAAACCTCTGCCTGCCGGGGAGAAGAGAAAACCTCTGCCTGCCGGGGAGAAGAGAAAACCTCTGCCTGCCGGGGGGAGAAAACCTCTGCCTGCCGGGGGGAGAAAACCTCTGCCTGCCGGGGGGAGAAAACCTCTGCCTGCCGGGGAGAGAAAACCTCTGCCTGCCGGGGGAGAAGAGAAAACCTCTGCCTGCCGGGGACAAGAGAAAACCTCTGCCTGCCGGGGAGAAGAGAAAACCTCTGCCTGCCGAGGAGAGAAAACCTCTGCCTGCCGGGGGACAAGAGAAAACCTCTGCCTGCCGGGGGAGAGAAAACCTCTGCCTGCCGGGGAGAAGAGAAAACCTCTGCCTGCCGGGGAGAAGAGAAAACCTCTGCCTGCCGGGGGAGAGAAAACCTCTGCCTGCCGGGGGGAGAGAAAACCTCTGCCTGCCGGGGGGAGAAAACCTCTGCCTGCCGGGGAGAGAAAACCTCTGCCTGCCGGGGGGAGAGAAAACCTCTGCCTGCCGGGGGGAGAAAACCTCTGCCTGCCGGGGAGAGAAAACCTCTGCCTGCCGGGGGAGAAGAGAAAACCTCTGCCTGCCGGGGGAGAGAAAACCTCTGCCTGCCGGGGGGAGAGAAAACCTCTGCCTGCCGGGGGGAGAGAAAACCTCTGCCTGCCGGGGGGAGAGAAAACCTCTGCCTGCCGGGGGGAGAGAAAACCTCTGCCTGCCGGGGAGAGAAAACCTCTGCCTGCCGGGGAGAGAAAACCTCTGCCTGCCGGGGGAGAAAACCTCTGCCTGCCGGGGAGAGAAAACCTCTGCCTGCCGGGGAGAGAAAACCTCTGCCTGCCGGGGGAGAAAACCTCTGCCTGCCGGGGGGAGAGAAAACCTCTGCCTGCCGGGGAGAGAAAACCTCTGCCTGCCGGGGAGAGAAAACCTCTGCCTGCCGGGGAGAGAAAACCTCTGCCTGCCGGGGAGAGAAAACCTCTGCCTGCCGGGGGGAGAGAAAACCTCTGCCTGCCGGGGAGAGAAAACCTCTGCCTGCCGGGGGGAGAAAACCTCTGCCTGCCGGGGAGAGAAAACCTCTGCCTGCCGGGGGGAGAAAACCTCTGCCTGCCGGGGAAGAAGAGAAAACCTCTGCCTGCCGGGGGAGAAAACCTCTGCCTGCCGGGGAAGAAGAGAAAACCTCTGCCTGCCGGGGAGAGAAAACCTCTGCCTGCCGGGGAGAGAAAACCTCTGCCTGCCGGGGGGAGAAAACCTCTGCCTGCCGGGGGAGAAGAGAAAACCTCTGCCTGCCGGGGGGAGAGAAAACCTCTGCCTGCCGGGGGAGAAGAGAAAACCTCTGCCTGCCGGGGGACAAGAGAAAACCTCTGCCTGCCGGGGGAGAAGAGAAAACCTCTGCCTGCCGGGGGAGAAGAGAAAACCTCTGCCTGCCGGGAAGAAGAGAAAACCTCTGCCTGCCGGGGGAGAAGAGAAAACCTCTGCCTGCCGGGGGAGAAGAGAAAACCTCTGCCTGCCGGGGGAGAAAGCGCAGCACATGATACTGGGGCGGCAGGGCCCAATACACTGACTCTGGGGGCCACCGAGCAACTCAATCACACATTTACCGCTGCTTCTATAGAATAATATACTGGGGAAATGGTAAAATGAATGATGAGCTTCCTTTCTCTGTGTATTGTGCCAACTACTGATCATGTCTTGGGAGTAAGTGACATATTACTGCAGCGGAGCCCCCCAGAGGATTCCCCGGCTCTCCTGTGGCCAGTCCAAGCCAAAGCGCATGCCGTAGACTTTGAGAAAGAGAATTGTGATATGCCATTGAATTCCACACCCCTACCCTGCATGTGCCCCATCCATCCTTCCTACAGTCCCTACCCATCATCCCTACAGGCCCTATTCCTATTCCGTATTGTACAATTGTTTTGGCAACACAATGGGGTATTTGGTCCTAACAATAAAGCTTCTTTTAATTTGACATTTGAATTTGATCTGTGATAGATAGATAGAGGGATAGATAGAGGGATAGATAGAGGGATAGATAGAGGGATAGATAGAGGGATAGATAGAGGGATAGATAGATAGAGGGATAGATAGATAGAGGGATAGATAGAGGGATAGATAGAGGGATAGATAGATAGAGGGATAGATAGAGGGATATATAGAGGGATAGATAGAGGGATAGATAGATAGATAGATAGATAGATAGATAGATAGAGGGATAGATAGATAGAGGGATAGATAGATAGAGGGATAGATAGATAGAGGGATAGATAGATAGAGGGATAGATAGAGGGATAGATAGATAGAGGGATAGATAGAGGGATAGATAGATAGAGGGATAGATAGATAGAGGGATAGATAGAGGGATAGATAGAGGGATAGATAGAGGGATAGATAGAGGGATAGATAGATAGATAGATAGATAGATAGATAGAGGGATAGATAGATAGAGGGATAGATAGATAGAGGGATAGATAGAGGGATAGATAGATAGAAGGATAGATACTGTGTTCTTCAAAAATAAGACCCCCCCCCAAAAAATAAGCCCTAGCAGGGATTTTCAGCATTTTCGGAGCAAGGCTTAAATATAAGCCCTCCCCTGAAAATAAGCCCTAGTTGTGGATCAATAATGAAGTGTCCGTGAAGCTAAAAAGGTTACAGATACTGCAGGACACTTCATTATAGACAGCGGCACCCAGCAATTACACTCACCCAACACTGAGCGGCAGGACCTGTAGCGATCGCACACGCACACATTGGATCACACACGCACACATTGGATCACACACGCACACATCGGATCACACACACACTCACCTCATCCAGCGACACCGATCTCTTCTCGCCGGCAGAATCCTGAGAATCAGTGCAGTGGAGCGCAACGAACAGGACGTGCGGCGGGACACGTGACTTGCTCTCATTCCCTGCGGCCGTAAGTGCTGTGTGTGGCTGTGTGTGGCTGTATGTGGGCTAGCAGCACCGACCGGAGATCACAGGGAGGACCTGGGAGCCACGCAGACGTCCGGGTCTGAGTATGAGTCTCCTGGGAAGTGGTGGGGAGGGGGGGGGGTGTCTGCTTTTTTGGGGGTGTGCTTTTTTGGGGGATCTGCTTTTTTGGGGGGTAAACTTACCCCCCACCGTGTTTCTCCAAGAATAAGACCTCCTCCAAAAATAAGCCCTAGTGCTTTTTTGGGGGGCAAAAAAAATATAAGTCAGTGTCTTATTTTTGGAAAAACACGGTAGGTAGATAGAGGGATAGATAGATAGAGGGATAGATAGATAGATAGAGGGATAGATAGAGGGATAGATAGAGGGATAGATAGAGGGATAGATAGATAGATAGATAGATAGATAGATAGATAGATAGATAGATAGATAGAGGGATAGATAGAGGGATAGATAGATAGAGGGATAGATAGATAGAGGGATAGATAGATAGAGGGATAGATAGATAGATAGAGAGATAGATAGATAGAGGGATAGATAGAGGGATAGATAGATAGATAGATAGATAGAGGGATAGATAGATAGAGGGATAGATAGAGGGATAGATAGATAGAGGGATAGATAGATAGAGGGATAGATAGAGGGATAGATAGATAGAGGGATAGATAGATAGAGGGATAGATAGATAGAGGGATAGATAGATAGAGGGATAGATAGATAGAGGGATAGATAGAGGGATAGATAGATAGAGGGATAGATAGATAGATAGAGGGATAGATAGATAGATAGATAGATAGATAGAGGGATAGATAGATAGAGGGATAGATAAATAGAGGGATAGATAAATAGAGGGATAGATAGATAGATAGAGGGATAGATAGATAGATAGATAGAGGGATAGATAGATAGATAGAGGGATAGATAGATAGATAGAGGGATAGATAGATAGAGGGATAGATAGATAGAGGGATAGATAGATAGAGGGATAGATAGAGGGATAGATAGAGGGATAGATAGATAGAGGGATAGATAGATAGATAGATAGATAGAGGGATAGATAGATAGATAGATAGATAGATAGATAGATAGAGGGATAGATAGATAGAGGGATAGATAAATAGAGGGATAGATAAATAGAGGGATAGATAAATAGAGGGATAGATAGATGCATAGATAGATAGAGGGATAGATAGATAGAGGGATAGATAGATAGATAGATAGATAGAGGGATAGATAGATAGAGGGATAGATAGATAGAGGGATAGATAGAGGGATAGATAGATAGAGGGATAGATAGAGGGATAGATAGATAGAGGGATAGATAGATAGAGGGATAGATAGATAGAGGGATAGATAGATAGATAGATAGATAGATAGAGGGATAGATAGATAGAGGGATAGATAGATGGATAGAGAGATAGATAGAGGGATAGATAGATAGAGGGATAGATAGATAGATAGAGGGATAGATAGATAGAGGGATAGATAGATAGAGGGATAGATAGATAGAGGGATAGATAGATAGAGGGATAGATAGATAGAGGGATAGATAAATAGAGGGATAGATAAATAGAGGGATAGATAGATGGATAGAGGGATAGATAGATGGATAGATAGATAGATAGAGGGATAGATAGATAGATGTTGGGATAGATAGAGGGATAGATAGATAGAGGGATAGATAGATAGAGGGATAGATAGAGGGATAAAGTTAGATATAGATAGAGATGAGAGAGAAACAGATGAATAGATATAGATGTATATATAGATAAATATGCAATGTATAGTGATACGGATATTTAAAAAAAAAGAGAGGAGATAGATACAGATGGATGGAGAGCTGCTCGAAAGGATTATTAGATGATAAAAAGCCAGAGGAGACTGAGGCTAGATGCATGGATAAGAGACGGATGGATATGAGAGAGGACAGGAGATAGAGGCTACAGACAGGAGTGAGTGACAGCTGACATATAGAGCGGACGCTGTATGGATTTCCCTGGTAACTCTGTACCAGGAGAACATTGGTTATCAGATTTGTCATTCAGGAGCCTGGGAGAGCTGGGTGTCGGCCGCTTGTGGCCATCTTGATACGATTATAACCTCAGCTAATGATGACTGTATTGTTCCATTTCTATTATTATTTGCTATTCCCATTGGATAATGGTAACATTAAAAGAATGTGAAAAAATTGGTGAATCACACTTTACGGAAAACTCCCAATTTCACAATAAGGGAATGGCAGCTCCGGCTCCGCTGCTTTCCTGGAGGAAGAAATGGAAAAGGATACTGAAATGAATAGGTTATGTAAGGTGCAGAGGCGGCAGATAGATGAGATCACATAGTGTGCCATCATCAGTGCCGGGACCAGGGGAATATCCAGGTGCCATCGTGCCCCTTCATACGGCGGAGGTCCATGGTGTCTCCCAGGCGGCTGCATTTTGCTGCCCAAGGGACTAGAATTCATCCGAGACATGAAGATAAGAAGAGCAGTGTCAGGCTAGGTACGGGGAAGTACCAAGCGAACGGCAAAAAGGAAGGGAAACCCTGTGTATAGGGAAGGGGGAGATGGTGACCCCTCACCTAACCTACTGCTGGTCCCTGGGGTCCCTCACCACCCTAGATAGGTTCCACACCTATGCACCAAGCTGGATACTTGACCCTAGGTATCCCTAGTGCTGGGCCCTAAATAGGGAACGGACGAAATGAGCTCTTCATCAACCCCACTAAACACTAAAGAAAGACA
Organism: Anomaloglossus baeobatrachus; assembly: GCF_048569485.1. NCBI lineage: Eukaryota > Metazoa > Chordata > Amphibia > Anura > Aromobatidae > Anomaloglossus > Anomaloglossus baeobatrachus. The sequence continues at coordinate 24,105,811 of NC_134364.1, read as the reverse complement.
CAAGGAGGACACACAGGGGAAAATGCATGAACTACTTATCCACAGATGACTCAGGTACAAGTTCAGCAAAGTGTCAGCAACAACAGTACAGATGAGAGCAAGCCACCTGCTTGCAACCAGAGCTAGAATGAACTGAATAATATCACCAGCACCAGTCCAGAGGAAGATGGGAATATTTAAGCACCAAGAGAATACTGATGATCAGCAGCTGGACGGAAGGAGAGATCCACTGGGTCCTAAAGGGAAGAGAATCCAGCAGGAAAGCTACATAATACAATGAATACTGACATCAGGAACAATGGAAAGTCAGGGAGCATTTTGCGGAGTCAAACGCTGTGACCTTCTATTGCGAGAAACCACATGACGGTCTGTGACCCATGACACACCCATGACAAACAGACTGTCAGTCATTACATGTCTCACACTAGTGATGTCCCAGGTTCTCATGGAGATCTACGCTTAACAGCTCATTTACATATTAAGAAAAATGTGGATTTCTCTGGAATAAGACATTGGATCGCAGATATTAAGGTGTGATTCTATCCTGCTTCCTATGACCTACATTCTGTATAGGCGGAGGGATGGTCCTGCTGTATAACAAGCAGAGCTGCCATTTAGGAATGCAGGGAGTCAGGGTATTTCCAGCTTCTCTGGACGGTAACAGTCGCCCAGACCATTATTAGTGACTCTGTCCACTGATCATTACTTCGTGTTTTGTGTGCCGGTGTCGTCCCCTCTGAGGTGGTATAGCACCCCCCGGGGGATGTACACGGGGAGGGGTCATCCAATAATCCAGATATATGTGACTACCACAATATACGAGACGCTGTCAGCTTTCTGCAGAACGTTCTGCTCGAAATGAGACAGAAGCGTTATTGTATCCGACACAAGGAAAAGCGATTCTGCGAGACACAATGTCCCATCACCGACCGTCCGCCGGCAATCTGCAACACTGTGGTCACAGGCAATGGACCCTGTGTGTACCACGCGGCACAGGCTTAGATACACGGCTCAGCAGACAATATACAACATGATGCACCTTGATAGACTACTTAGAGAGTATTCCACAGGTTTGGCTTAGATACACTGGTTCGTCAGACAGCCTTAATATACTACTTATCAGATAGTATCACACATGATGGGCTTAGATACACTGGCTCGTCAGACAGCCTTAATATACTACTTATCAGATAGTATCACACATGATGGGCTTAGATACACTGGCTCGTCAGACAGCCTTAACATACTACTTATCAGATAGTATCACACATGATGGGCTTAGATACACTGGCTTGTCAGACAGCCTTAATATACTACTTATCAGATAGTATCACACATGATGGGCTTAGATACACTGGCTCGTCAGACAGCCTTAACATACTACTTATCAGATAGTATCACACATGATGGGCTTAGATACACTGGCTCGTCAGACAGCCTTAATATACTACTTATCAGATAGTATCACACATGATGGGCTTAGATACACTGGCTCATCAGACAGCCTTAATATACTACTTAACAGATAGTATTACACATGATGGGCTTAGATACACTGGCTTGTCAGACAGCCTTAATATACTACTTATCAGATAGTATCACACATGATGGGCTTAGATACACTGGCTCGTCAGACAGCCTTAACATACTACTTATCAGATAGTATCACACATGATGGGCTTAGATACACTGGCTCGTCAGACAGCCTTAATATACTACTTATCAGATAGTATCACACATGATGGGCTTAGATACACTGGCTCATCAGACAGCCGTAATATACTACTTATCAGGTAGTATCACACATGATGGGCTTAGATACACTGGCTCATCAGACAGCCTTAATATACTACTTAACAGATAGTATTACACATGATGGGCTTAGATACACTGGCTTGTCAGACAGCCTTAATATACTACTTATCAGATAGTATCACACATGATGGGCTTAGATACACTGGCTCGTCAGACAGCCTTAACATACTACTTATCAGATAGTATCACACATGATGGGCTTAGATACACTGGCTCGTCAGACAGCCTTAATATACTACTTATCAGATAGTATCACACATGATGGGCTTAGATACACTGGCTTGTCAGACAGCCTTAATATACTACTTATAAGATAGTATCACACATGATGGGCTTAGATACACTGGTTCGTCAGACAGCCTTAATACACTACTTATCAGATAGTATCACACATGATGGGCTTAGATACACTGGCTCGTCAGACAACCTTAATATACTACTTATCAGATAGTATCACACATGATGGGCTTAGATACACTGGTTCGTCAGACAGCCTTAATATACTACTTATCAGATAGTATCACACATGATGGGCTTAGATACACTGGCTCGTCAGACAGCCTAGATATACTACTTAACAGATAGTATCACACATGATGGGCTTAGATACACTGGCTCGTCAGACAGCCTTAATATACTACTTATCAGATAGTATCACACATGATGGGCTTAGATACACTGGCTCGTCAGACAACCTTAATATACTACTTATCAGATAGTATCACACATGATGGGCTTAGATACACTGGTTCGTCAGACAGCCTTAATATACTACTTATCAGATAGTATCACACATGATGGGCTTAGATACACTGGCTCGTCAGACAGCCTAGATATACTACTTAACAGATAGTATCACACATGATGGGCTTAGATACACTGGCTCGTCAGACAGCCTTAATATACTACTTAACAGATAGTATCACACATGAGGGGCTTAGATACACTGGCTTGTCAGACAGCCTTAATATACTACTTATCAGATAGTATCACACATGATGGGATTAGATACACTGGCTTGTCAGACAGCCTTAATATACTACTTAACAGATAGTATCACACATGATGGGCTTAGATACACTGGCTCGTCAGACAGCCTTAATATACTACTTATCAGATAGTATCACACATGATGGGCTTAGATACACTGGCTCGTCATACAGCCTTAATATACTACTTATCATATAGTATCACACATGATGGGCTTAGATACACTGGCTTGTCAGACAGCCTTAATATACTACTTATCAGATAGTATCTCACATGATGGGCTTAGATACACTGACTCGTCAGACAGCCTTGATATACTACTTATCAGATAGTATCACACATGATGGGCTTAGATACACTGGCTCGTCATACAGCCTTAATATACTACTTATCAGACAGTATCACACATGATGGGCTTAGATACACTGGCTCGTCAGACAGCCTTAATATACTACTTATCAGATAGTATCTCACATGATGGGCTTAGATACACTGACTCGTCAGACAGCCTTGATATACTACTTAACAGATAGTATCACACATGATGGGCTTAGATACACTGGCTTGTCAGACAGCCTTAATATACTACTTATCATATAGTATCACACATGATGGGCTTAGATACACTGGTTCGTCAGACAGCCTTAATATACTACTTATCAGATAGTATCACACATGATGGGCTTAGATACACTGGCTCGTCAGACAGCCTTAACATACTACTTAACAGATAGTATCACACATGATGGGCTTAGATACACTGGCTCGTCAGACAGCCTTAATATACTACTTATCAGATAGTATCACACATGATGGGCTTAGATACACTGGTTCGTCAGACAGCCTTAATATACTACTTATCAGATAGTATCACACATGATGGGCTTAGATACACTGGCTCGTCAGACAGCCTTAATATACTACTTAACAGATAGTATCACACATGATGGGCTTAGATACACTGGCTTGTCAGACAGCCTTAATATACTACTTAACAGATAGTATCACACATGAGGGGCTTAGATACACTGGCTCGTCAGACAGCCTTAATATACTACTTATCAGACAGTATCACACATGATGGGCTTAGATACACTGGCTCATCAGACAGCTGTAATATACTACTTATCAGATAGTATCACACATGATGGGCTTAGATACACTGGCTCGTCAGACAGCCGTAATATACTACTTATCAGATAGTATCACACATGATGGGCTTAGATACACTGGCTCGTCAGACAGCCTTAATATACTACTTATCAGACAGTATCACACATGATGGGCTTAGATACACTGGCTCGTCAGACAGCCGTAATATACTACTTATCAGATAGTATCACACATGATGGGCTTAGATACACTGGCTCGTCAGACAGCCTTAATATACTACTTAACAGATAGTATCACACATGATGGGCTTAGATACACTGGCTCGTCAGACAGCCTTAATATACTACTTAACAGATAGTATTACACATGATGGGCTTAGATACACTGGCTTGTCAGACAGCCTTAATATACTACTTAACAGATAGTATCACACATGATGGGCTTAGATACACTGGCTCGTCAGACAGCCTTAACATACTACTTATCAGATAGTATCACACATGATGGGCTTAGATACACTGGCTCGTCAGACAGCCTTAATATACTACTTATCAGATAGTATCACACATGATGGGCTTAGATACACTGGCTTGTCAGACAGCCTTAATATACTACTTATAAGATAGTATCACACATGATGGGCTTAGATACACTGGTTCGTCAGACAGCCTTAATACACTACTTATCAGATAGTATCACACATGATGGGCTTAGATACACTGGTTCGTCAGACAGCCTTAATATACTACTTATCAGATAGTATCACACATGATGGGCTTAGATACACTGGCTCGTCAGACAGCCTAGATATACTACTTAACAGATAGTATCACACATGATGGGCTTAGATACACTGGCTCGTCAGACAGCCTTAATATACTACTTATCAGATAGTATCACACATGATGGGCTTAGATACACTGGCTCGTCAGACAACCTTAATATACTACTTATCAGATAGTATCACACATGATGGGCTTAGATACACTGGTTCGTCAGACAGCCTTAATATACTACTTATCAGATAGTATCACACATGATGGGCTTAGATACACTGGCTCGTCAGACAGCCTAGATATACTACTTAACAGATAGTATCACACATGATGGGCTTAGATACACTGGCTCGTCAGACAGCCTTAATATACTACTTAACAGATAGTATCACACATGAGGGGCTTAGATACACTGGCTTGTCAGACAGCCTTAATATACTACTTATCAGATAGTATCACACATGATGGGATTAGATACACTGGCTTGTCAGACAGCCTTAATATACTACTTAACAGATAGTATCACACATGATGGGCTTAGATACACTGGCTCGTCAGACAGCCTTAATATACTACTTATCAGATAGTATCACACATGATGGGCTTAGATACACTGGCTCGTCATACAGCCTTAATATACTACTTATCATATAGTATCACACATGATGGGCTTAGATACACTGGCTTGTCAGACAGCTTTAATATACTACTTATCAGATAGTATCTCACATGATGGGCTTAGATACACTGACTCGTCAGACAGCCTTGATATACTACTTATCAGATAGTATCACACATGATGGGCTTAGATACACTGACTCGTCAGACAGCCTTGATATACTACTTAACAGATAGTATCACACATGATGGGCTTAGATACACTGGCTTGTCAGACAGCCTTAATATACTACTTATCATATAGTATCACACATGATGGGCTTAGATACACTGGTTCGTCAGACAGCCTTAATATACTACTTATCAGATAGTATCACACATGATGGGCTTAGATACACTGGCTCGTCAGACAGCCTTAACATACTACTTAACAGATAGTATCACACATGATGGGCTTAGATACACTGACTCGTCAGACAGCCTTGATATACTACTTAACAGATAGTATCACACATGATGGGCTTAGATACACTGGCTTGTCAGACAGCCTTAATATACTACTTATCATATAGTATCACACATGATGGGCTTAGATACACTGGTTCGTCAGACAGCCTTAATATACTACTTATCAGATAGTATCACACATGATGGGCTTAGATACACTGGCTCGTCAGACAGCCTTAACATACTACTTAACAGATAGTATCACACATGATGGGCTTAGATACACTGGCTCGTCAGACAGCCTTAATATACTACTTATCAGATAGTATCACACATGATGGGCTTAGATACACTGGTTCGTCAGACAGCCTTAATATACTACTTATCAGATAGTATCACACATGATGGGCTTAGATACACTGGCTCGTCAGACAGCCTTAATATACTACTTAACAGATAGTATCACACATGATGGGCTTAGATACACTGGCTTGTCAGACAGCCTTAATATACTACTTAACAGATAGTATCACACATGAGGGGCTTAGATACACTGGCTCGTCAGACAGCCTTAATATACTACTTATCAGACAGTATCACACATGATGAGCTTAGATACACTGGCTCATCAGACAGCTGTAATATACTACTTATCAGATAGTATCACACATGATGGGCTTAGATACACTGGCTCGTCAGACAGCCGTAATATACTACTTATCAGATAGTATCACACATGATGGGCTTAGATACACTGGCTCGTCAGACAGCCTTAATATACTACTTATCAGACAGTATCACACATGATGGGCTTAGATACACTGGCTCGTCAGACAGCCGTAATATACTACTTATCAGATAGTATCACACATGATGGGCTTAGATACACTGGCTCGTCAGACAGCCTTAATATACTACTTACCAGATAGTATCACACATGATGGGCTTAGATACACTGGCTCGTCAGACAGCCTTAATATACTACTTATCAGACAGTATCACACATGATGGGCTTAGATACACTGGCTCGTCAGACAGCTGTAATATACTACTTATCAGATAGTATCACACATGATGGGCTTAGATACACTGGCTCGTCAGACAGCCGTAATATACTACTTATCAGATAGTATCACACATGATGGGCTTAGATACACTGGCTCGTCAGACAGCCTTAATATACTACTTAACAGATAGTATCACACATGAGGGGCTTAGATACACTGGCTCGTCAGACAGCCTTAATATACTACTTATCAGACAGTATCACACATGATGGGCTTAGATACACTGGCTCGTCAGACAGCCGTAATATACTACTTATCAGACAGTATCACACATGATGGGCTTAGATACACTGGCTCGTCAGACAGCCGTAATATACTACTTAACAGATAGTATCACACATGATGGGCTTAGATACACTGGCTTGTCAGACAGCCTTAATATACTACTTATCATATAGTATCACACATGATGGGCTTAGATACACTGGCTCGTCAGACAGCCTTAATATACTACTTATCAGATAGTATCACACATGATGGGCTTAGATACACTGGCTCGTCAGACAGCCTTAATATACTACTTATCAGATAGTATCACACATGAGGGGCTTAGATACACTGGCTTGTCAGACAGCCTTAATATACTACTTAACAAATAGTATCACACATGATGGGCTTAGATACACTGGCTCGTCAGACAGCCTTAATATACTACTTATCAGATAGTATGACACATGATGGGCTTAGATACACTGGCTCATCAGACAGCCTTAATATACTACTTATCAGATAGTATCACACATGATGGGCTTAGATACACTGGCTCGTCAGACAGCCTTAATATACTACTTATCAGATAGTATCACACATGATGGGCTTAGATACACTGGCTCGTCAGACAGCCTTAATATACTACTTATCAGATAGTATCACACATGATGGGTTTAGATACACTGGCTCGTCAGACAGCCGTAATATACTACTTATCAGGTAGTATCACACATGATGGGCTTAGATACACTGGCTTGTCACACAGCCTTAATATACTACTTATCAGATAGTATCACACATGATGGGCTTAGATACAATAGCTTAGCAGGTGGTGTTCCTTAGATACATTGGACCAGCAGACAGGATCTGATATGATAGGATTAGATACAATGGCTGATCAGACAGTATCACACTTAGATTCACTACTTATGAAATGGTATTACATATGATGGGCTTAGATACCATTATAAGCTTAGATACAATGACTTAGTTAATAGTATCACACATGATAGGATTAGATTCTCTGGCTTAGAAAACAGTATCACACTCAATAGGATTAGATACACTGGTCCAGCAGACATTACTACACATGATAGGCTTAGATATATCGACTTAACAGACAGTATCGCGAATGGATTAGATACATTAACTCAGCATCATAGACTTAGATATAATAATGCAGCACAAACTATAATATATGGTAGGCTTAGATACACTGTTAAGAGGATGATATCACACACGATAGGGTTAGATGCAGCAGTTCTTGAAAACCATATTACATATGACAGTATTAAATACAATGGCTCAGAGGACAGTATCACACATGAGAAGCTTAGATACAGCCAATGAGCTGTAGCACAACATGCTTAGATACACCAGTTCAGCACGCAGTGTCACACATGACCTGCTCAATACACAATATCATGATTTCAAAGGAATCTATCTAGCGTGTATCCGTCTAGAGAAATAAAGGATCGGGCATGTCGGATTTTAACATGCCCAATCCTATGATTCCACAAGAGAAGCTGTGTCCTGTGATGTGTGTTGCCACCTGGTGGAGCACAGTGTGCCCCTGCATGGGGGGCAGCGGCTGGGAGACTATCACACATATTTGGGTTAGATCCCCCATCTCAGCGGATCACACTCCCTGAGCATCATTTTAGAACAATATCCCGTAACATTACTTGCTGGGAGTTGTAGTGCTGCGGGTTTCTCTGTGACTGTTTTGCACATGATAAATGTAGATAGATTGCCAGCAAATTGTTGACATACTGATGCAATAGTAATTCTGTGCATTCCCCTGATCATCTCTTGGAAATTTTTTAGACTTTTGCAGAGATGATGAATATGAATATGTAATTAGAAATAAATAAAAAAAAACCTTCTCACCCCCTGTGGGTGGTTATTTGTCCTTCCTCATTCTCGGGTCCTCTACCAGAGGCCTGGGAGTTTGAGGGTTCTGCGCAGGATCTTAGTTGTTCCCAGTACATATATTAGCTGTAGTACCCGGCGTTGCCCGGGATTGTATCTGTCTGTCTGTCTCTCTCCCAGTCTGTCTGTCTGTCTCTCTCTGTGTGTGTCTCTCCCAGTCTCTGTCTCTGTGTATCTGTCTGTCTCTTTGTGTGTATCTTTCCCTGTCTGTCTCTTTGTCTGTATATTTTGCTATGACTCTTTCTCTGTCTCTGTCTGTATATTTTCCTGTCTGTCTTTTTATCTGTCTGTCTCTCTGTCTGTATATTTCCCTGTCTGTGCTTTTGTCTGTCTGTCTCTTTGTCTGTATCTTTCCCTGTCTGTCTCTTTGCCTGTATATTTCCCTGTTGGTCTCTTTCTCTGTCTGTCTCTTTCCCTATCTGTCTGTCTCTTTTTCTGTCTGTCTCTTTCCCTATCTATCTGTCTGTATATTTTCCCATCTGTCTCTGTTCCTGTCTGCCCCGTCTGTCTCTTTCTCTGTCTGTCTCTGTCTCTTTCCCTCTTAATGTAGACAAAAAAGACTGACTGCACTCACCAAACTGACATGTGAACAGGTGCATAACTGAACATGACATAAAATACAAAAAAGACAGTTTGCACTCTGATAATGCTAACGTATGGAAACCATGAATGTGTGAACATGGACCTGCATTACTGCTAAGGAAAATCTAAGAAAAATGAGATATTTAGCATATATATGTATCTTTCCCTGTCTGCCTCTGTCTGTCTCTCTGCCTCTGTCTGTCTCTTTCCCTGTCTTTCTCTTTACCTATCTGTCTCTTTCGCTGTCTGTCTCTTTCCCTGTCTGTCTGTCTGTCTCTTTCCCTGACTTTCTCTTTCCCTGTCTGTCTCTCTGCCTCTGTCTGTCTCTTTCCCTGTCTTTCTCTTTACCTATCTGTCTCTTTCCCTGTCTGTCTCTTTCACTGTCTGTCTCTTTCCTTGTCTGTCTCTTTCCCTGTCTGCCTCTGCTTCTCTCTTTCCCTGTCTGCCTGTCTCTGTCTCTTTCCTTGTCTGTCTTTGTCTGTGCCTATGTCTGTCTATATCTCTGTCTCACTGTCTCTCTATCTGTCTCTCCACAAAAATGATATTACCTCACACATAAGCTTCTAATAGTAAGAATGTCCTTCGTTTCTATAGCAACCAATCATAGCTCCTATTAATGACCTGTAGTTCCCAGCTCCATTGACTTTAATGGAGGCAGGTTTTTTGGAGAGTAACTGTAAAGCGCGGGGTTAAATTTTCCCTCCAAAACATAGTCTTATGACGTTCCCTGGGTCACATGAGGTGTCTGTGCAAAATTTCGTAATTGTAAATGTGACGGTGCGGATTCCTTTAGCGGACATACATACATACATATATACACACACACACATACACATACACTCAGCTTTATATATTAGATTTATGCTGACTGTATACATATATATCTGTGTACATAGACTCATACAGTACTGTATACTGTATCCTCGGTCTCCTTTGCTGCCTGGTCCCGTCCCGGTGATTGGAAAGTCCGGTGAGTCATTTCTTGATGTCACGGGGTCTGGACCGTTCTTTAATTGTCAGAGGAAATAAAAATCACAAGAGACAGTACATAGCGGACCATGTGCTTCCTCATGTGGTCGACACATGACACAGTTCAACATAAGTACCAGAGCCACTTTTTTTTTGTTTTCTGGGGGGGTTTCTAAACTTTTTTTGGGGGGGCAGATGCACTAATTTTGTCACCCATAACAACCAATCACTGCTCCACTTTTATTTTTGATATGCAATGCAAGACATGAAAGCTGCCCTGTGATTGGTTGCTCTGGGTGAATTACTGCTCCTCGGTCCTTATAACCACAGAGTTAGCAGAATAGGGGCACAGTCCTGTATAAACTTGGGGGGGCCAACATTTTTGGACTGTTTACACAAATCCCACCCATTTTACCCCTGCTCCAATTTTGCCAAAACAGTGGCATTGGGTCTCCAGTGCGTTGGACACCAGGGCCCTGGTAATGGCAATAATCGGGCACTACGACCACAAGGTACCGAATATGATAAAGAAAGAAGAAATAATCCAAATGAATTGGGCTTTATTTTTGCAACTTAACCCCTTCATGACCTAGGTCGCTTCCCTCCCATTATAAAGGGCTCCAGCGGCGAGCCCACAGTCATCCCCGCACATGTCTGCTGATCTGCTCAGCAGACATGTGCGCCTGTTAACCCCTTAGATTACGCTGTCAAACTCTTGACAGCGCGATCTAACAAGCTCCGGTGTGGATTGTACCGTTCCCCACCGCCATCGGCAAACCCGTGACACGATCACAGGGCGCTAATTGGTTGCCATGACAGCGTGGGGTCGGATGCTGTCACCTGTGGCTGCCATGACGTGTTTCCCATTTTCCAGTACAATATGGGGCAGAATGAATAATGGTGGCATTCCAAAGTACAACTCGTCCTGCAAAAACACAAGCCCTCATGTGGCTATATTGGTGGAAAAATAAAAAAGTTATGTCCCTTGGAAGAAAGGGAGGAAAAAACGAAAACAGGAAAATGGCGTCGTTTTGGGTCTGCAGCTACTATGCAGACCTATGCATTGCCATGGTAACAGACAACCAAGACATTTTTTGTAGTCTGACCCTGACTGGATCCGGCTGCACGGGGCGCAGCTGTGAGACAAGTCCTAGGACAAATCTTAGGACTATTTTACTGGAGAAAAGTGACAGAATGAAAGTGTCCAGCGTGTAAACAGTTAACAGCGGATGGATTCTCCCTGCTCGTGACGTCACTCTCAATACCTCAAGAGGGGGCGTGGTTTGTTGAACGCGAGGCTTGGAACGCTCTGCTCGCCCACACCGTGGAACGCAACTTCCTGTTTCCTGTCACTCAGGTTCCCGCTAACCACTTGCAAGTTACGCGCGCGAAAGTTGAAAACGCGGAGAGCGGAGCCGCCGACACCGGTACGTGCGGGCTGCGGGGACTTCTGTGTGACCGGCCCCTGTTCTCTGCATTATGCGCGCATTCCCTGAGCCCCTCACTGCTCGGGTCGCCATTATTTGGGGCTTTTCAGGGTACCTGCGCTGGGGTTTATCACCTCCCGGAATTTCTGATGAAAATATATAGGAAAGTTCAATTTATGAATTTTGCACTTTATTTTTTAATGGAGCTCTTCATTGAGAAGTGACATGGTCCAATCAGATCGCTGCTTGCATTTTCCAATGCGCCTGTGAAAATTAAGACGTGACGTCTGATTGGTTGTCATGATTTTTTTTTTTTTTTTTAAAGGGGTAGTCCATCTTTTATTTTTTCCACTCCATGTGTGTTTATGGCTATAAATCCTTTTTGATTGTTTCCGTTAAAAATTTTGCACCATTTTCCTTTTTTATATTTTATTCTTATTCTGCTCCATACAGAGCGGAGCTTTACGGGAAGGCGGGGGGAGGTCTTCAGCTGGCTACCATTGTAACCAACAATATACTTTAAGTAATGTCTGAGATTGAAACGGTTAAACTGCAGATGCTGGGTACGTATCACAGCCGGCATCTGCTGTGTATGTAGAGGCAGCAGATCCTGAGCCGGCATCTTAAGGGTGCTTTACACTCTGCGACATCACTAGCGATCTCGTTAGCGATGTGACACGCCAGATCACAGATGCAATCTGCTGAGATCGCACACGTGACCGGCACTACAAAACTACCTATGTGCGATCTCGGCAGATCGCATATGCGATCTGGCATGTCATATCTCTAACAAGATCGATAGCGATGTCGCAGCGTGTAAAGCGCCCTTTACTGTCCTTAGTGATCTATGGAGAAAAATGTACGTCACAGGTCGTTCAAGGTTAAATGACCGCCCCCAGCTCTGGGTGGAGCAGGGTCACCTTCTGAGCCCGCTCCATGGTGGATGTGAATGACATGAAGCCAGGAAGGGGTTAAAAATAAAGTGCAATGGCTTCAAGAAAAACACCACTAAATTATACCATTCCATCCTTTTCCATGGGAGTAAAAAAAATAAAAAAAATCCCTTAAAGGAAATTATTTTTTAATATATAAAAGCAGTGTCCAAAAAATGCAGAAATTGTTTTTTAAAAAAAATGGAGAAAATAAAAAGTGAATTAAGGCGGCTTAAAGGCAAATTCCAACCATGATAAAAGTTATTTGAAAAGGCAAAAAAATCCTTTGGTGAGAAATTATTAAGGCGCACTTTATCAGAACGGGGTGAAAAAACACCAGACGTGGCATGTTTCTTGTGCAACCTCTCATTGTGCCCAAAAATTGTGACTTTTCCCCCAGAAATATGTTGAAAAATCCTTTAAAGATTGTCCCCTGTGTATCACAACTGCAGCACAAAGTAGAGAGTCACACATCACTGGAAGCAGGGGCTCAGCCCCTACATCATGTGGCAGATTACATAAACCTGCTGACAGATTCCCTTTAATCACTGTAAGACCTGTTGTGTTTTTATTTACATTTTTTTGGCAGGTTCCTGAGTGAAAGACTCCACCATAAAAACACTGCCAAGACCAACAGCAAAGACGCTTAAAAAAATGACGTGGGATCCCCCCCATTTTTCTAATACCAGCCAAGGTGTAGCAGACAACTGGGGGCTAATATTATTAGGGTGGGAAGGGCCATCGTTATTTGGCCCTTTCCAGGCTAACAATAGCAGCCCACAGCTGCCCCAGAAGTGGCGCATCCATAAGATGCACCAATTTTTGCGCTGTACCCAGCTCTTCCAATTGCCCTGGTGCGGTGGCAATCGGGGTAATAAAGGGTTAATGGCAGCCCATAGCTTGTGATGTCAAGCGTCTGAGACACACCACATCACTAATCTGTACGTGAAAATAAATAACCACAAACAGCCCAAAAAATCCTTTATTTGAAATAAAATAAAAAGCCCCCGTCTTTCACCACTTTATTAACCCCCAAACACCCCTCCAGGTCTGAAGTAAGCCACATGAGGTCCCATGGCGATTCACCTCTGCTGCATCCCTGTCCTGTCACAGCGAGCGGCCATAGAGCACGGCTGCCGGCTGTGAGTGCAGACAGAGCCGCAGCGATCAGAATGAACTGGGGTGAACCCCTGACGTCACAGCTACAGGTCCCACAGTATGGCGTGTGTCGCAGCTGTGACGTCACGGGTTCGTGAGGGTCAGGCCGCTACTGAAGTGAACTGTACTGTATGATGTAGACACGCCCACCGGCGGCTGTGATTGGTTGCAGTCTGACAGCTGTCACTCAGCATGGAGGGCACGTCTGACTGCAACCAATCACAGATGGGGGGAGGAGTGAATATGTATGAGGCTAATGAGTGGGTCCAGAAGAAGATGAGAGGCTGCGGGAGCAGAGTGACAGCCAGTGATCAGTGAGTATGTAGGGCTTGGAGAGAGAGAGAAAAACACCGACATGCCAGAATCACCCCAGCATTGATTTTGTCATTCTGGAACTATATTGGTGTGCTGCGTTTTTGTTGACAAAGCCGCGGGTAAAATGCACAAAACGCATGAAAAAAGCAAGCAAGACGCACCAATTTGATAGCATGTGTTTTTCCTTGCGTTTTTGATGTTCTCATTGATTTCAATGGGTGACAAATGTTGCCAAAAACGCAAGAAAGAATGAACATGCTGCGGCTTTTTTGTCACAAACGTTTGTAAAAAAAAAAAAAAAAAAACGCTGACAAACTGCAACAACAACAAAACTGCACCAAAATCCGCAGCGTGCGCATGTAGCCATAATTCTGAATAATAATCTAGCCACGCAGGGCTTGGATATACTCGTGCCTATTACCGCATTCATTAGTCAGTACAGCGCAGTTTTCTATATCTTTGTTTCAAGTATTCTTAATGAAGAAGAGGGAAGGAAACAAAAAAGTACCATGTTTTATGCTGATATTCACCTTTTGTTTTGCAGAACATGCCTGCCGAAAAGAAGCCCATGCGATACGCGCACCTCGAGGGTCACACGGATGTCTGTTTTAATGAAAGTGGAAGGTAAAGATTTTTATTTCTTGGTAAACCAGTTCACCCCTTTTATGTCCGATTTCACACATCCGACATTTCGTTGGGGGTCACAGGGGGGTGTATGCTGCTGACACTAGACTGACAATATGCAAAAACGTTATCTGCTCCCCGCAGTGTACACCCACCCATTACAATAAATATGCCCAGCGGCGCTCAGAAAATCTATATGTAAACATGAAATATAGGAATTTTGGCACTGCGTTACTGCTGCTGGAAAAAATGAGATACTTAGTGTACAAATTATCCAATTCGTGTAAGGGTACTTTCACACTTGCGTTGTTTTCCTTCCGTCATAATCCGCCCTTTTGGAAAACAGGGGAATCCGTTAACGGATTCCGCTCTTTCCCATAGACTTGTATGGATGACGGATTGTGCCAAAAGGACCTGCGTTGCTTCCGCTCGGCGACGCTGCGTTGCTTCCGCCCAGCGGGAGGAACGCAGCATGTAACGTTATTTTGAGCACTGGAATCCTTAGGATTTCACTGCGCATGCTCTCTGGCTCCCTGCACCTGTAACTAAGGTAAATATCGGGTAACCAAGCAAAGTGCTTTACCCGATATTTACCCTGGCCACGTATGCAGGGAGCCCGACACTTTCCCGCTCGGCTCCGAAACCTCCCGCACTCCACTCCCCATGTATATATATATATACACATAGACATACACACACTCCTACTCACCTGTCCTCAGCGCCATGGCCCCGCTCGTCTCTCCGCACTCCGCCCCCCCGCACACATTCTCAGTGGCCGAGCGATCAGCTGATCACCCGACGCTGGGAGTGATCAGTTTACCCCCCCCTGCTGGGAGCGATCAGCTGATCGTTCACAATAGTCTGCCGCCAGTGAAACTGTGTAAAAAAAAAAACAAAAAAAAACAAAACGGCTGATTCGGTTGCTTTGTACGATCCGTTGCATCCATCACACAACGCAATGCAACGGATACCGTTCAACACAAGTGTGAAACTAGCCTAAGCCCGACAGTTCCACAATGAGAGCACACTCCCTCCTCCCGGGTGGACCGTATCTCTGTCCCTATCAGTCGCTTACCTGACCAAGATGTCGCACACCCTGATTTCAGTCTTAGAGCGTCTTGCCAATCCTAACACTCGGGACACTTTCCTATGTCTCTACTCCAACATGGCAGATCTCGCAAAAGATCAAAAAAAGCTATTGAGTACTAGCTCATCGTCCAGGTCGCCATCACCCTCAACTTATTTCGGGGTGATTTTCTCCCAAGCTCCTTCTTCCAACGTACCTGTGTGTTGTGAATACATTTGAATTAGATTCCAGTTTGGGGCTCCCTCTTGTGGTCAGTGCTGGTAATGCAGCTGACTTGCTGAGTGGGAACTGGACCGCTGAGTAGGATTTGCAATCAGGCCATTTGGTTTGGGCCTATATAACTATGTAGCTTCCTTTTGTTCCTTGCCGGTGCTCAATTGTATTTCCTGTGTTCTAAGAACTTCCTGAAACCAGCCTTGTTCTCTGTGTCTACCAGAATTCCTCTCAGATAAGTTGGTCTTGTACCTTTGCTTACGGTTTTTCACTTTCTTGGGATTTTGCCTGTGTGGAGTTCCTGGCGGAATTGGATTATTCCCTGCTGGGAGTATCTCTGTACCTTGCTCCATGTTCTGTTATGTGTTGTGTTTTGTCATGCTTGGTACAATATTCAGTCCCCTCTCTATATCAATGTTTTTCTTGGATCCCAGTAATACCAGAGTACTGATATAGCGGGGGAGAGCCTTTGTAGGCTCAGTATTTTTCCATGTCAGGCGTGCTGGTATTTTAGGGTTTTTACGGCTGCAGTCAGTGCTCTTTCCTATTCTTGCCCATGCAGATAGTTTTGGGCCTCATCTTTGCTGACTCTGTTCTCTAGCTACGTATTGTGTTTTCCTATATCACTGTAATCTTTACATGTGGGGGCTATCTATATCTTTGGGGACTACTCCGAGGCAGATTAGCTTTTCTACATTTCTCTCAGTTAGAGTATTTAGTTCTCCGGCTGTGTCGAGACGACTAGGTCATCGTAGGCTCGTCCCACGGCTACTTCTAGTTGTGTGTCAGTATTAGGTCTGCAGTCCGTTAAGGTTCCAGCCACTCTGGTTATTTTCTAGGTTTCCGAGTTATTTCTCTTTTTCTGAACATCCTCGGTCACTGGATCACAACACCTGTGGCTCAGGAGTCAGACCCCTGTTCCGGGTTAGTTTCTAATTTCCAATCTTCAAGACATGGAGGATAGTCTGATTCTGGCAGTAAATCAGTCCATCAACATGAAACACAAGGACCCGATATCTTCCAAGCACACCGTATCATTCATGAAGACAAAGCACCTTCGAGTGTTCCCCAACCATGAGCAATTTGACAGAATTTTTGCCAAAGATGGGAACATCCAGAAGACTGTTTTCTAAGGAGGAAGCGCATGGAGGTCTTGTATCTTTTTGCGCCTGACTTTCTTCCAAAATGGGCAGAGTGTCCAGAAGTGGATTCCCCACTCTCCCGGCTGTCTACCAATGCTCTCCTTCTCTTGGATGAGGCCTTCCCTACCGACAGGCACATCGAGTTTCTGGCTTAATCCACGGGTCAGTCCTTTGTCTGTCATTTGCCTCCATTTAGGTTTCCAAGTTAATTTATTCATGGGCCGCAATTCTCCAATAGGGCATCCTTTTCATCACCCCTCCTTCCGAGTTAGTGGTTCTGGAGGACCAAATTGCTCACACAGGAAAATACCTCTTGTCTGCTTCTCTGGATGCAGCTAGTTGTCTCTGATCTCGCCGCCGGCAACATCATCGTAATATGTAGAGTCTTGTGGCTGAAAGCATGGAACACGGATTCAGCCTTCAAGAAGTAACTCATCAGTTTCCCCTTCCGGGGCTCAACACTCTTCAGTACAAGATTGTCTCGAACATCACAGGAGGGAAGAACACTTCACGTCCACTGCTGAAGCCCAAGCACTTCCTCCCAAGAAACGCACTCTTCAGTTCCTTTTCTTTCATCAATTTGGTGACACTTTTCTGGGGACCACAAGGTCAACAGAGCTGATCTTCGAGATCAAGGTCCAACCGGTTACATAGGTTGAAAAAAGGCCTAGGTCCATCTAGTTCACCCTTCCTCCACCAATTATACATTTTGTCATTAAGTCTTTTTTCTCCAACACATGACGAGGTTTATGATCCTGGGAATCGTCCCAGATTGGGCAGGCACCTCCTATCTTCCCGAGATGAGTGGTTTCCGGTTGTCAATGATGCCTGTGTCCGAGATGTCGTCTCCTTCTGCTATAAAATAGAATTTTCCACCCAACTTCACTCTCGTTTTTTTCAGTCTCGCCCAACAGAACCCCTCTTTCTTCATCGTTCCTATGGGAGACCCAGACCATGGGTGTATAGCTTCTGCCTCCGGAGGACACACAAACTACTACAGTAAAAAGTGTAGCTCCTCCCTCCGAGCATATACACCCCCTGGATAACCAAATATAGCCAGTTCAATGCTTTGTGTTCAGGAGGCACACATCCACACATGCATTCTCATCTGATTTTTGATTTTAAAGAATTTGAAGAAAAGCGGGTCCAAGCCTGGACTCCCGGCATGTCCCTTCTCACCCCACAGTGTCGGCGGTGTTGTTAAGGTTGATTTCAGGGCTGGAGCCTTACATGCCGCGCTCCTTCACCATCCCTCGGGCTCTGGCTTGAAGTGGGAGCCAGCACGGTTCTCACTGCCTTGCAGGAGACCGGTCTCCATCCGCAGCCCTTTCAGGATCCTGCCGGACGGAGCACTCATCCCTCAGGGACCTGGCCCTGCGTCTCACAAGCTAAGTATTTGAGACGTTATTTGGGGGGTCCCTTGTACTTTATTGTTGGGGAGAGTGTGTTATTTAACTTTTGTGACTTTTCCGGCCGGTTCTCTGGTTTTCACCTGAGAACCGCGCCGAGGGTGCCTGCGCGCCGGCCGCATTGTAAAATTTAGGCCCCGGCTTCGCCTGAGGCCTAGTTTCGTTTTCACTGCCCCTGCATGTCAGTCATGCAGAGGGACAGTGCGGCTCCGCCCACCGGCCGTTCGGCACAGGGGAGGACACTCCTCTCTGAGGAGATGTTTCCCTCCCCTGTATATCTCCTTGGCCCTCCGGATCCCGCTCTTTGACTAGGCTCCACCCCCTCTCCTCGCTCCGGCGCCATTTTATCAGCGTTCTCACACCGATCGGCGCTGACTGCAGCATCTCTGCTAATCTGTCTGGGGGTCCGAGCTGTGGGATCCGGAGGGCACACAAACGGTCTGGTAAGCCACAACCTCCGGTTATGGACCTTCTTATACACTCTCTGGGGGTCATTCTGGCTCAGAGCCCCCACCTCAGCAGCATGTCTCACACGAGGAGCAAGGCTGCAAGGCTTTACTCTATATGCACTGCATGTAAGCTCATACTGCCTGAACCGAGCACCTATCCACATTGTGATGCCTGCTTTAACATGGTGGTGCCTCAGCCTGGAGTCTCCCCAGGGGTCCCTCCGGCTGCTCCGGCCCCGGTAGCTGAACCCCCGGCTTGGGTAGAATCGTTTTCTAAGTCTATCTCCCAGTCCTTTGCCGACTCCATGGGACAGCTGTCCCGGACTCTGCTGAGCATGCATCAGCCCCCTTCTCAGGGCGCCTCTGCTGCTACGGCTCGCTCTGCAGAGCTCACAGAGGATTCTTCACCTGCTCCCAGACCCCGTCCTCCTAAAAGGAGACGCAGGGTCTCCTCTCCTTCCTCGTCCCGCGGCTCTGATTCACGAGCTGACTCGCAGGACGAGGAGGATGTCTTTTCTAGGGGCTCGGACGCTACCTCCATGTGCCCCATTGATCTGACCGAGGGTGATTCGGATGTTAGTGATTTGATTGCGTCCATTAATTCTGTACTGGACCTCAATCCACCAGTATCAGAGGAGCAACCCTCTCTGGCAGAAAAACACCAGTTTACCTTGCCTAAGAGAACAAGGAGTGTGTTCTTTAACGACTCCAGTTTTCAGGCCACTGTGACCAAGCCCAGGGCCTGTCCTGACAAACGCTTCCCAAAGCGTGGTTCTGATGACCGTTTTCCCTTTCCACCAGAGGTGGTCAAGGAGTGGGCTCACTCACCAAAGGTAGACCCTCCGGTGTCTAGACTCTCAGCCCGGACAGTTGTATCAGTGGCTGATGGCACCTCACTTAAGGATCCCACTGACCGCCAGGTTGACCTTCTGGCCAAATCTGTATATGAGGCGGCAGGGGCCTCGTTCTCCCCATCTTTTGCAGCAGTGTGGGCTCTCAAGGCCATCTCTGCTTCTCTGGAGGAGATGCATTCCCTCACTAGGGACTCTATGCCTGAAATGGTTGCCTTAACTTCCCAGGCTTCAGCCTTTTCATCCTACGCCATGTCTGCCATGCTGGAGGCTTCTCACCGCACTGCGGTGGCTTCGGCTAATTCCCTCGCTATCTGCAGGATCTTGTGGCTTCGAGAGTGGAAGGCAGATGCTTCTTCAAAGAAGTACCTTGCTGGGCTCCCATTTGCTGGGTCCAGGCTGTTCGGTGAACAACTGGATGAGATTATTAAGGAAGCTACTGGCGGGAAGAGTACTTCCTTGCCACAGACTAGAACCAGGAAACCTGTCCAGGGCAGGAACCAGTCGAGGTTTTGTTCCTTTCATTCCTCTAACTGGTCGTCCTCTAAGCCCTCGGCCTCGTCCACTAACTCAGCCAAGGACCAGAAGCCCAACTGGCGCAAGAAACCGCGTCCTCAGAAGTCCGCAGGAGCTGCTGCCACCAAGGCAGCCTCCTCTTGACTATCTGGCCGAGCCAGCAACGTCCTTGGTCGGTGGCAGGCTCTCCCACTTTGGCGACGTGTGGTTTCAACACGTCTCCGATCAGTGGGTGCGGGATATCATCTCCCACGGCTACAGGATAGAATTCTCTTCCAGCCCGCCAAACAGATTTTTTTCTGTCAACTCCCCCCTGCTCCAAGGCCGCCGCCTTCTCTCAGGCTGTGGCATCCTTGCAGACCAACGGAGTAATTGTACCGGTTCCCGCCCGGGAACGGTTCAGAGATTTCTACTCAAATCTCTTCCTAGTCCCCAAAAAGGACGGTTCCTTCCGGCCCATCCTGGATCTCAAGCTTCTCAACAAGCATGTTCAGGTGCGGCATTTTCGCATGGAGTCACTCTCACTCTCACCACTCTTGTTCAATTCGGGTGGCTTGTCAATCTGCCCAAGTCCACTCTGACTCCGACCCAGAAACTCACGTACCTAGGGATGCAATTCGAAACTCTGCCGACACTTGTCAAGCTGCCCTTAGTCAAACAGCAGTCCCTCCATCTGGCGGTGCGCTCTCTGCTGAGGCCCCGCCGTCATTCCATCAGGCACCTAATGCAGGTGCTGGGTCAGATGGTGGCGTCAATGGAAGCGGTTCCCTTTGCCCAGTTCCATCTGCGTCCTCTGCAGCTGGACATTCTCTGCTGTCGGGACAAGCGGACTTCTTCCTTGCACAGGTTGGTGGCTCTGTCGCCACAGACCAGGGGCTCTCTTCAGTGGTGGCTTCGGCCCCTCTCTCTGTCTCAGGGACGCTCCTTCCTGGCCCCGTCCTGGGTGATCCTCACCACGGATGCCAGTCTATCCGGCTGGGGAGCAGTATATCTCCACCACCGAGCACAGGGCACTTGGACTCCGTCCGAATCAGCTCTCTCGATCAATGTGCTGGAAATTAGAGCTGTGCTCCTAGCTCTCGTAGCCTTTCACCACCTGTTGGCGGGCAAGCACATTCGAGTCCAGTCAGACAACGCGACAACGGTTGCCTACATCAATCACCAAGGCGGGACACGCAGCCGCCTGGCAATGTTGGAGGTACAACGTATCCTTCAATGGACGGAGGACTCCAAGTCCACCATATCCGCAGTCCACATCCCAGGCGTAGAAAACTGGGAGGCAGATTATCTCAGCCGTCAAACCGTGGACAGCGGCGAGTGGGCTCTGCATCCGGCAGTGTTTCGGTCAATCTGCCGCAAGTGGGGCACTCCGGAAGTGGATCTAATGGCATCCCGGCACAACAACAAGGTCCCGGTTTACGTGGCTCGCTCCCACGATCCTCAGGCCTTTGCAGCGGGTGCTCTGGTTCAAGAATGGTCCCAGTTTCGTCTGTCCTACGTGTTTCCCCCTCTAGCTCTCTTGCCCAGAGTCCTGCGCAAGATCAGAATGGAGGGCCGTCGGGTCATCCTCATTGCTCCAGACTGGCCCAGGCGAACTTGGTACCCAGACCTGCTCCGTCTGTCCGTAGAGGTGCCGTGACATCTCCCGGACCGTCCAGACCTTCTCTCAGAGGGTCCGTTTTTCCGCCAGAATTCTGCGGCTCTCAGATTGACGGCGTGGCTCTTGAGTCCTGGATCTTAACGACTTCTGGTATCCCTCCTGAAGTCATCTCCACTATGACTCGGGCTCGGAAGTCTTCCTCGGCCAAAATCTATCACAGGACCTGGAGAATTTTCCTGTCCTGGTGTCGCTCTTCCGGCCATGCTCCTTGGCCTTTTTCTTTGCCGACCCTCCTGTCCTTTCTACAGTCCGGTCTGCAGCTAGGGCTATCCCTCAATTCTCTCAAGGGACAGGTCTCGGCTCTGTCAGTGTTGTTCCAGCGGCGTATCGCCCGGCTGGCTCAGGTGCGCACCTTCATGCAGGGCGCGTCTCACATCATTCCGCCTTACCGGCGGCCCTTGGATCCCTGGGACCTCAATCTGGTCCTCACGGCCTTGCAGAAACCCCCCCTTTGAGCCTCTTAGGGAGGTCTCTTTGTCTCGTCTTTCACAGAAAGTGGTCTTTCTAGTGGCCATAACTTCCCTCAGGAGAGTCTCTGATTTGGCTGCGCTCTCTTCGGAGTCACCTTTTTTGGTTTTTCATCAAGACAAGGTGGTTCTCCGTCCGACGCCGGACTTTCTCCCTAAGGTGGTATCTCCTTTCCACCTTAACCGGTACATTTCATTGCCTTCCTTTTGTCCGGCTCCTGTTCATCGCGTTGAAGAAGCGTTGCATACTTTAGATCTGGTGCGGGCGCTCCGGATCTATGTGTCACGCACCGCTGTTCTTAGGCGGTGCACCTCTCTTTTTGTGCTGACCACAGGTCGGCGTAAGGGCCTCTCGGCTTCTAAACCGACCCTGGCTCTTTGGATTAGGTCGGCCATTTCTGATGCCTACCAGTGTACTCAAGTGCCTCCCCCGCCGGGGATCAAGGCACACTCGACCAGAGCTGTCGGTGCCTCTTGGGCTTTTAGGCACCAGGCTACGGCTCAGCAGGTCTGTCAGGCGGCCACTTGGTCTAGTCTGCACACCTTTTCGAAGCACTACCAAGTGCATGCTCATGCTTCGGCAGATGCGAGCTTGGGCAGACGCATCCTTCAGGCGGCTGTCGCCCATTTGTGAAGTTAGGTTTCGCCTACTTCTCAGTTTCTATTTATTTCCCACCCATGGACTGCTTTGAGACGTCCCATGGTCTGGGTCTCCCATAGGAACGATGAAGAAAAAGAGAATTTTGTTTACTTACCGTAAATTCTTTTTCTTATAGTTCCGTAATGGGAGACCCAGCACCCTCCCTGTTGCCTGTTGGCAGTTTCTTGTTCCGCGTGTTATCACCAGCTGTTGTAGACAGAGGCTCCGGTTGTTCCGGTTGTTTTGCTCTATATCTACTTGTGGGTGGCTATTCTCCTTCAGCTTTTCACTAAACTGGCTATATTTGGTTATCCAGGGGGTGTATATGCTCGGAGGGAGGAGCTACACTTTTGAGTGTAGTACTTTGTGTGTCCTCCGGAGGCAGAAGCTAAACACCCATGGTCTGGGTCTCCCATTACGGAACTATAAGAAAAAGAATTTACGGTAAGTAAACAAAATTCTCTTTTTTTATCCCCAGCTTTTTTAGGTATATTGATTTTCCTCTACAAATTAGATGTCAACATTCCTGTTCCTCAAGAACGGTGTTCAGGTTTTTATTCAAACCTGTTTGTGGTCCCAAAGAAAGATGGCTCTATTCCCCCCCCCATTGTGGATCTCAAGTTGTTGAACAAACCCGTCAACCTGTGTCTTTTCAGGATGGAGCTCCTTCAGTCTCTTATAGCCTCGATGGAACCGAGGATTTTTTCTGCTCAGTGGACATCCAGGATGCCTATCTACATATTCCTACCAGAGATTTCGTCCACTTCGCAGTTCAGGAATTCCATTTCCAGTTCAGAGTGCTCCCCATCGGTCTTGTCACAGGGCCCATGGCTTTCACTGAGATAATGGCAGCCGTCATGGCCATTCTAAGGTTCAGAAAATTCTGGTCATTCCCTATCTGGACGACATTTTAATCAAGACCCCTTCCCACACGCAGTGTCTCGCGGCGTTTTTAAGCCAGAAGAAAAGTATTCAGGTCTATTGTGCAGGATTCTTTCTCTCAAACACCACTCTCCTACCTCCTACCAACGCTCTGGCGATTCCCTGGGCACAGTTCTCCCTTCCTTACGTATTTCCTCATTTACCTCTGATCCTTAAACTGATCAAGAAGATCAAAGGAGGAGTGCTCCTCATACTTTTGACCCAGAAGAACTTTGAATACGGAAATAATCAACCTTCTCGCAGTCATCCCGTGGAGGCTTCCAGATCCTTTCTCAAGGTCCCTTCTTCCACCAGAATGCACAGTTGCTTAATTTAACATAACCATGGTATTAAGGTCCGCTGGCTTCTCCGAACAGGTCATCCAGACTATGATCAAGGCAAGAAAGCCTTCTTCCGCTCACATTTACCATTGTACATGGAAAGCCTCCTACTGCTGGTGTGATGCCAACCAGACTGTCCCAATGACTTTTTCCTTACGATCCCATTTGGCCTTCCTGCATTCAGGTCTCGAAGTTGGCCTGTTCCTTAGTTTTCTCAAGGGTCACGTTTTGGCACTTTAGATTCTGTTTCAGAAACATCTGGCGTCTCATACTCAGATTAAGGCCTTCCTTCAGGAAGTCGCTCATTCTGTTCCTCCTTACCGGCCCCCTGGGACCTCAGTCTTGTTCTGGACATTCTTCAGAACTCGCTATTCAAACAAGATGTCTCCCTATCCTTTCTCTCCTGGGAGGCTTCCTTTCTTGTAGATAGGACCTCTCCTTAGATGAATGTCTGAACTCTTGGCTCTTTCTTGTCGTTCTCCTTACCTGGTGTTGCACCAGGACAAGGTGGTTCTGCGTCTGATTACATCCAAAGGTGGTTTCCTCATTTCACCTTAACGAAGACTCGTACTACCCTCATTTTGTCCATCTCCCTCTTATCCTCTGGAGAGTTTGGTAAACAAACTATCTCACGAGAGATCTATGTCTCTACCTCTCAAGAACCTTTAGGCTATGTGCCCACGCTAGAATGTCCCTGCACCAAATCTGCACCAAACAATTGACATGCTGCAGATTTTTCCGGATCAAAATCCGCGGCAAATCCGCCGCGGAAAAATCCGCAGCATGGGCACAGCATTTCCAAAATGCCATTGAAATGGCTTGGAAGGGCTGCTGCTGCAGATTTTCAGCAAATCCGCGGTAAATCCGCGGCAAAATCCGCGGTAAATCCGCGGTAAATCCTGTAGCGTGGGCACATAGCCTTACCTTTCAGACTTGAGGATTCTCTGTTTGTGATTTTTAGATGGTCATCGCAGATTAATTCCTGCCTACAAAGCTACCACCGCTCGCTAGATCTGGTCTGCCATCCTGGAAGCTTATCGGATAAAAGACAGAACGTGCCCACTCAGGGTCACGTCTCACTCCTTTCACTCAGTGGGGTCTTCCTGGGCCGTTCGTCACAAAGCCTCCGTCTCGCAGCTCTGCAGATCTGCTACCTGGTCTTCCATTTATACCTTCGCAACATTCTATAGGGTTCACTTCTACACTTCAGGCTGCCGTGGCCCGAGCTCAGACTTGAGGGGTTTTGTCTTCTGCCCACCCTTAGGGACTGCTTTAGGATGTCCAATGGTTTCCTGTGTCCTCCAGTGAAGCGATAAAGAAAAGATTTTTGGTACTCGCCGTAAAATCTTTTTTGGAGCCTTCAATGGGGGACACAGCCCCCGTCCTTGTGTATATTTTGAGGTTTCAGTTTTATTGCTTTTTCGTCTGTGTTCTTACCTTAGTGTTGCTTCTCCTACTGCTTTGTCACTAACTGATTTAGCTTATTGCCAGTCCGTGGGTGTACACTTCTGGGGAGCAGATGACTTTTTTTTGCATAGGGGCAGCTGCGTACCTCCACGTCTCCTGTATCCCCCAATGAAGGCTCCAAGAAAGAGCTTGTTCGGGGAATTCCCACAATGTTCTTTTCTCTAATGCCTCCTGATCTTGTAGCATTACATCTACCCCGGATGACTGTCCACCGCACATAACCATCCTGTCCTTGCTTCCCAGCTGTCTGGTGACCTGCGGCAGTGATGGAGACATTCGGATCTGGGAAAATATAGAGGATGATGACCCCAAGTCCATCAATATCGGAGAAAAGGCGTATTCGTTGGCTGTAAAAGTAAGCACAAGTTAATTTTTCTCTGTCCCTACAACCCGCTGTTTACTATCCCGTTCCCATTTTCCTCGTGGAGCGCATTTCTGGAAAGTTTTACATTGCCGTGTGTAATGCACATCTGCAGTGAATGCATTTGTTGCACCTAGTTACAATGCTGAACCCTGCATTGGGCTCTGATCTCACTACATATGGTCCCTATAAATATTTGTAATGTATAGAGAACCTAGGAGTCACCCGCTCGATCACTCACTCAATGCATTGTTGTTGTCTGTATTTTTATTTATTTTAATCAGAATGGAAAAGTGGTCACAGCGTCTTCCAACAATGCAATACAGATGCACACGTTTCCCGCAGGCGACCCGGATGGGATCCTGACGCGTTTTACAACCAATGCTAATCACGTTGTCTTTAACTCTGATGGCACTAAAATTGCTGCTGGCTCCGGGTAAGGGATGTTATGCGCAAAAGGGCTGCATTTCATGTTAAAGGGGTTGTTCACTACTCGGACAATCCTATCTCAATTCCTATATTTCACCCTTCTAAACTTATGACATCTATACTTTCCTTTGTTCCTGCGGTTTCTGCACTCGCTCTCCCTGGGCTCACGTGACATAATGTCATGCGATCCCTGTGGCCAGTCAGTTCTGGCTTCATTATCCCCATCTTTGGATGTATTACATACGTCCAGTGGGGAGCAGCAGCTCTCGTTTTTCCCGATGTATGCGATTTGTCGATAGATGGGGCGAATGAGGCCAGGGCTGATTTGTCATGTGAATGTCACGCGATCCCCAGGAGAGGCCGTACCTGTGTGTCCGTGAAGGCGATGTCAGATGTGCTCTTTCTAAATCCTTTTTTTTTATGCTGTAATTTTCTTTATTAATTGTATATTGTTCCTATTGCAGTGACTTTTTGGTAAAAGTTGTACAAGTGGAAGACAGCAGTGTCCAGAAGACTCTGCGCGGACACAGCGCCCCCGTCTTAAGCGTGGCCTTTGATCCCAAGGATGAGTATTTGGTGGGTTTTATTTACTTGTTGCATGTGGCTAATCAAGTAGCTGTGAAGGCTTGCTGAGAGTTGTAGTTTCACAACAGCTGCAGAGCCACAGGTTGTACATTACTACTTACTAATAAATATTATGAGTTTGCGATCCACCACCTACCTGCCGCGATCCTCCACCTACCTGCCGCGATCCACCGCCTACCTGCCGCGATTCACCGCCTACCCGGTGCGATCCACCGCCTACCCGGTGCGATCCACCGCCTACCCGGTGCGATCCACCGCCTACCCGGTGCGATCCACCGCCTACCCGGTGGGATCCACCGCCTACCTGCCGCGATCCACCGCCTACCTGCCGCGATCCACCGCCTACCTGCCGCGATCCACCGCCTACCTGCCGCGATCTGCCGCGATCCTCCGCCTACCTGCCGCCATCCTCCGCCTACCTGCCGCCATCCTCCGCCTACCTGCCGCCATCCTCCGCCTACCTGCCGCCATCCTCCGCCTACCTGCCGCCATCCTCCGCCTACCTGCCGCCATCCTCCGCCTACCTGCCGCAGGATTCCTCCGCCTACCTGCCGCGATCCACCGCCTACCCGCCGCGATCCACCGCCTACCCGCCGCGATCCACCGCCTACCCGCCGCGATCCACCGCCTACCCGCCGCGATCCACCGCCTACCCGCCGCGATCCACCTCCTACCCTCTGCAATCCCTGACACCTCTTATGATTTTTAACACTAATGCAACAGTATCCTTGTGGCGTGGTGCATAAAACTGGACCTGGCCTAACAATCGGAACAGTCGCCAGTGATGCTGGCAGGTACGCGGCGGGTCAAAGGTTCCTTCATACAACTCTCAAAGCAACCGGTTGCTTTGTAGCTAGTGTGGAATTGTGGCTACCAATCAGCCCCTTTTGGCAAGCGTAGTGGTCTGGAACCTTTTACCTTCTCTAGCTCTAGCCAGCAGGTTGGTTCTTCAGAGAGAGTAGCTTTGAAGAGATGTCCTCTTCCATCTTTCCCCTTTATATCGTATCCGTGGCCTGATGGTGTACCATGAGGCGGAGGATATGTTTGTTACTTACTCGCCTGTTCGGGTCGGTTCTTGTTTTCAGGCCTCTGCAGGTTGTGACGGGACAGTGAGAATATGGAACATAGAAGAACAGGTAGGAGTCGAGCAGGGATTACTTTATTCACAGGTGGAAAGTCTGACATTGTGTCTGACCAGTGCCATTGTTTGTTTTCTTGCAGATGTGTGAAGTAAACCTATCCCTTCTACCAAAATACAGTGATGTTGTCAATGCCAAGTCTATTTGTCGTCTGGCATGGCAGCCAAAGAATGGAAAGGTGAGCCGCCGAAGCCAATATGATCACTTTACCGTGTCCTAAAGACCTATTTGTTGGATCTGCCGGCACTCCATGATCGGAGGTGGTGCAGATTCTGGAACGCCCTCCAATCCTGACCATGGATGGTCTGCAACACTGGTGTAATTCTGTGTCCCAGTCACTGATTTTTCCTCCACCGTGGTCACCGCCATACACAGTGCAGGAAAGTGTTGTGCCGCCCCATCAAGGTCAGCTGGGCGTGCAGGGAAAAGTTAGGGGCCACAGTGCTACACCAGCGATGGAGACCTTTAATTCTTAGTTGGTGGAGACCTCACCCTTATGGTCATGTCACACGCAACGACAGCGACGACGACGTCGCTGCTAAGTCACCATTTTCTGTGACGTAGCAGCGACCTTACTAGCGATGTTGCTGTGTGTGACATCCAGCAACGACCTGGCCCCTGCTGTGAGGTCGCCGCTCGTTGCTGAATGTCCTGGACCATTTTTTGGCCGTTGCTCGTCCGCTGTGAAGCGCACATCGCTGTGTGTGACAGCGAGAGAGCGACGAACTGAATGTGCAGGGAGCCGGCTTCTGGCAGCCTGTGGTAAGCTGTAACCAAGGTAAACATCAGGTAACCAAGCGAAGTGCTTTGCTTGGTTACCCGATATTTACCTTGGTTACTAGCGTCCGCTGCTCTCAGGCTGCCAGTGCCGGCTTCCTGCACGCGTAGCCAGAGTACACATCGGGTTAATAAGGAAAGGTTTGCTTATAAACCCGATGTGTACTCTGGCTAGGAGTACAGGGAGCCAGCGCTAAGCGGTGTGCGCTGGTAACCAAGGTAAATATCGGGTAACCAAGCGAAGCACTTTTACCTTAGTTACCAAGTGCAGCATCGTTTCCACGCGTTGCTGCTAGCTGGGGGCTGGTCGCTGGTGAAATCTGCCTGTTTGACAGCTCACCAGCGATCCTGATAAGGTCAGATAGTCATTGTGATCGCTGCTGCATCGCTATATGTGACCTAGGCTTTAGTCACCCGAGACGCACAGTCCTCCTCTGGCTTTTACAGTATGTTTACTCTCAAAACTCCTAAGCATTGCAATCGTGCAGCCAATGTGTGATTTTTGCAGCCCGTTGTTCAGGGGGAAAGAATGTAAGTGGTGATGTGCGTGACTATAAGTGCCGGTAAGATCTTGATGTTCCTATATCCGCAGTTGCTTGCTGTTCCAGTTGATAAAACAATCCAGCTTTATGAGCGCGATGCTTGGATTATGACTTTTACCCTCTCTGATGACTTCATCACTCAGGTAATTCTATCAGCTGAGCTCGTTCACCATGCATTGTCCCTTCTTAGGCCTCCAGTACACAGTGGGGCCATATACGACTCCATGCCGACCTCTATGGCGCTTTTTTTTATGTACTATCCCCTCTATCTGCCTCTGGCCAAACGCTAATATACAACCATTCTAATAATGGGCAGTTCCCTATGATTTACACCATCAGTCTTCTTTACTATAAGTAGGATAATATCGGTGCTGTCATTTCACGCTCCACTACACACAGCCATTATTTGGGTTGTTGCATTGCACATTTCCTGAGTGACGGCCTCGAGAACGGTCATTAGGTTGTAAGATATTAGGCTTCCCGGCCGCTCAGCCGGCTACCATACAACACGTGCTTTTACCTTGTATTCTTGGTGCAATGTTCTGCAGAGTGATTGACCTGACGCTATATTCCTCTGCATCGCAGCCTCTGAATGTGGTGACCTGGTCGCCCTGTGGACGCTTCATCGTAGCTGGAAGTATCGATGGCCGGATCGTGGCTTGGAATGTGGCCAGTAAAACCTGCTTGGAAAGGTGACTATGACTCTGTCATTAGAGGCCAAGAAATCCTAATACAGGGAGCCACAACACCACTGCAGCCTAGCGTTTGCTTTACCTGTTATTTTCTGGTGTAGTCATTTTTTAAAAGGGCATGTACCAAGATTAGAAGTGACCTCCTATCCTGGGAATGGGGGGATAACTTCCAACCGCCGGGACCCTGACCGATCCTGAGAGCCGAACACTGAAAAGCCTCATGTGAATGGAGTAATGGTTAATAACTAGCCCATGGTGGGCTGCTTGGTACTTGTGACTAGTGATGAGCGGGCACTACCATGCTCAGGTGCTCGGTACTCGTAACTAGTGATGAGTGAGCACTACCATGCTTAGTACTTGTAACTAGTGATGAGTGGGCACTACCATGTTCGGGTGCTCAATACTCGTAACTAGTGATGAGCGGGCACTACCATGCTCGGGTGCTCTGTACTCGTAACTAGTGATGAGCGAGCACTACCATGCTCGGGTGCTCTGTACTCGTAACTAGTGATGAGCGGGCACTACCATGCTCGGTTGCTCAGTACTCGTAACTAGTGATGAGCGGGCACTACCATGCTCGGGTGCTCTGTACTCGTAACTAGTGATGAGTGGGCACTACCATGCTCAGGTGCTCTGTACTCGTAACTAGTGATGAGCGGGCACTACCATGCTCGGGTGCTGGGTACTCGTAACTAGTGATGAGCGGGCACTACCATGCTCAGGTGCTCAGTACTCGTAACTAGTGATGAGCGGGCACTACCATGCTCGGGTGCTCTGTACTCGTAACTAGTGATGAGCGGGCACTACCATGCTCGGGTGCTGGGTACTCGTAACTAGTGATGAGCGGGCACTACCATGCTCGGGTGCTCAGTACTTGTAACTAGTGATGAGCGGGCACTACCATGCTCGGGTGCTCAGTACTGGTAACTAGTGATGAGCGGGCACTACCATACTCGGGTGCTGGGTACTCGTAACTAGTGATGAGCGGGCACTACCATGCTCAGGTGCTCAGTACTCGTAACTAGGTGATGAGCGGGCACTACCATGCTCGGGTACTCGTAACTAGTGATGAGCGGGCACTACCATGCTCGGGTACTCGTAACTAGTGATGAGCGGGCACTACCATGCTCGGGTACTCGTAACTAGTGATGAGCGGGCACTACCATGCTCGGGTACTCGTAACTAGTGATGAGCGGGCACTACCATGCTCGGGTGCTCGGTACTGGTAACTAGTGATGAGTGGGCACTACCATGCTCGGGTGCTCGGTACTGGTAACTAGTGATGAGCGGGCACTACCATGCTCGGGTGCTCAGTACTGGTAACTAGTGATGAGCGGGCACTACCATGCTCGGGTGCTCGGTACTGGTAACTAGTGATGAGCGGGCACTACCATGCTCGGGTGCTCGGTACTCTTAACTAGTGATGAGCAGGCACTACCATGCTCAGGTGCTCTGTACTCATAACTAGTGATTTGATCTGTGCCCCCCAATAATCCTTAGGCTATGTTCACACTAGAAAAATGATTTTTCTTAAGAAATTTCTTAAGAAATTTTTCAAGAGTGAAGGATTAGTGCACCTGCGTTTTTGCCTCGTTTTCGGTGCGTTTTTACCGCTGGTTGCTCCCTGCGTTATTGTGCCAATTATCTATGGCAAATAACGCAGCTATCTGCAGAAAAGAAGTGACTGCTCATTCTTTTTCTTAAGAAAATCTACTGAAAGAATTTTCTTAAGAAAAAAACGCAGTGTGTGCACAGCTAATTTTTTTTGCCATAGGTTTTGCTGGGGAATGTCTGCAGAAAGGTTACAAGAATTTCTCAAGAAATTTCTGCAGCAAAAACGGACCAAAAACGGACCAAAAACGCAGGTAAAAAACGCAGTGTGTGAACACAGCCTTAGGCTATGTTCACACTAGAAAAATGATTTTTCTTAAGAAATTTCTTAAGAAATTTCTTAAGAGTGCACCTGTGTTAAAAAACGCACCAAAAACGCACCTGCGTTTTTGCCGCGTTTTCGGTGCGTTTTTGGTGCGTTTTAGGTCCGTTTTAGGTCCGTTTTTGGTGCGTTTTTACCGCTGGTTGCTCCCTGCGTTATTGTGCCAATTATCTATGGCAAAAAACGCAGTTAGGCTATGTTCACACTAGAAAAATGATTTTTCTTAAGAAATTTCTTAAGAAATTTCTTAAGAGTGCACCTGTGTTAAAAAACGCACCAAAAACGCACCTGCGTTTTTGCCGCGTTTTCGGTGCGTTTTTGGTGCGTTTTAGGTCCGTTTTTGGTGCGTTTTTACCGCTGGTTGCTCCCTGCGTTATTGTGCCAATTATCTATGGCAAAAAACGCAGTTAGCTGCAGAAAAGAAGTGACATGCTCATTCTTTTTCTTAAGAAAATCTACTGAAAGAATTTTCTTAAGAAAAAAACGCAGTGTGTGCACAGCTAATTTTTTTTGCCATAGGTTTTGCTGGGGAATGTCTGCAGAAAGGTTACAAGAATTTCTCAAGAAATTTCTGCAGCAAAAACGGACCAAAAACGGACCAAAAACGCAGGTAAAAAACGCAGTGTGTGAACACAGCCTTAGCTGCAGAAAAGAAGTGACATGCTCATTCTTTTTCTTAAGAAAATCTACTGAAAGAATTTTCTTAAGAAAAAAACGCAGTGTGTGCACAGCTAATTTTTTTTGCCATAGGTTTTGCTGGGGAATGTCTGCAGAAAGGTTACAAGAATTTCTCAAGAAATTTCTGCAGCAAAAACGGACCAAAAACGGACCAAAAACGCAGGTAAAAAACGCAGTGTGTGAACACAGCCAAAAGCGTCGGTGTCCTCTTTGCTGTAGTTGGGGGTGAGAGAATAAGCTTCTATAGCTGTGCGCATCATCCTGCATCTGTTATTAATATCTGCTGTTCTGTCTTCGCAGGGAGCTGCATGACAAGGGCTTTACAATATGTTGTCTTTCTTGGCACCCAAAGCTGCCGCAGCTCGCCTACACTGACAAGGAGGGCAATTTAGGGGTGCTGGAGAATATATGCCAAGGGGCCGCCGTGTCAGCCAGCAGCAAGGTGAGTCCGGCCAGGTCTGCGTGTTTAGCTGTGAATATTACATTATGCGGCTTCTTTCTTCTGGTAAAAAAAAAAATCCTTTCTATGCGGATGGTTTCACAAATAGCATTTTTTGGAAAATCATCGCTGCGGGGTTTTTTTTTTTTTTGTTCTTAAGCCAAAGCCAAAGGGAGATCCGGCCACTAGTATAAATCATTCCTTTATAGTATTTGCAAAGACCCTCAAGAAGAAAACCTCTGCGGGGCGGTGTCAGGCGTCGTGCCGTGCACCTCTGCGGGGCGGTGTCAGGCGTCGTGCCGTGCACCTCTGCGGGGCGGTGTCAGGCGTCGTGCCGTGCACCTCTGCGGGGCGGTGTCAGGCGTCGTGCCGTGCACCTCTGCGGGGCGGTGTCAGGCGTCGTGCCGGGCACCTCTGCGGGGCGGTGTCAGGCGTCGTGCCGGGCACCTCTGCGGGGCGGTGTCAGGCGTCGTGCCGGGCACCTCTGCGGGGCGGTGTCAGGCGTCGTGCCGGGCACCTCTGCGGGGCGGTGTCAGGCGTCGTGCCGTGCACCTGCGGGGCGGTGTCAGGCGTCGTGCCGTGCACCTCTGCGGGGCGGTGTCAGGCGTCGTGCCGGGCACATGTTCCGTTTTTTTTTTACTTCTTTTAAAAGCTTCCAAAGCCACAAAACAGCTACAAGAAGTGACTGATCGCGTCTACTGGCGACTCCCACTATTAATACTAATTAATGAACTAATACCAACTAATTAATAATAAAAAAAGACAAAAATAAAGACGCTTCAGGAAAAGCACCACCTACTAAAGCGTCATTAGCAGAAAAAATTCGGGGTACACTGCTGTCTAAAAAGACAGTGTGCACACCATTAGGTTTCCTATTTTTTTTTGTTTTTACTTCTGTTTTTGGCTTAAAAGACCACACAAAAAAATTACGTTTCTCCAAAGAAATGCATGTAAACTTAGGGTTAACATTTTCCGCATTGAATGATACAAATATATAATATATTAAATATATATATATTTATTTCTTTGTCGCTCCATTGGGAGACGCAGACAATTGGGTGTATAGCTTCTGCCTCTGGAGGCCACACAAAGTATTACACTTTTAAAAAAGTGTAACCCCTCCCCTCTGCCTATACACCCTCCCGTGGACCACGGGCTCCTCAGTTTTATGCTTTGTGTGGAAGGAGGCACACATCCACTCATGCATTCTCATACATAGTTATGTCGGATGGAAGAAAAGAGGTCCCCGATGGGGCCCCCGGCATGTTTCCTTGTCACCCCACTATGTCGGCGGTGTTGTTAAGGTTGAGGTACCCATTGCGGGTACGGAGGCTGGAGCCACATGCCGTCTCCTTCACCATCCCTTATGCGGCTCTGGGAGAAGTGGGATCCTATGCGGTCATCCATGTGCTGGGACTGTGCTCCATCCGCAGCCCCTGGTGGAACCTGCCGGACCGGAGCTTCTTCACCCCCAGGGACCGGGCCCTGCAACTTGAAGGTACTCTGTATCCTCATGTGGGGACTGTACAGGGGTCGCACCTTCTCCCCGGAAGCCGCGGTAGTTCCGTCCGTTGTCTTTTCGGCGGACTTCCGCGCCGACCGTTCCTGCTTGTCGGGCGCGGCCTTAAATTTAGTCCCCAGCTTCGCCGCGGCCTAGTCCGAAAAATCCCGCCCCCGAGCCTGCCTGTCAGGGGTAAGGGCGGGATTACCGACATGACGTCGGCCTTGAGGGCTGGAGCATCTTGCTTGTCTCCCTCCCCCCTCATTGACCACTTTGGGGACTCCAGATTCCCGCTCTCTGCTAGCGCCGCCCTCGGCTCCACTCCCCCACTGAGAGCTCCGGCGGCCATTTTTAGCATTCTGCCGGTGGATGCTACTCAGCATTCGGTCAGGCTGTATACCCTTTTCCCATATACCCTCAGTGGTCACTCTCCTAGGAGACAACAGCATGTCGTCCACAAGGAGCAAAGCTACTAAGGCACAGATTTTTTTCGCGGCCTGTACCTCTTGTGGGGCTATGTTGCCTGCGGGTTCCACCTACCCTCACTGTGATCAATGCTCGACTCCTGCCACGCTTGCTCAGCCGGAGCCTAGGGCACTTGTGGGCCCCTCGGCTCATGTAGATCCCCCTGCTCCTCCTGAGCAGGCTGCAGGGACAGAGTCACCGTCGTTGGCCTCTTTCGCTGAGAAACTCTGTCACTTTCTCAATCCATTGCACAGTCTATGGACAAATGGTCATCTAAGCTCCTTGAGGCATTGCAGTCCAGACCGGGCCCTTCACAAGTCCCGGCCCCTGTTAGTTTGTCTCCTCCAGGCCCTTCTCGGTCCGCGCCGCAGCGCGCTCCCAGGATAGCCCCTAGGTCCCAGGCGGAGGACTCCTGCCCGGATCGCAGCCCCAGACCTGCTAAGCGGCCTTGCTGGGATTCTTCCCCGGCCTCCTCACGCTGCTCTGGATCCCAGTTTGAGGACTCTCAGGAAGACGAGGCGGACGTGGGAGCTCAGGGCTCTGACCCTGACTTCGCCCTTAACCTTGATACCCCTGAGGGGGACGCCTTAGTAAATGATCTTATCTCGTCCATCAACCAGGTGTTGGATCTCTCACCACCACCTCCTCCTGCAGAGGAGTCGGCTTCTCAGCAGGAGAAACACCAATTTCGATTCCCCAAACGTACGCGCAATACGTTTTTTGATCACTCTAACTTCAGGGACGCTGTCCAGAAGCCCAGAGCGGTCCCGGACAAGCGCTTTGCTAAACGGCACTCTGACACGCGTTATCCCTTTCCACCTGAAGTCGTTAAGGGCTGGGCACACTCTCCCAAGGTGGATCCTCCAGTCTCTAGATTGGCTGCTAGGTCCGTTGTGTCTGTTGCCGATGGCTCATCCCTGAAGGATGCCACAGACAGACAGAGCTCTTGGTGAAGTCTATTTATGAGGCCACGGGCGCGTCTTTCGCCCCGGCCTTTGCGGCCGTGGGGGCTCTCCAAGCAATCTCGGCATGTCTGACTGAGATTAATGCTGTCACGCGGAATTCTGCTCCGCATGTTTCTTCTTTGACCTCTCAGGCATCAGCATTTTCGTCCTACGCCATGAACGCCGTCCTGGACTCCGCTAGCCGTATGGCTGTAGCATCCGCTAACTCCGTGGCAGTCCGCAGGGCCATGTGGCTGCGCGAATGGAAAGCAGACTCTGCTTCCAAAAGGTTCTTAACTGGTTTGCCTTTTTCTGGCGAACATTTGTTTGGCGAACGGTTGGATGAGATTATTAAGGAATCCTCGGGAAAGGACTCCTCCTTACCCCAGTCCAAACCTAAGAGACCTCAGCAGAGAAAAATCCAATCGAGGTTTCGGTCCTTTCGTCCCTCCGCCAAGCCCCAATCCTCTTCGTCCAACCGGCCGGAGAAAGGCCAGAGGAACTCCTATGCGTGGCGGTCCAAGTCACGCCCCCAAAAGGCCGCAGGAGGCACTGCCTCCAAGACGGCCTCCTCATGACTCTCGGCCTCATCTATCCACATCCTCGGTCGGTGGCAGGCTCTCCCGCTTTGGCGACGCCTGGTGGCCACACGTTCAAGACCGATGGGTGAGAGACATTCTGTCTCATGGTTACAGGATAGAGTTCAGCTCTCGACCTACGGCTCGTTTCTTCAGAACCTCCCCACCCCCCGCACAGGCCGACGCACTTTTTCAGGCAGTGGACGCTTTAAAAGATAGAAGGAGAGTGGCCTGGACGGCAATGTGAAGAGACGTGTTTGTGGAGCTCTCCTGCAAACACCCTTGATAAATACCTGAATACCGCTGTTATCACTGCCTCAGCCGGCTGTCAGGAAGATAAGGTGGTGAGGACTTGTCTGGGGTGAGTCTGGTGGATGCAGAGAGGTGCCATGGTCCGTCGCAGGCAAAAAGATAATGGAGGCGGGAAAGTCCCCAACTCTCAAGATGGGCCATGATCAGGCAGGAAGCTGAGAAAGTTAATGCAGCCTGTCAGGAGAGGATGCAGATCTCTGCAAGGCTGGAGAAGTTTGCCTGGACTCCAGAGAAATCACTTCAGCATATAGATAACAGAGGTGAGAAAGGAGAGGAGGGAGAAGACAATGCCAGCTCTGATGATATGGGGGATGGTGAAAAGCAGCAAGATAATATAGGAGAAGTGGAGAAAACACATAGTGCAGAGGAGGCTCCAGAAAACCCCATTTTAACCCCATAGCGACGGCCTAACGTCTCAAGACGTCGGAAAAACAGGGTACTTATTCTGTTCCGACGTCTTGAGACGTCAGGCCGGAAAAAGCTTGTAGCGCCCCCCAGTGACGAAAAATCTCGGGGGTTTCAGCTACCGGAGGTAGCTGAGACCCCCAAGATTATGAATCGGGGTGTTTTTTTTGGACCCCGTTAATGCGATCGCCGGTATACACCGTATACCGGCGACAACATTAAAAAAAAATAAATGGCCGGTAAAATTGATTTATTTCTCATCTGACGTGATCAAACATGTCAGATGAGAAATAAATATGAGCCCTTAGTGCCCCCAAAGCCCCCGGTACCGGAGAGTCCCCCCACCACCCCTACCCCCCCTCCGGAAAATCCAAGATGGCGCCGACGCGCGCTGAAAACTCCCGCCGCCGCCGGCTCTGCATTCATTTCCCTCCGATCTGAAATGATCAAACATTTCAGATCGGAGGGAAATGTCCTCCCCCTGACCCCTCCTCCGGTCCACCGGAGATCTCTGGTCCCCGGAGCCCCCTCCGGTCTCCAGAGCCGCCTCCCCCCTCCCCCCTCCGGAGCGTGGAAGATGGCGGCCGCATTCATCCTGCACTTTCTGCCGCATGTGACACGTCACATGCGGCAGAAAGTTGTCCCCAGGTCCCGCCGTCGCCCCCCCCCCCAGCCCCCGGTTTTACGTTACCTGGCTGCTGGTGCTCCGGCCCCGCGATCACGCCGCCTCCTTCTTGAAAGCTGACGGCGCATGCGCAGACAGCGGCTGTCAGCTGGATCCCTGCAAGCAGGGATCCTGCTGACGTCGCTACTGCACAGGCTACTCCACTGTGGACCGGGGGAGGGTGAGTGCGGTAATCTGCAGTCACACTCCTCACATGGAGAGACTGCTGTTCTAGAAAATGGGGGGTACGTTCTGTGAGCGTGCCCCTCATATTCTAGAATGAGGTTACTGCAGGTCACTCTGCCCTAGGTTGGACCGGGGCAGTGTGAGTGCAGTATTCTCAGATTACTGCACCCACACTGCTCATGGAGAGCTTGCTCTTCCAGAAAATGGGGGATACGTTCCCTGAACGTGCCCCCCATATTCTAGAAGATCCAGAGTCGGCGCGGGACCTCCAAAATGGATTACAGCGACCGAAATTTATTTATTTTCAATAAATTGGTAAAAGAGGAATGTTTCGGGGAGTTTTTTTTTCAAATAAATTTTTTTTTTGTCTTTATTTTTTTCTATTACTTGACTGGGTTAGTAATGTCGGGTATCTGTTCAGATGCCGTGACATCACTAACCCCAGGGCTTGATGCCAGGTGACATTACAGCTGGTATCAACCCCATACATTACCCCGTCTGCCACCGCACCAGGGCGCGGGATGAGCTGGAGCGAAGCGCCAGGATTGGCGCATCTAATGGATGCACCACTTCTGGGGCGGCTGCGGCCTGCTATTTTTAGGCTGGGAAGAGTCCAATAACCATGGCTCTTCCCACCCTGAGAATACCAGATCCCAGCTGTCCGCTTCACCTTGGCTGGTGATCTAATTTGGGGGGGACCCCACGTTTTGTTTTTTTTTTTAAAAAACGCCTGGGGAGCCCTCCAAATTGATCACCAGCCAAGGTGAAGCTGTCAGCTGTGGTTTGCAGGCTACAGCTGTCTGCTTTACCCTAGCTGGCTATCAAAAATAGGGGGGACCCCACGTCGTTTATTTTAATTATTAATTTTTTGGGGGGCTAAATACAAGGCTAGGCACCCTTTAGTGCCACATGAAAGGCACTAAAGGGCGCCAGCTTAGAATATGCAGGGGGTGGGACGTTATATATGTTTGACATCTATCCATTCATCCATTGTAGCATTTTAGGCTGTGTGCCCACGATCAGGGTTTGCAGCGTTTTGGGCGCAGAGTGTTTTCCCTGCGTCCATAACGCTGCGTTGTGCAGTAGAAGCACAGTGGAAGGATTTTTAGAAATCCCATGCCCACTGTGCTTCTCTTCTCCGCAGCATAAACCGACCTGTGGCGCAGCTTCCCAAGCCTCCACATGTCAATTTATGCTGCGGAGATGAGTGTTCTCTGCAGGTAGCATAGAGCTCCACAGCAGCCTGAACCCAAATCGTGGGCATGGGCAGCTGCGTTCTCCCGTGGACAACACTCACATCTCTGCAGGAAGGCTGACACTGTGTACTAGACGCCGTGTCGCTGGATCATGGCCACATAGCCTAAAAGTGAGACATTTGTTGCTACAGCAACATTTTTGTGAAGTACCTGTGGATTCAAAATGCTTACTATACTCCTGAATAAAATCCAGTTTCCAAAATGGGGTCACTTGTGGGGGGTTTCTAATGTATAGGTACCCAAGGGGCCCTGCAAATGTGACATGGTGCCCGCAATTTATCTCAACTTTTCCAGAATTCAAATAGTGCTCCTTCCATTCCAAGCCCTCCAATTTATCCAAACAGAGGTTTTTGGCCACATGTGGGGTATCCCTGTGCTCATAAGACATTGGATACAAACCTGTTGGGTCCACGGTTTGTTGTTGTCTCTTGAAAAAGTGAGAAATTTGATGCTGAAGCAACATTTTTGTGAAAAAAATGAAAATTTTCAATATGGCAACCTAAGCTTATCAAATTCTGTGAAGTATTCGTGGATTCAAACTGCTCACTATACACCTAGATAAAAGCCTTGAGGTGTCTTGTTTCCAGAATGGAGTCACTTGTGGAGGACAGCCACTGTTTAGGCACCTTAGGGGCTTTCCAAATGCGACATAGCGTCCGCTAATGATTCCAGCCAATTGTGCAGTCAAATGGCACTCCTTCCCTTCCGAGCCCTGCCATGCGCCCAAACAGTTGATTTCCACCACATATAAGGTATCGCCAAACTCAGGAGAAATTGCACAATAAATGTTATGCTGAATTTTTTCCTTTTACTCTTGTAAAAAAAAAAAGCTACCTGGTTGAAATAACAATTTTGTGGTAAAATTTTATTTTTTTTTTTTCATGGCTCAACGTTATAAAATTCTGTGAAGCACCTGGGGGTTCAGGGTACTCACCAAACATCTAGATAAATTCCTTGAGGGGCCTAGTTTCCAAAATGGGGTCACTTGTGCGGGGTTTCTGCTGTTTAGGTACCTTAGGGGTCCTCCAGATGTGACATGGTGCCCGCAATCTTTTTCAGCCAAATTTCCTTTCCAAAATTCAAATATTGCTCCTTTCGTTCCAAGCCCTCCCATTTGTCCAAACAAAGGTTTCAGACCACATGTGAGGTATCACCGCACTCATAAAAAAGTGGTTAACAAACCTTGAGGTCAAATTTTTGGAATTACCTCTTGAAAAAGTGAGAAAATTGATGCTAAAGCAACATTTTTGAGAAAATTATTAAAATTTTCAATATGACAACGTAACGTTAACAAAATCTGTGAAGTACCTGTGGATCTAAAATGCTCACTATACCCCTAGATAGAAGCCTTGAGGGGTCTAGTTTCCAAAATGGTGTCACTTGTGAGGGGTTTCTTCTGTTTAGGTACCTTAGCGGACCTGTAAATGCAACATGGTGCCCGCAATCTATTTCAGCCAAATTTGCTTTCCAAAATTCAAATATTGCTCCTTCTGTTCCGAGCCCTCCCATTTGTCCAAACAGAGGTTTCTGACCACATGTGGGGTATCGGCGCGCTCATAAGAAAGTGGGGAACAAGTTTTGGGGTCCATTTTGTTGTGTTATTTCTTCTAAAAGTGAATAAATTTGGGTTAGAGCAACATTTTTAGGTAAAATTTAATTTTTGCTTTTTTTCATTCCACATTGCTTTTGTTCATGTGAAGCACCTGAAGGGTTAATAAACTTCTTGAATGTGGTTTTGAGTACTTTGGGGGGTGCAGTTTTTAGAATGGTGTCACTTTTGGGTATTTTCTGTCATCTAGGCCTATTGAAGTCACTTCAAATGTGATGTGGTCCCTAAAAAACTGTTTTTGTAAATTTTGATGTAAAAATGAGAAATCGCTGATAAACTTTGAACCCCTCTAACTTCCTAACGAAAAAAAATTTTGTTCCCAAAATTGTGCTGATGTAAAGTAGACATGTGGTAAATGTTATTTATTAACTATTTTGTGTCACAGAAATCTCTGGTTTAACGGTATAAAAATTCAAAAGTTGAAAATTGCAAAATTTTCAAAATTTTTGCCAATATTCAATTTTTTTCATAAATAAACGCAAAAAATATTGTCCTAAATTTGGTACTAACATGAAGTCCAATATGTGACGAAAAAACAATCTCAGAATCACCGGGATCCGTTGAAGCGTTCTAGAGTTATAACCTCATGAAGTGACACTGGTCAGAATTGCAAAATTTGGTCTGGTCATTAAGGTGAAAATTAGCTCCGTCACTAAAGGGTTAAAGGACGTTTTTGCAGTGGTGTCTTTTTGTAAAGAAGCTCTGACTACCCTGACAAAGCAAGTTAAGGGATTACAGGCAGAGGTTGCTGACATTAAGAAAGACCTCAAGAAAGCAGATCTGAGAACAGCGGCTGTGGAGGAGAGAGTGGGGATAACAGAGGATCATATTACAAAACTACAAAAGTCTGAAAAAACATTTGCACAGCAGATAGCTGAAATCATGGCAAAAAATGATGATTTAGAGAACCGCTCTAGAAGAAATAACATCAGGATTGTCGACATCCCTGAGAAAGCGGAAGGAAGAAACCCCACTGAATATGTAGAAGACTGGCTCAGGGGGAAAATTGGTGCTAATGTCTTATCCAAGCTCTATGCCGTGGAACGTGCACACAGAGTCCCGATGCAGCCACAACCAGCAAGCAGGGGCCCTCGCACTATGCTAGCCAAGCTCCTCAACTACAGAGACAGGGACACTATACTGCGAAAGGCAAGAGACATGGAGGATCTTATGATTGACGGCCAGAGAATTTCCATATACCCGGACTACTCCATTTCTGTTCAAAAGCTACGTATGACTTTTACAGGAGTAAAGAGGCGCCTGCGAGAGATTGGGGTGCAATACTCAATGATGTTCCCGGCAAAGCTAAGAGTGACGGCGTTGGAGCGGGTGCACTTTTTTACAGCTCCGGAGGAAGCCATGCAGTGGTTGGACGCAAACGAAAAGCAGATCCGTTTGAAGGAATGAGCTGACTGTCTGAATCTGCACTGTGTTGGAGAAGGCCGGCTGAGGCTCTACGACATCCTTAGGAGCTTACAGGGGACCCTTCTTGTTTTTTCTTTCTTTTCTCCCCCTTTTTTTTTTCTTTTTCCTCCTTCCCTTTGGGATTGAGGTAGTATGCAGGGGGAGTGCGAAGGGTTTGATGTGAGCTTCG
Source organism: Anomaloglossus baeobatrachus (assembly GCF_048569485.1). Lineage (NCBI taxonomy): Eukaryota > Metazoa > Chordata > Amphibia > Anura > Aromobatidae > Anomaloglossus > Anomaloglossus baeobatrachus. The sequence goes on along the minus strand of NC_134364.1, from coordinate 24,062,584 downwards.
CAGGACATGGGGACTGCCTAATTAGGCGCGGTGGTGGTATTTACAATTTGAGATTCCAGTTTAATTACTGTTCGCCATTTTACTGTTATATTGGTTGAGTGGAATATGATTATACATAGACAGGGTGGGAGTGGAGAATTGTTGGAAAAGGGACGAGTTTTAAAATGTGTCTAAGAGGGGAAGGCGAGGGAGGTAGGGGGGGATTTAGTAGGGATTATAGACCAGGTTTGGAAAACCCGATGCTTCACGGGAGTACTCAAAAACAGGAAGTGGTAGGGAGCAGGAGGGGAGGGGAGCAGGGGGGGAGGGGGGAAAGGGGTAGGGTGGAGGCAGCATGGGGTGATACTACAAGGTTTGATGGTTTTACTGGGTGGGATAATGGGGGATAGAATTAAGGTGTTGAGTTGGAATGTTAGAGGCTTGTCAGATAGGTCTAGGAGAGCGGCAATAATTAAATATGTTCAAGACCAGAACCCGTCAGTAATATGTCTACTAGAAACGCATCTCACAAAGGAGACAACACATGTTTTAAATAGGAGATGGGTGCAGAAGTCCTATCATTCCACCTTTTCCAACTATGCAAGGGGTGTATCACTGCTGATCCATAACTCTGTGCAATATGAAGAGATAGAAGTGTATGTGGATAAAGAGGGACAGTGTGTGGCCGTCAAGTGTAAAATACTTGGCAGACTCATGTGTATAGCTGCAATTTATATACCACCTCCATATAAGTGCACCAAACTAAGGGAGATAAGGGAGTTCTCTGAGAAGGGGGGAGTAATCCCTTTTTTACTGGTGGGGGACTTCAATAATGTGATAGATCTGTACTGGGATAGGAGTAGTAGACCTCCAGGTATCCAGGATAGTTGTATGACTTCGTTTGGCACTCTTATTGGGGAACTTGGAATGGTGGATGCCTGGCGAGTGAGGAATGGGAGGGTATCCTGCTTCTCTTGTTATTCGGCTTCGCATAACACTCTGTCCCGCATTGACATGGCTCTAGCTAGTGATCTGATGGATGCAATGATAGGCGACGTGCAATATCTGACAAGAGTGATTTCAGATCATAGCCCAATTCTAGTGTCCATACGACGGGGGACCCTGACAGGGGGAAGGAGGGGAGAGTGGAAGCTTCATCCAGCATGGATCCGTCATATTAATATGGGGAATATAGAACGGGATCTTGGGGATTTGTTTATCCACAAAGAGGGTAGCACTGGTCCCATGATGGTATGGGATGTGATGGAAGGCATACCTCAGGGGGCTCCTGTTCAGGGATATCTGTAAACGTAAAACACAGACGAGGCAGGATGAGAAAGATAGCCTGGAGGCCTTAGATAAGGCGGAGCTGGAAGCAATCCGGGGTACTACTACGGACGCGAAGCAAAATCTTAGGCAGGCGCATGAACAGGTTAATAAGATGCTTTTGGAGAAGGCGGTAAGGAAGCAGGCATTCCAAAAATTGCATTTTCTCTATCGTTTCATTGGGGGACACAGGACCATGGGTTATGCTGCTGTCACTAGGAGGCTGACACTAAGTAAACATAAAAAAGTTAGCTCCTCCCTAGCAGCATACACCCCGAGCCGGAGGCGGGCTCAGACCAGTTTTTAGCTTAGTGTCGTAGGAGGCTGATGTGGGCCGTCTCGGCCCCCCTCAGCCATGTATTTTTTTGCGCTTTTTTTCTTTTATTTCGGCGCCGCTCATCACTCTCATACCTGTCGTCGTCTTCTTCTCTGCAGGTATTCGCTTCACTCATTCTCCGCAGCCCCGTGGGTACCGCTCCCCAGGGTCGCAGGGGCTTGAGACGTCGGGGCCCTCTCCCCCGCCCGTCCCCGTGGTACCACTCCCGGGGGTGCGCGTGTGGGCAGGTTGTTTTGTGGGCACCCCTGATTCGCCCTGAGGTATCACCCCAAAGGGCGTACAAGGGAGTACAGCAGGGATGGATCCTCCGCAGCGTGTGTGATAGGGGGCTGTCTACCCCCATCATGATGTCCACTACCCTGCCTCAGCACGCTCTCCCCCGGAGCCTTCCTGGACGAGCAGCGCTGTTCACAGGCAGGGCAGGGAGCCCTGCCTGCACCGCATCCATCGCTGAGCCGGCGCCGCCGATTGCAGGTAGGACCGACTTCCCTGCTCTTTCCCCCGGCCCTCTCCATAAATTTAGTCCCCGGTCTCGGCCTAGTCGCTCCTGCGTCCTAGCCACGCCCCCCTGCAGCGCTATTGGCCGCCGGTCGTCTCCCTCTGTACCTCCCACTGCTCTGCCTCCTGGCTGATGGTGGGGGCTGTAAATCCTCCTGGCTTTTTCGCGCCGGAATCCTGCTCCTCCCCCAGCCTCCTCCAGCGTCCCCTCTCCATTTTAGCCTGCCTCTGGTCTCCTGAGGCTGCAGCGCGCCGGCGTTCTGAGTTTTCTGGCCAGCTCATTCCTGGACTCCACTTCTGGACTGGTGGGCAGCACGCTGGACCTGGGTAAGCTCTGCTCCTAAGGAGTAGCCCTCACTAGGTAGCATTCTCTGAGTTTAGGGACGAGTTAACCCTCTCCTGTCTCCTTCCTAGCAGCCACCAGGGAGAGTACCTGTTTGCACCATGCCTAAGGCTAAGCCCACCCAATCCAAGCAGGCCCCCTTTGCACTATTTTTTGCATGCTCCTCCTGCAGCTCCAAATTTTCCCAGGGTCAGGACGCCCCACTATGCTCCGTCTGTTCTACAGACGCGCAGCCTCCGCAGAACTCGCAGCCTCCGCGGCCGACGTTTCTGATACCGCAGACGCCACAGCGCCATATGCTGCAGGGCCCTGCGTCCCGCCCCCCCCCCGACTGGCTAGCGTCCCTGTCCCAGTCCGTAGATTCCCTCTCTGAGGCTTCTCAGACCATCGCGCAAGCTCTACGCCTGCTGCCGACGCTCGCCCAGATTCCCGCAGACCCGGCGCAATTGCCTCCGGAGCAGGTGAGCCCCGTTGCAGGGTCCTCCTCTGCTGCTCAGAAACGGACCCGCCAGGTCTCGTCCTCAGACTCTTCCCAGGTTTCACCTTCATCCCCAGGTCCAGACCGTCAGTCCTCCAGGGAGGCTTCTGACTGCTCCGAGGATGATTCCGATGCGGTACCCCTGCAGGACTCAGAGCAGGCGGACGATATCCGGCACATGGTAAATAGCCTGATAGAAGCAGTAAACCAGACCTTGAAGGTACAGGTGGACCCAGTCTCCTCCCAGAGCACCCAGATCTCCTTTAAGCGGGTGAAGCGGGCCCAGAACACATTCAGCGGACATCCAGAATTCGCTGAGTTACTGCGCAGCCACAGGCAACAGCCGGACAGGATATTTACCAGCGGTAAGTCCATCGATTTGCATTATCCCTTTCCTGAGGGTCTTAGAAAGGATTGGGCAGGTTCCCCTGTGGTCGACCCCCCAATCTCCCGCCTGTCTTCTCACACAGTCCTTCCACTCACTAACGGTACGTCTCTCAAAGACCCTACGGACCGTACTATTGACAGGTTGGCCCGTTCCGCCTGCGAGGCAGCGGGCTCATCCCTCTCTCCGGCCTTCGCCTCGGTTTGGGTTGCGAAGGCCCTGATGTCCTGGGCGGACACGCTACGCTGCGGTCTCCGCGCCATTCCTGCCAATCCGGACCTGGTTCCCATCGCCTCGCAGATTTCCCTCGCGGGTGAGTACTTGCTCAATGCAGCCCTGGCGTCTGCAAGTTGCGCGACCCAGGCCGCCAGCAACAATGTGGCCATCCGTCGAGCCCTTTGGCTCCGGTCCTGGAACGCGGATGCGGCCTCTAAGAAGTCACTAACTTCTCTGCCCTTCCTAGGGGAGCGTCTCTTCGGAGATGGGCTGGACCAGCTGATCTCCGATGCAACGGGAGGAAAGAGTACATCTCTCCCCCAATTGCGTCCCAAGCGCTTCCAGAATCGGCGCTCCACCGCTCGTTTCCGGCCCTTTCGCAGCTTCAGCTCCAATCCCCAGCCGCGGAAAAGCCGCTCTCCTCCGAGAGACAGGAAGACCCCGTCATTCAAGACCAATCCCGCCTGGCGTTCACGCCCCCGCCAGTCCACGAGATCCTCTTCCGGTTACCGCCGTCGTTCATCCAAGTGACTCGCGGTCGGCGCGCAACAGCGCCAGACTTGTGGGAGGGCGTCTGTCTCGTTTTCAGCATGTGTGGATCCCCCTGACCGCCGATGCCTGGGTCAGAGAGATCATCACATCAGGCTACAAAATAGAATTCGAGGCAAAGCCACCGAGACGTTTTTTCCTATCTCGCCCTCCCGAGTCTACCGCGCGGGCTCGCGCGTTCTTTCACTCCATAGACTCCCTCCTCCGAACCGGAGTCGTGGTACCAGTCCCTCCCGCAGAGCGTTTCAAGGGGTTCTATTCCAACCTTTTCGTGGTCCCCAAAAAGGACGGCTCTGTCCGTCCCGTCCTCGACCTAAAGCTTCTGAACAGGTCGGTGAGACCTCGGCCGTTTCGAATGGAGTCACTCCGGTCCGTCATCGCGTCCATGGAGGTAGGCGAATTCCTGGCATCGCTGGATATTCAAGACGCCTATCTTCACGTCCCGATAGCCACCTCTCACCAACAGTTCCTCCGCTTTGCGATAGCGGAAGATCACTTCCAGTTCACGGCTCTTCCCTTCGGCCTCGCATCCGCACCCAGGGTCTTTACGAAGATCATGGCTGCTGCCATGTCCGTCCTGCATGCCAGGGGTGTCATGGTCATCCCGTACTTGGACGATATGTTGATAAAGGGCTCTTCCTTCGAGGACTGTCGTCTTGGGGTTCAGGTCACGATCGACACCCTTTCACGGTTAGGGTGGCTGATAAATTGGAAGAAGTCCTCTCTGATCCCGGCCCGTTGGATCACCTTTTTAAGCATGGTATTCGATACCATCCAAGGCCGAGTTTTCCTCACACAGGAGAAGATCTCCCTACAACGAGGACTCCGCGCTCTCCGGCGTCAGCGCCAAGTGTCCATCAGGTTCGGCATGCGAGTCCTCGGTCGTATGGTGGCGGCGATGGAAGCGGTACCCTTTGCACAGTTCCATCTCCGACCCCTCCAGCTGGCCTTGCTGAAGAAGTGGGACAGATCTCCCTTTTCTCTGGACCGCAGGTTTCATCTTTCGCCGGAGACCCGCCACTCCCTCCGTTGGTGGCTCAATCAGCGCAACCTCGCATCAGGGAGGTCTTTCCTCCCGCTCCACTGGAAGATAGTGACCACCGACGCCAGTCTCCAGGGCTGGGGAGCAGTGTTTCGACATCACACAGCACAGGGCCGATGGTCACCGAGAGAGAGTTGCCTCCAGATCAACATTTTGGAGATAAGAGCCATCCGGCTAGCCTTGCAGCAGTTTCGGCACCTCGTACAGGGTTGCCCGGTCAGGATCCAGTCGGACAATGCGACGGCGGTGGCGTACATCAACCACCAAGGCGGCACAAGAAGTGTCAGGGCGATGCGAGAAGTCAAGAAGATCTTGCACTGGGCCGAGTGTCATCACTCCCTGATCTCAGCAGTACACATCCCAGGCGTGGACAATTGGGCGGCGGACTTCCTCAGCAGGGAAGGCCTCGCCTCCGGAGAATGGTCCCTCAACCGGGAAGTCTTCAACCAGATCTGCGACAGATGGGGAGTTCCGGACGTGGACCTAATGGCCTCCCGGTTCAACCGTCAGGTTCCGCACTTTGTAGCACGGTGCCGCGACCGCTTGGCTTTAGGAGTCGACGCCCTCACCCTGTCATGGAGCCAGTTCAGTCTCCCGTACATCTTCCCTCCGCTCCCTCTAATTCCGAGGGTCCTCAAGAAGATCAAGGCGGAAGGGATACCGGTCATCCTAGTGGCTCCGGACTGGCCCAGGCGAGCATGGTTCGTGGAACTAACTCAGCTCCTCGCAGACGCTCCGTGGTGCCTTCCAGACCGTCCAGATCTCCTGCAGTAGGGGCCTCTCTTCCATCAGAACTCACAGGTCCTAAATTTGACGGCCTGGCCATTGAATCCTGGGTTCTAGCTAAGGCTGGTTTTTCCTCAAAAGTGATTCAGACAATGATTAGGGCCAGGAAGCCATCTTCATCAAAGATTTACCACCGCACGTGGAAGGTTTTCTTCAGGTGGTGTGAAGAGCAGAATATTTCTTCTCCTCTCGCCTTCTCCCTTCCTTCCCTATTGGCATTCTTGCAGTCAGGCCTAGATGCGGGTCTCTCGCTCGCAACACTAAAGGGCCAGATATCGGCGTTATCAATCCTGTTTCAGAAGCCACTGGCCGCTCGTTCACAGGTTAAGACCTTCATCCAGGGAGTTGCCCACCTGGCACCGCCGTACCGGCGGCCTCTAGAACCGTGGGACCTTAATCTAGTCCTAGGGTCACTTCAGGGCTCCCCATTCGAGCCCTTGCGAGAATCTTCCCTTTCTCACCTGTCATGGAAGGTGGTGTTTCTTGTTGCCATCACTTCTATTCGCAGGACGTCAGAGCTGGCAGCTCTCTCTTGTCGTTCCCCCTTTTTGATTTTTCACCAGGACAAAGCGGTTCTCCGGCCAGATCCCGCTTTTCTCCCAAAGGTGGTCTCCCCGTTCCATCTTAACGAGGAAATCGTCCTTCCGTCCTTCTGTCCTGGCCCCTCTCACAGCTTGGAGAGGTCCTTGCACACCCTGGACCTAGTGCGTGCACTTAGAATTTATGTCTCCAGAACCGCGCCGTTCCGTAAGTCAGATGGTCTGTTTGTTCTCCCTTCTGGTCCCAAGAAGGGTGAATCGGCATCCACGGCCACAATTGCCAGATGGATCCGTTCCGCCATATCAGAGGCCTATCGGATTCGGGACAAGTCTCCGCCGCGGGGGGTAAAGGCGCACTCTACCCGCGCAGTGGGAGCCTCTTGGGCGATTAGGCATCAGGCGTCGGCCGACCAGGTCTGCAAGGCCGCCACCTGGTCTAGCCTGCACACCTTTACTAGGTTCTACCAGGTTCACACCCAAGCATCGGCAGATGCTATTTTTGGGAGAAAGGTCTTGCAGGCAGCAGTTGCACACCTGTAATAGGGTGGCAGCATTCAATTATAGTGCAAGCCCGCCGAGGGAGGTTGTTGTTTTTCTTCCTCTGCGGGTTTTTCGGTATTCCCACCCAGGGACTGCTTTTGGACGTCCCATGGTCCTGTGTCCCCCAATGAAACGATAGAGAAAGTAGGATTTTTGTGTACTCACCGTAAAATCTCTTTCTCTGAGTCTTCATTGGGGGACACAGCACCCACCCTGCTTGGTTTTTTGGTTGATTCAATTGCATTTGCCGGCTATTTTTTCAGTGGTCTTATGTTCATAGACCTCTTGTTTGCACGGCTGCATTGTTTTAGTTACAACTTGTGTTTATGTATGGTGATTCTGGTACTCCTCCTACTGCTTGTGCACCAACTGATCTGAGCCCGCCTCCGGCTCGGGGTGTATGCTGCTAGGGAGGAGCTAACTTTTTTATGTTTACTTAGTGTCAGCCTCCTAGTGACAGCAGCATAACCCATGGTCCTGTGTCCCCCAATGAAGACTCAGAGAAAGAGATTTTACGGTGAGTACACAAAAATCCTACTTTTATGAGGAGGGGGAAAAAGTTGGTCATCTATTATCGGTCATAGCTGCAGCTCAAAGGAGTAGTTCATTTGTGCATGGTATGGACACGGTGGAGGGGACACAGGTCACTGAGGTTGAGGAGATCCTTGAGGTCTTTAAAGATTTCTATCGCACGCTATATTCTTCTAGCGGAGAGATGAGGATGGAAGAGGTGGACTCGTTTCTTGAGCGAGGTGAGCTTCCGGTGTTGTCTGTGGTGGATAGAGATAAACTGGAGTCACCTATTACTGTTGATGAACTGGAGGGCGCTCTGCATGGCATGAGCAATGACAAGGCACCGGGAGCAGACGGGCTACCAGTTGAAATTTATAAACAGTTAGAAGAAATCCTATTACCCAAACTATTGAAAGTCTTTGAGGTGGCGGAGGGGGAAGGTGTATTGCCTGAATCTATGAGAGAAGCAATAATAGTAGTAATTCCTAAGGAGGATAAAAATCCGAGGCTTCCAGACTCATATAGACCCATCTCGTTATTAACAGCGGACGTGAAGCTTCTGGCTAAGGTGTTGTCAAACCGGCTGACTGGAGTTATATCTAACCTAATACATATGGACCAATCAGGGTTCATGGCCAATAGGTCAACAGCTGCTAATATCAGGAGATTATATCTTAATCTACAGTTGCCACCTGACAACCCAGGCCAGAGGGTGATCGCTTCGCTAGATGCCCAGAAAGCGTTCGATAGTGTTGAGTGGGGGTATCTGTGGAAAGTGTTGCAGCATATGGGTTTTGGCCCATGGTTTGTAAAGTGGGTGCAGCTGTTGTATAATAGGCCTACTGCTAAAGTTAGAGTTAACGGTATGACCTCCTCAGCGTTTGAGTTGCACCGGGGAATGAGGCAGGGCTGCCCACTATCGCCGCTCCTATTTGCTATTGCAATAGAGCCTCTGGCGGCGGCCATTAGGAAATCAAAGGAGATCCATGGATTTAAGTATGGGCATTTAGAGGAGAAAATAGCTCTTTATGCTGACGATTTATTACTTTTCTTGGGGGATCCGTCAGCCTCATTGGATCATGCCATGCAGATAATAGAGAAATTTGGAGAAGTTTCGGGACTGACCATTAATTGGTCTAAATCGAGCCTCTTTAAAGTGGATGGGGAAGTAGCCTGGACAAATGATGATACTGGGGCTAACAAATTGAAGAATGTGGACGAATTTAAATATCTAGGTATCCAGATATCTCTACCAGTAGAAAAATACATACAGGTGAACTTATGGCCGCTCCTTAAAAAATTAAGAGCCAAAGTGGATGCCTGGAACAAGCTACATTTGTCAGTTGTTGGAAGGGTTAATTTGCTAAAAATGGTAGTAATGCCTAAACTCCTATACATACTGCACAATGCCCCTGTTTGTATTTCAAGGAAAAGATTTAAAGGGATAAACTCGCTGTTTAGGGACCTGGTGTGGGGTAAAAAGCAGCCTAGGGTGCGATTAGAGACTTTACAAAGGCCGAAGGATGAGGGGGGTCTAGCAATCCCAAATCCGGAATTGTATTATATAGCGGCGCATTGTCAACACCTCAGGGGCTGGTCTGATCGAGAGAAAGATGGGGGCATTAAAGAAGTGCTGGAATACATAGTGGGTAGAAGTCCATTGGTAATGGGACTAGAGGATGGTGCGGTGGGGCTCCTGGGTAGAACATCTCCTACAATGGCACTTATAAATAAGACCTGGGATAGGCTGAAAAGGGTGAGAGGGGTGACCCGGTTAACTAAGTTTACACCTATCTGGGATAACAGTAATCTCCCGGAGATTCAGAAAATGGGGAATATTGAGGAGTGGAGACGTAGGGGTGTAATATACATGCATCAAATATTGGACGGAGGAATTGTGAAATCGTTCCCGCAGTTACAGAGTGAGTTTCAGTTACCGGCGTCCGGCTGGCTCCACTACAGACAATTAAAACATGCGATTGCAGCCCAAGCGGCTAAACAAAGTGTGGCCATACAGACTGACCTGGTACTGGAGTATGTGTGTAAGGGGGAGGAAGCACTAAAGGGATAATTTCTGGCACGTATAAAGATATACTACATACCTTTCTTTTAGACTACCCAATTAAAACTAAATCTAAATGGGAGGATGAAGTTGGGCCGATAACGGAGGAGGTGTGGGAGAGTATCTTAGAGTATGTCCCTAAACTTTCCATGAGCGAACCGGCCAGACTGTCTCACCTATACGTGATTGACCGGGTATATAGGTCTCCTTTACTGATGTTTAAAATGGGGTTGAAAAGGAATTCGGAGTGTCCAAGGTGTCAGGGACCTGACGCAGGTATTTTTCACATGATGTGGTCTTGTCTCCTGGTCTCCTTTTGGACTAAGGTTATCCACAAGATAGGAAGAACATATGGGTGTGTCTTCCCCAGGGAACCAGTGATATGCCTATTGGGATATGTTGAGGAGCTTGGGGTGGAAAATACTATGAAAATTGTCATTGCTAGGCTGCTGTATGCGGCAAGAAAGGTAATCGCCAGGTCCTGGATTAAAAAAGACCCCCCCCCGACCAGGGGAGAGTACATTAAAAGGGTGAAATGTATTCTTCAGCTGGAACGGGGAGTGTATGAAAGAAGGGGGAATGTTAAAATGTTTGAGAAGCTATGGTCTCCTTGGCTGCAATGCGGATAGGACGAGTGATGGACCAGTAAACTGATATGGGACGGGGATAGTAGTCTGAGACCTCTGATGTGTGTGTTTTGTTTTATTTGTGTTACTAGTTGTTCCTCCTGCACAACGGGATGGTTGCTATAGTACAGTTGGAGGGTATTATAAGTGTGTACTATATGGGATGTAGTATCGGGGAGAAGTGTTGCTGCCGGGATGGGGGAGGGGGCGGGAGGGGGAGTTAAAGGGGTAATAGATGTGATAAATTTAATTTGGATGCCGATTTGTTATTCTGTTGTATGTATTCTGTTTTAATAAAAAAGTATCTGATTTAAAAAAAAAAAAAAGATAGAAGGAGTTGTGATTCCCGTTCCCCTTCAGGAACGTGGTCGCGGATTTTACTCCAACTTGTTCGTGGTGCCAAAAAAGGACGGGTCATTCCGTCCCGTTCTGGACCTCAAGCTGCTCAACAGACATGTGAGAACCAGACGGTTTCGGATGGAATCTCTCCGCTCGGTCATCGCCTCGATGTCACAAGGAGACTTCCTAGCATCGATCGACATCAAGGATGCTTATCTCCATGTGCCGATCGCACCCGAACATCTTTCCTGCGTTTCGCCATTGGGGACGAACACCTCCAGTTCGTCGCATTGCCCTTCGGCCTGGCGACAGCCCCACGGGTTTTCACCAAAGTCATGGCATCCGTCGTGGCGGTCCTGCACTCTCAGGGCCACTCGGTGATCCCCTACTTGGACGATCTCCTAGTCAGGGCCCCTTCTCGGGTGGCGTGTCAACGAAGTCTTACCGTCACTCTGGCGACTCTCCAGCAGTTCGGGTGGATCATCAATTTCCCGAAATCCAAGTTGACGCCGACCCAATCACTGACTTACCTCGGGATGGAGTTTCATACTCAGCCAGCGTTAGTCAAGCTACCGCGGGACAAACAGCTTTCTCTGCAGGCGGGGGTGCAGTCACTTCTTCGGAGTCAGTCACACCCCTTAAGGCGCCTCATGCACTTCCTGGGGAAGATGGTTGCAGCTATGGAGGCAGTGCCGTTCGCGCAATTCCATCTACGGCCACTCCAATGGGACATTCTTTGCAAATGGGACAAGAGTTCGGCTTCCCTCGACAAGAACATCTCTCTTTCCCTTGCAACCAAAACATCACTTCAGTGGTGGCTCCTACCCACATCTCTGTCTCGGGGAAAATCCTTCCTACCCCCAACCTGGGCCGTGGTCACCACGGACGCGAGCCTGTCAGGTTGGGGAGCGGTTTTTCTCCACCACAGGGCTCAAGGAACCTGGACTCCAATAGAATCGTCCCTTCAGATCAATATCCTAGAGATAAGGCCAGTATATCTAGCCCTATTGGCTTTCCATCGGTGGCTGGAGGGCAGGCAGATCCGTATCCAGTCGGACAACGCCACTGCCGTCGCCTACATCAACCACCAAGGCGGCACTCGCAGTCGTCAAGCCTTCCAGGAAGTCCGGCGGATTCTGCAGTGGGTGGAAGTCACAGGCTCCACCATCTCCGCAGTTCACATCCCGGGCATGGAGAACTGGGAAGCAGATTTTCTCAGTCGTCAGGGCATGGACGCGGGGGAATGGTCTCTTCACCCAGACGTGTTTCGAGAGATCTGTCGCCGCTGGGGAACGCCGGACGTCATTCTCATGGCGTCGCGACACAACAACAAGGTCCCGGCCTTCATGGCACGGTCTCAGGATCACAGAGCTCTGGCAGCGGATGCTCTGGTCCAGGATTGGTCGCAGTTTCGACTGCCATATGTGTTTCCCCCTCTGGCGATGCTGCCCAGGGTACTACGCAAGATCCGGTCCGACTGCCGTCGCGCCATTCTCGTCGCTCCAGACTGGCCGAGGCGGTCGTGGTATCCGGATCTGTGGCATCTCACGGTGGGTCAACCGTGGGCACTTCCAGACCGCCCAGACTTGCTGTCAGAAGGCCCGTTTTTCCATCTGAATTCTGTGGCCCTCAACCTGACTGTGTGGCCATTGAGTCCTGGCTCCTAGCGTCTTCAGGGTTATCTCAGGATGTCATTGCCACCATGAGACAAGCCAGGAAGCCAACGTCCGCCAAGATCTATTACAGGTCTTGACAAATCTTCTTATCCTGGTGCTCTGATAACGGTTTTCCACCATGGCCGTTTGCCTTACCCACATTTCTTTCATTCCTACAATCTGGAATGGACAAGGGTTTGTCCCTCGGCTCTCTCAAGGGCCAAGTGTCGGCGCTCTCCGTGTTTTTTCAAAAGCGTCTAGCCAGGCTTCCGCAGGTCCACACGTTCCTGCAGGGGGTTTGCCACATGGTCCCACCTTACAAACGTCCGTTGGAACCTTGGGATCTTAACAGGGTTCTGACGGCTCTTCAAAAGCCGCCTTTTGAGCCGCTGCGGGATGTCTCTCTCTCCCGTCTTTCTCAGAAGGTGGCCTTCCTGGTGGCAGTCACATCACTTCGGAGAGTGTCTGAGCTTGCAGCGCTGTCACGCAAAGCCCCCTTCCTGGTTTTCCACCAGGATAAGGTGGTTCTGCGTCCTGTCCCGGAATTTATCCCTAAGGTGGTATCCCCTTTTCATCTAAATCAGGATATCTCCTTGCCTTCCTTTTGCCCTAATCCAATTCACCAGTGTGAAAAGGATTTGCACTCTTTGGATCTAGTGAGAGCACTCCGGTTCTACGTGTCTCGCACCGGCGCCCCTGCGCCGTTCAGACGCGCTCTTTGTCCTTGTCGCTGGCCAGCGTAAGGGCTCTCAGGCCTCCAAGTCAACCTTGGCTCGGTGGATCAAGGAACCGATTCTCGAGGCCTACCGTACTTCTGGGCTTCCACTTCCTTCAGGGTTGAAAGCCCATTCTACCAGAGCCGTAGGTGCGTCCTGGGCATTGCAGCACCGGGCGACGGCTCAGCAGGTGTGTCAGGCAGCTACGTGGTCTAGTCTGCACACGTTCACGAAGCACTATCAAGTGCATACCTATGCTTCGGCAGACGCCAGTCTAGGTAGGCGAGTCCTTCAGGCGGCGGTTGCCCACCTGTAAGAGGGGGCCGTTTTCGGCTCTTTTTGTTGAGGTATTGTTTTACCCACCCAGGGACTGCTCTTGGACGTCCCAATTGTCTAGGTCTCCCAATGGAGCGACAAAGAAAAAGGGAATTTTGTTTACTTACCGTAAATTCCTTTTCTTCTAGCTCCTATTGGGAGACCCAGCACCCACCCCTGTGCCCTTCGGGCTGGTTGTTCTTTTGTGTACACATGTTGTTGATGTTGATTTGTTCTTATGGTTCATGGTCTTCAGTTCTCCGAACATCCTTCGGATTGAATTTACCCTAGACCAATTTATAAGTTTTCTCCTTCCTAGAACGGGATCTTGGGGATTTCTTTATCCACAACGAGGGTAGCACTGGTCCCCTGGTGGTATGGGATGCGATGAAGGCATACCTCAGGGGGCTCCTGTTCAGGGATATCTGTAAACGTAAAACACAGACGAGGCAGGATGAGAAAGATAGCCTGGAGGCCTTAGATAAGGCGGAGCTGGAAGCAATCCGGAGTACTACTACGGACGCGAAGCAAAATCTTAGGCAGGCGCATGAACAGGTTAATAAGATGCTTTTGGAGAAGGCGGTAAGGAAGCAGGCATTCCAAAAATTGCATTTTTATGAGGAGGGGGAAAAAGTTGGTCATCTATTATCGGTCATAGCTGCAGCTCAAAGGAGTAGTTCATTTGTGCATGGTATGGACACGGTGGAGGGGACACAGGTCACTGAGGTTGAGGAGATCCTTGAGGTCTTTAAAGATTTCTATCGCACGCTATATTGTTCTATTGGAGAGATGAGGGTGGAAGAGGTGGACTCGTTTCTTGAGCGAGGTGAGCTTCCGGTGTTGTCTGTGGTGGATAGAGATAAACTGGAGTCACCTATTACTATTGATGAACTGGAGGGCGCTCTGCATGGCATGAGCAATGACAAGGCACCGGGAGCAGAGGGGCTACCAGTTGAAATTTATAAACAGTTAGAAGAAATCCTATTACCCAAACTATTGAAAGTCTTTGAGGTGGCGGAGGGGGAAGGTATATTGCCTGAATCTATGAGAGAAGCAATAATAGTAGTAATTCCTAAGGAGGATAAAAATCCGAGGCTTCCAGACTCATATAGACCCATCTCGTTATTAAGAGCGGACGTGAAGCTTCTGGCTAAGGTGTTGTCAAACTGGCTGACTGGAGTTATATCTAACCTAATACATATGGACCAATCAGGGTTCATGGCCAATAGGTCAACAGCTGCTAATATCAGGAGATTATATCTTAATCTACAGTTGCCGCCTGACAACCCTGGCCAGAGGGTGATCGCTTCGCTAGATGCCCAGAAAGCGTTTGATAGTTTTGAGTGGGGGTATCTGTGGAAAGTGTTGCAGCATATGGGTTTTGGCCCACGGTTTGTAAAGTGGGTGCAGCTGTTGTATAATAGGCCTACTGCTAAAGTTAGAGTTAACGGTATGACCTCCTCAGCGTTTGAGTTGCACCGGGGAACGAGACAGGGCTGCCCACTATCGCCGCTCCTATTTGCTATTGCAATAGAGCCTCTGGCGGCGGCCATTAGGAAATCAAAGGAGATCCATGGATTTAAGTATGGGCATTTAGAGGAGAAAATAGCTCTTTATGCTGACGATTTATTACTTTTCTTGGGGGATCCATCAGCCTCATTGGATCATGCCATGCAGATAATAGAGAAATTTGGAGAAGTTTCGGGACTGACCATTAATTGGTCTAAATCAAGCCTCTTTAAAGTGGATGGGGAAGTAGCCTGGACAAATGAGGATACTGGGGCTAACAAATTGAAGAATGTGGACGAATTTAAATATCTAGGTATCCAGATATCTCTACCAGTAGAAAAATACATACAGGTGAACTTATGGCCTCTCCTTAAAAAATTGAGAGCCAAGGTGGATGCCTGGAACAAGCTACATTTGTCAGTTGTTGGAAGGGTTAATTTGCTAAAGATGGTAGTAATGCCTAAACTCCTATACATACTGCACAATGCCCCTGTTTGTATTTCAAGGAAAAGATTTAAAGGGATAAACTCGCTGTTTAGGGACCTGGTGTGGGGTAAAAAGCAGCCTAGGGTGCGATTAGAGACTTTACAAAGGCCGAAGGATGAGGGGGGTCTAGCAATCCCAAATCCGGAATTGTATTATATAGCGGCACAATGTCAACACCTCAGGGGTTGGTCTGATCGAGAGAAAAATGGGGGCATTAAAGAAATACTGGCATACATAGTGGGTAGAAGTCCATTGGTAATGGGACTAGAGGATGGTGCGGTGGGGCTCCTGGGTAGAACATCTTCTACAATGGCACTTATAAATAAGACCTGGGATAGGCTGAAAAGGGTGAGAGAGGGGTGACCCGGTTAACTAAGTTTACACCTATCTGGGATAACAGTAATCTCCCGGAGATTCAGAAAATGGGGAATATTGAGGAGTGGAGACGTAGGGGTGTAATATACATGCATCAGATATTGGACGGAGGAATTCTGAAATCGTTCCCGCAGTTACAGAGTGAGTTTCAGTTGCCGGCGTCCGGCTGGCTTCACTACAGTCAATTAAAACATGCGATTGCAGCCCAAGCGGCTAAACAAAGTGTGGCCATACAGACTGACCTGGTACTGGAGTATGTGTGTGAGGGCGGAGGAAGCACTAAAGGGATCATTTCTGGCACGTATAAAGATATACTACATACCTTTCTTTTAGACTACCCAATTAAAACTAAATCTAAATGGGAGGATGAAGTTGGGCCGATAACGGAGGAGGTGTGGGAGAGTATCTTAGAGTATGTCCCTAAACTTTCCATGAGCAAACCGGCCAGACTGTCTCACCTATACGTGATTCACCGGGTATATAGGTCTCCTTTACTGATGTTTAAAATGGGGTTGAAAAGGAATTCGGAGTGTCCAAGGTGTCAGGGACCTGACGCAGGTATTTCTTCAGCGCTCTATTGGGAGACCCAGACGATTGGGGTATAGCTACTGCCTCCGGAGGCCACACAAAGCACTACACTAAAAAGTGCAAGGCCCCTCCCCTTCTGGCTATACCCCCCCGTGGTATCACGGGTTCTCCAGTTTTCAAGCTTTGTGCGAAGGAGGTCAGACATCCATGCATAGCTCCACAGATTTTAGTCAGCAGTAGCTGCTGACTATTTCGGATGGAAGAAAAGAGGGCCCATATAGGGCTCCCAGCATGCTCCCTTCTCACCCGTTGATGGTGTTGTAAGGTTGAGGTACCTATTGCTGGTACGGAGGCTGGAGCCCACATGCTGTTTTCCTTCCACATCCCCCTGAGGGGCTCTGAGGAAGTGGGATCCTGCCGGCCTCAAAGCTCTGACGCCGGGCTCCATCCACAGACCCATTTGAACCTGCTGGATACGGAGCTGGAGTACCGTTCAGGGACATGGCCCTGCACCATTACAGGTACTCTGTGTCCCCGTACACACAGGCACAGCACACTCCAGACTTGCTGGGTGTGCTAGTGCGCCGGGGACAGTAAAGGGTTACAGTCACTGCAGCTTTGCTGAGTGACTTTGTGTATTGGGAACTACCGCGCCGGACGCTCCGGGAGCGGCGGCGCGGCTGGGACTTGTAGTTCGCCGGGGACTGGGCGCCGACCGCGCTTTTACGGCGGCGGCGCTTATAAATCCAGTCCCCGGCTTCTGCGGCCTAGTGCCGCTTCGTTCCCGCCCCCTCCCTGTCACTCAGGGAAGGGGACAGGCGCTGAGCAATCAGCAGCGCCGAGGGCTGGAGCTTTATTTACATGCTCCAGCCCTCTCACTGCACACTGTCGGACGCCGGATTCCCGCTCTGACTTGGGGCACGCCCACGGCCCGCCCCTCCTCACACGAGCTGGGGAAGATGCCGGCAGCCATTACTGCAGTCCGAGCTCGGACTTTCGGCAACCAGGCAGGACGGTGGCGACCATACACCCGCTTATAGGCGGGCGGTAAGCGGCACACATAGTGCTGACCCCAATATATACTGCAGTGTGTACATGTGTATTTTAACTGCATAGGTCGCTATATGCCCGCTTGGAGAGCGACACATCAGCAGCAGGAAAGCAGGTGTGCTAAGGCACAGGCTTTCTAGGCTGCTTGTATTGCACGTACTGAAGTGTTCATTTGTGTTTATACTTGTGTGCTATACATTGCACTGTACAGTCGCTAGTCTTAGCTATATTCTCCTGGAATGGCTAGACTACAGCAGCAGAAAACCAAGGGTGCTGGGGCACAGGTTTTTTTCTATGCTGCTTGTATTGCATGGGCTGCAGTGTGCATTTGTACTTGTGCTTGTATGCTATACATTGCACTGTATGGTCACTCTTCTGGGCTATATTCCCCTAGATGACTAGTCTACAGCAGCAGAAGAGCAGAGGTGCCAGGGCACAGGCCTCTATGCTGCTTGTATTGCTTGTGCTGCAGTGTTCATTTGTACTTTATGCTTGTATGCTATACATTGCACTGTACGGTCACCAATCTTGGCTATATACTTCTAGATGGCTAGTCGGCAGCGGCAAAAAAGCAACACAGATTTTCAGTGCTGTTTTTACTACATGGGATGCCGTTCATGACACCGTCCCATTGTGTGCATGCTCCCCTGTAGCACTTCGTCTGCCGGGGTCTCTAGCACTTCGTCTGCCGGGGTCTCTACTAGTCGTGGCCAAAGAAACCACCTGTCCTCCCTGTCCAAGGACAGGGACGGAGTTGCAGTTTCGACAGATATATTGTCATAAGATAGAGATTTGCAGTCCAGACAGGCCATGGGCAATCTTCCTGACCAACCTCATTTGGAACGGGGGGGTCCCAGGAGGACTCTCTGTATGATAAGGCAGCTCTCCAGGACTTTGATCCTGACATCGCTATCGATCCGGATACACCGGATGGTAACGCCATACGGAATGATCCTATAGCGTCCATCAATGGAAGGTTGGATCTTTCTCCCTCAGCTCCCCCAGTGGAGGAGTCAGCTTCACAAGCAGGAGAAGTCCCTTTTCAGTATCTCAAACGGATATTGAGTATTTTTTCTGGCCACGCTGACTTCAGAGAAGCAGTCCAGAAACACCACGCTTACCAGATAAGCGTCTTCTCCAAACGTTTTTTAAGATACACGTTATCCCTTTTCCCCTGACGTGGTCAAGCGCTGGACCTAGGGTCCAAAGGTGGATTCTCCAATCTCCAGGCTTGCGTCTAGAGCCATAGTTGCACTGGAGATGGGGCTTCAATTAAAGATGCCATTCACAGACAGATGGACTCTGGTTGAAATCTGTCTAGGAGGCTATCGGCGTGTCGGTTGCTCCGGCATTCACAGCCGTATAGGCAACCTAACCTTTTCAGCTGTTCTTGCGCAGCTGGCCTTGAGCACATGTACATCTGTACCGCAGAGGCGTCCGTAACCCCGTAATGTCTGCACTGCGACTTACCCTATTAATGCTGTCCTAAAAGTACAGTCGAGGTTTCGGTCCTTCCCAAGCTCGGGCAGGTCCCAATTGTCCTCGTGCAAAAGGGCTACAAAACCTCAGACGGGCTCAGATTCCGGCCGGGCTCAATCACGCCCAAGGAAGGCAGCCGAAGGAACCGCTACCAAGGCGGTCTCCTCATGTCTCTCAGCTCTCTTTCTCTCTCCGCATCCGCGGTTGATGGCAGACTCCCCCGCCTTTGGCGACATTTAGCTGCCACAGGTCACAGACCGGTGGGTGACGGACATTGTGCTCACGTGCACAGGACAGTGTTCTGTTCTCGTCCTCCGACTCCATCCTTCAGAACGGCCCCACCTCCCCTCCGAGCAGATGCCCTGCTGCAGGCGGTGGACGCTCTAAGAGCAGAAGGAGTGGTGATCCCTGTCCCCCCTCAGGAACGAGGGCGAGGGTTTGTACTCCAATCTCTTTGTGGCTCCAAAAAAGGACGGCTCCTTCCGTCCTGTTCTGGACCTAAAACTGCTCAACAGGCATGCGAACGCCAGGCGGTTCCGGATGGAATCCCTCCGATCCGTCATTACTTCAATGTCTCGAGGAGATTTCCTTGCCTCAACAGACATCAAAGATGCCTATCTCCACGTGCCAATTGCTACGGAGCACCAACGTTTTCTACGTTTTGTGATAGGAGACGACCATCTTCAGTTCGTAGCCCTGCCATTCGGTCTGGCGACAGCCCCTCGGGTGTTCACCAAGGTCATGGCAGCAGTGGTAGCAGTCTTGCACTCTCAGGGACACCCGGTGATCCCTTACTTGGACGATCTACTCGTCAAAGCACCCTCTCAAGAGGCATGACAACGCAGCCTGAATGTTACGCTGGAGACTCTCCAGACTTTCGGGTGGATCATCAATTTGGCAAGGTCAAATCTGTCACCGACTCAATCACTAACGTATCTCGGCATGGAGTTTCACACTCTATCAGCGATAGTGAAGCTTCCGCTGAACAAGCAGCGTTCACTGCAAACAGAGGTGCAGTCTCTCCTTCAAGGCCAGTCGCACCCCTTAAGGCGCCTCATGCACTTCCTAGGGAAGATGGTGGCAGCCATGGTGGCAGTTCCCTTTGCGCAGTTTCATCTGCGCCAACTGCAAGGGGACATTCTCCGCCAATGGGACGGGCAGTCAACCTCCCTGGACAGGAAAGTCTCCCTTTCCCAGACGGCCAAGGACTCTTTGCAATGGTGGCTTATTCCCACCTCATTGTCACAGTGAAGATCCTTCCTACCCCCATCCTGGGCAGTGGTCACGACAGATACGAGTCTGTCAGGGTGGGGAGCAGTTTGTCTCCGCCACAGGGCTCAGGGGACGTGGACTCAGCAGGAGTCCACCCTTCAGATCAAGGTTCTGGAAATCGGTGCAGGGTATCTTACCCTACTAGCTTTCCAGCAGTGGCTAGAAAGAGAGCAGATCCGAATCCACTCGGACAACTCCACAGCGGTGGCATACATCAACCACCAAGGAGGGACGCGCAGTCGGCAAGCCTTCCAGGAAGTCCGGCGAATCCTCATGTGGGTGGAGGACACAGCATCCACCATATCCGCAGTTCACATCCCGGGCGTAGAAAACTGGGAAGCAGACTTCCTCAGTCGCCAGGGTATGGATGCAGGGGAATGGTCCCTTCACCCGGACGTGTTTCAGGAAATCTGTCGCCGCTGGGGGGTGCCGGACGTCGACCTAATGGCGTCTCGGCACAACAACAAGGTCCCGGCATTTATGGCACGATCGCGCGATCACAGAGCTCTGGCGGCAGACGCTTTACTGCAAGATTGGTCGCAGTTCCGGCTCACATATGTGTTTCCACCTCTGGCACTCTTGCCCAGAGTACTGCGCAAAAAATCAGATCCGATTGCAGCCGCGTCATACTCGTCGCCCCAGACTGGCCGAGGAGATCGTGGTACCCGGATCTGTGGCATCTCACGGTCGGCCGACCGTGGTCACTACCGGGCCGGCCAGACTTGCTGTCCCAAGGGCCGTTTTTCCATCGGAATTCTGCGGCCCTGAACCTGAC
This sequence comes from Anomaloglossus baeobatrachus, assembly GCF_048569485.1. NCBI lineage: Eukaryota > Metazoa > Chordata > Amphibia > Anura > Aromobatidae > Anomaloglossus > Anomaloglossus baeobatrachus. Next base: position 24,041,866 of record NC_134364.1, on the reverse strand, counting down.
TGTGTGGCCATTGAGTCCTGGATCCTAGCGTCTTCAGGATTATCCCAAGGGGTCGTTGCCACCATGAAACAGGCTAGGAAGTCCACCTCTGCTACGATCTACCACAGAACGTGGAAGACTTTCTTAACCTGGTGCTCGGCCAAGGGAGCGTCTCCCTGGCCATTTGCATTGCCTACTTTTCTTTCCTTCCTGCAATCGGGGTTAGAAAAGGGCTTGTCGCTCGGCTCCCTTAAGGGGGAAGTCTCGGCACTATCCGTGTTTTTTCAGAAGCGTCTAGCACGTCTTTCTAAGGTGCGCACGTTCCTACAGGGGGTCTGTCATATCGTACCCCCGTACAAGCGGCCGTTAGATCCATGGGATCTCAACAGGGTATTAGTTGCTCTCCAGAAGCCGCCTTTCGAGCCTCTGAAGGAAGTTTTCTTTCTCGCCTGTCACAGAAGGTGGCGTTTCTCGTTGCGATCACATCGCTTCGGCGAGTTTCTGAGCTGGCAGCTCTGTCATCCAAGGCTCCCTTCCTGGTGTTCCACCAGGACAAGGTAGTGCTGCGCCCCATTCCGGAGTTTCTCCCTAAGGTCGTATCCTCATTTCATCTTAATCAGGATATATCCTTGCCTTCCTTTTGTCCTCATCCGGTTCACCGGTATGAAAAGGACTTACGTTTGTTAGATCTGGTGAGAGCACTCAGAATCTACATTTCCCGCACGGCGCCCATGCGCCGTTCCGATGCACTTTTTGTCCTTGTCGCTTGTCCGCGCAAGGGGTTGCAGGCTTCTAAAGCCACTCTGGCTCGATGGATCAAAGAACCAATTCTTGAGGCCTACCGTTCTGCGGGGCTTCCGGTTCCTTCAGGGCTAAAAGCCCACTCAACCAGAGCCGTGGGTGCGTCCTGGGCATTACGACACCAGGCTTCGGCTCAACAAGTGTGCCAGGCAGCTACCTGGTACAGTCTGCACACTTTCACCAAGCATTATCAGGTGCATACCTATGCTTCGGCGGATGCCAGCTTAGGTAGAAGAGTCCTGCAGGCGGCAGTGACACCCCCGTAGGGGAGGGCTGTTTTGCAGCCCTAACATGAGGTATTTCTTTACCCACCCAGGGACAGCTTTTGGACGTCCCAATCGTCTGGGTCTCCCAATAGAGCGCTGAAGAAGAAGGGAATTTTGTTACTTACCGTAAATTCCTTTTCTTCTAGCTCTTATTGGGAGACCCAGCACCCGCCCTGTTGTCCTTCGGGATGTTTTTGTTGTTTGCGGGTACACATGTTGTTCATGTTGAACGGTTTTTCAGTTCTCCGATGTTACTCGGAGTTAATTTGTTTAAACCAGTTATTGGCTTTCCTCCTTCTTGCTTTGGCACTAAAACTGGAGAACCCGTGATACCACGGGGGGGTATAGCCAGAAGGGGAGGGGCCTTGCACTTTTTAGTGTAGTGCTTTGTGTGGCCTCCGGAGGCAGTAGCTATACCCCAATCGTCTGGGTCTCCCAATAAGAGCTAGAAGAAAAGGAATTTACGGTAAGTAACAAAATTCCCTTCTTTTCACATGATGTGGTCTTGTCCGAGACTGGTCTCCTTTTGGACTAAGGTTATCCACAAGATAGGAAGAACATATGGGTGTGTCCTCCCCAGGGAACCAGTGATATGCCTATTGGGATATGTTGAGGAGCTTGGGGTGGAAAATACTATGAAAATTGTCATTGCTAGGCTGCTGTATGCAGCAAGAAAGGTAATCGCCAGGTCCTGGATTAAAAAAGACCCCCCCCGACCAGGGGAGAGTACATTAAAAGGGTGAAATGTATTCTTCAGCTGGAACAGGGAGTGTATGAAAGAAGGGGGAATGTTAAAATGTTTGAGAAGCTATGGTCTCCTTGGCTGCAATGCGGATAGGACGAGTGATTGACCAGTAAACTGATATGGGACGGGGATAGTCGTCTGAGACCTCTGATGTGTGTGTTTTGTTTTATTTGTGTTACTAGTTGTTCCTCCTGCACAACGGGATGGTTCCTATACTACAGTTGGAGGGTATTATAAGTGTGTACTATATGGGATGTAGTATCGGGGAGAAGTGTTGCTGCCGGGGTGGGGGAGGGGGAGTTAAAGGGGTAATAGATGTGATAAATTTAATTTGGATGCCGATTTGTTATTCTGTTGTATGTATTCTGTTTTAATAAAAAAGTATCTGATTTAAAAAAAAAAAAAAATTTCTCCTTCCTGCTTTTGCACCAAAACTGAGGAGCCCGTGGTCCACGGGAGGGTGTATAGGCAGAGGGGAGGGGTTACACTTTTTTAAAAGTGTAATACTTTGTGTGGCCTCCAGAGGCAGAAGCTATACACCCAATTGTCTGGGTCTCCCAATGGAGCGACAAAGAAATTTATATTTTAATTATTTATATTAATATTTTTATTACATTTAAACAAACAAGCTATAGCTTAGATCATCTTTACAGTCCCCCCTTAATAAAATATTTGTGAATATTATCAACTTTAAATTTTAAAACTTTCCCCATTTAGATATATTTTATTTGGAACTTATTTGCGGTTTATTCATACAAAAAATATTTTTATTACGTTTAAACAAACAAGCTATAGCTTAGATCATCTTTACACTGTATTGCACAGACAGTAGGAAAGGTCACGCATTATGCACATGGGCTGGGTAGGAGGACGGCGATCGCACAAGATGGAGGAGGCGCCGGACCGAGACCAGCAACCCCCATCGGACCCGACCACCCCCTGAGTATTATAAAGATGTTTTTTATGTTGTACTGCGCGGCCTGGGCTCTTATATATAGTACTCTAAATGCTGTATATAAGGGATGGCTCCCAATAGGAGCTAGAAGAAAAGGAATTTACGGTAAGTTAACAAAATTCCCTTTTTTATATATATATATATATATATATATATATATATATATATATATATATATATATATTAATCTGATTCCCATCTACAGGTGTCCAGCGCCACAAAGAAAGATTACGACGAACTGTTCGACGGTGACGACGACGATGAAGACTTCCTCAATGGAGATATGATCGATCATCAGGCAAATGAAGACGACGATGACATCATCACCCCCATGTCCGGTCACACGAAAAAACGAACCATCTTAGACGACGATGATTCTTTAGGTGAAATATTTGGATTGTAAACTCCTCTCAGAATAAATACTGGGGGACACTTCCGTTAACCCATAAGAAAGAAATTTATGGCTCAATTTGTACCAAAGAAATGTTTTGCTTGCATGCATTACACCACATCTATTGCTTTTTTTTTTCTATTGCAATTGTCTTTGATAAAAAAGGGTGCAATTTATAAGAAAGAAGCTTGGGTTAATATGCAAGAAACCGTGTAAAAATTGTTCCAAAAAATGTGATGAAACGAATAGCAGGAGTGACGTGAGATCTGTAACAGGAGCGGACGCTGAATGGTAAATGGGGGGTGTCTAGTTAGAGAATTGACCCAAAGCTGTTATCAGGACCCAGGTCCATCAGCCATGTCTGTACTCAGTGACCGCTTTATACTCGGAGCATTTGATTAGTGGCTATGGACGTCGACTTTGACATTTCCAGTAAAGTTCCCATTTTTCTTCTCCTGTTTAGATGTGCCGTCTTTGAAAGCAACTGAGAAGCCAGAAGAGGAGGATAAGTCCATCAAGGAGCAAGTCATTCCTTATCCCTCAAAACCTTCTTACAGTGGTCCAATGCCAACCCCTCCACAAAAGCCTTTCAGCCGGGCTCTACCCCCTCTCATCTGTTACACCGCTTCATGGTGAGTGGCAATTCCTGGAAAACGATTGCAGGGTTGATATTTGCAATGTTTGCTAAATTTACAGCAAAGTAGATATATATTGTCACCAAGTCTGTGCAGATTGAAGCCTCCGCTCTGATCCTGAAAACATAAAACTTGTCAAAACTGTAGAGGAAATGTAGCCTTACAGCAGACTATGTGATACGTAGGTGGCTTTGATCGGCCAGGACCACTGTTTGCCCCATATCTCCCTCTATAACATCCTAATTGTGTGTACGGGTAGGGGTTGACTCCTCTTAAAAGACTTTTACTGGCTTCATTATTTGGGCCTTTACAACACTTTTTGTTTTGTTTTTTTCTCTAAACTTAGATGTGGAATTCTATCGGTGTTATCCGCTGCTACAACGATGAGCAAGACAACGCGATTGACATAGAGTTTCACGACACCTCCGTGCACCACGCCGTCCACCTGACCAATACGCTCAACCACACCATAGCCGACCTGTCTCAAGAAGCCATACTACTGGCCTGTGAAGGCACGGAAGAACTAGCAAGGTGAGGGTTAATCTGGGTAAACGCAAATTTGACATCATTTTGATATTGCTTTATTTGTTTTTAATCACAGGTTAATACATTCTATAGTGTTTACTGGTAAACTGTTCATAGCATCCGTTAAACAGCGAGATACCACAAGTGGCAAATATATGTGTGTAAATAAAATAATATATACACATACACTGTATTTTTCGGATTATAAGACTCACTTTTCCTGTCAAAAATTTGGGAGGAAAATGAGGGGTGCGTCTTAAAATCTGAATGTAGCTTACCAGGTCGTGATTGCGAGGGGTCACAGGAGGCAGGGGCTCTGTGCAGTGGCTGGCACAGCTGCTATGTGTGACGGCGGCCGGTGCCACTGCTTTGGTCGTTGGCAGCCGGCGTTTCTGCTGTGTGCTGTGGCGGACGGCGCAGCTGCTGTGGTTAGCAGCGGCGGTCGGCGAGGTACTAGCCATTCTGACGATGTAAATGGTAAGGACTTCAAATAATGGCACCCAGAGTCCGCACGTGCGCAGATGGAGCTCTTTTGTCAAGAGCTCCATCTGCGCATGCGCTTCCTCCGGGCGCCATTTGTTTGAAGCACATCTTCAGAATAACCCGTGCCTCGCCGCCCCCTCTCACAGAGCAGAGCCAACACGGAGCGGAGCAGAGCCAGCACGGAGCAGAGCCAGAGCAGAGTCAGCATGGAGCAGAGCCAGGGTAGAGCCAGCACGGAGCAGAGCCAGAGCAGAGTCAGCATGGAGCAGAGCCAGGGCAGAGCCAGCACGGAGCAGGGCAGAGTCAGGGCAGAATAGGGCAGCACAGAGCAGAGCCAGCGCGGAGCAAAGCCTGCAGCCCCAGCACAGCAGTAAGACACCACCGGATTATAAAACAGACCCCATATATTTATTTTATTTTACCTTTCTTTGTCGCTCCATTGGGAGACCCAGACAATTGGGTGTATAGCTTCTGCCTCCGGAGGCCACACAAAGTATTACACTCAAAAGTGTAACCCCTCCCCTCTGCCTATACACCCTCCCGTGCCTCACGGGCTCCTCAGTTTTATGCTTTGTGTGGAAGGAGGCACACATCCACTCATGCATCCCATTTTAGTCAGCAGCAGCTGCTGATGTTATCGGTTGGAAGAAAAGAGGGCTCCCACGGGGCCCCCGGCATGCTCCCTTCTCACCCCACTACGTCGGCGGTGCTGTTAAGGTTGAGGTACCCATTGCGGGTACAGAGGCTGGAGCCACATGTCGTATTTCCTTCACCATCCCTTGGGGGCTCTGGGAGAAGTGGGATCCTGAGCGGTCATCCAGGTACTGGGACCGTGCTCCCTCCGCAGCCCCAGTGTGGAATCTGCCGGACCGGAGTATTTTCTTTATCAGGGACCGGGCCCTGCATCTGTCAGGTACTCTGTGTCCCCATGGGGACGGTTCATGGAGCGCCTGGCACCCGGACGCTGCAAGGGCTGCTAGGCCGTGAAAGCCGGGGGACTTCCGCGCCGACCGCGCCTGTTTGTCGGCCGCGGTCATAAATTTAGTCCCCGGCTTCAGTTGCGGCCTACTTGCAAAATCTCGCCCCCGGACCTGTCTGTCAGGGTAGGGGCGGGACAGCCGACCGGACGCTGCCTGAGACACACAGCGGCTGCTGATCCGTGAAAGCCGGGGGACTTCCGCGCCGACCGCGCCTGCTTGTCGGCCGCGGTCATAAATTTAGTCCCCGGCTTCAGTTGCGGCCTACTGGCAAGACTCCCGCCCCCGGACCTGTCTGTCAGGGTAGGGGCGGGACAGCCGTCCTGACGTCGGCAGTGAGGGCCGGAGCATCCTGTATGCTTCCTCCCCCCTCTTTGATCACAATAGGGACCCCAGATTCCCGCACTTTTTCCTGGTGCCGCCCACCGCTCCACTCCCCCTCTGAGAGCTCCAGCAGCCATTTTTTTCAGACATTCTGCGCTGGAGAATCATCAGGAAAGAGCTCTTCACCGCTGGGAGACCTGGAGCAGGGAATCTGGAGGACACACACGCCGCTTTTTAGCTGTCGGTAAGCCACACCGGTCATCCGGTGCTGGTCCCCCTGGGTTGCCTGAATAGATACGTATTATATATCTTTATATATATATAGATCTCTGTTCGGCCGGGCTGTATACTCTTCCCTTATACCCTCTGTGATCACTCTCCTGGGATACAACAGCATGTCGTCCACAAGGAGCAAGAGCGCTAAGGCACAGGGTTTCTTTGCGACCTGTACCTCTTGTGGGGCTATGTTGCCTGCGGGTTCCACCTACCCTCACTGTGAGCAATGCTCGACCCCTGTTACACTGACTCAGCCGGAGCCGGGACCACTTGTGGGCCCCTCGGCTCAGGTAGACCCCCATGCTACCACTGTCCAGGCGGCAGGGACAGAGTTTGCAGTGTTTGCTGAGAAGCTCTTTGAGTCACTTTCACAATCCATGGCTAAGTCTATGGACAAATGGTCTGCCAAGCTGCTAGAAGCATTGCAGTCCAGACCGGTCCTTACACAGACCCAGGACACTGTTGGATCGGCGCCTCCAGGTCCCTCTCGGTCCACGCCGCAGCGCGCTCCCGGGGTGGGCTCTAGGTTTCACGTGGAGGACTCCTCCACGGTCCACAGCCCCAGACCAGCTAAGCGGGCCCGCTTGGAATCATCAGCTTCATCACGCTGCTCAGGTTCCCGGCTGGAGGACTCGCTGGAGGACGAGGCGGAGGTCGCAGCTCAGGGCTCTGACCATGACGTTGCCCTCAACCTTGATACACCTGAAGGGGACGCCTTAGTAAATTATCTTATCTCGTCCATCAACCAGGTGTTAGATCTATCTCCCCCGCCTCCACCTATAGAGGAGTCGGCTTCTCAGCAGGAGAAACACCAGTTTCGGTTCCCCAAACGTACACGGAGTGCGTCTTTCGACCACTCTAACTTCAAGGATGCTGTCCAGAAACCCAGAGCGGTTCCGGACAAGCGCTTTACTAAGCGCCTTGCTGACACACGTTACCCCTTCCCCTCTGACGTAGTTAAGGGTTGGGCTCAGTGTCCCAAGGTGGATCCTCCAGTCTCTAGATTGGCGGCTAGATCTGTGGTTTCGGTTGCAGATGGCTCATCGCTAAAAGATGCCACTGACAGGCAGATAGAGCTCCTGGTGAAATCCATCTATGAAGCCACGGGCGCGTCCTTTGCCCCGGCTTTTGCAGCCGTGTGGGCACTCCAAGCTATCTCGGCTTGTCTAACCGAGATTAATGCGGTCACACGTACTTCTGCTCCGCAGGTTGCGTCTTTGACTTCTCAGGCGTCGGCGTTTTCTTCATACGCCATGAAGGCAGTCCTAGACTCTGCTAGCCATACAGCGGTCACATCCGCTAATTCTGTGGCAGTCCGCAGAGCCATGTGGCTGCGCGAATGGAAGGCAGACTCGGCTTCCAAGAGATTCCTAACAGGTTTGCCGTTTTCTGGCGACCGATTGTTTGGAGAACGATTGGATGAGAGGGAAAAGACTCCTCCTTACCCCAGTCCAGACCGAAGCGACCTCAGCAACGTAAGATACAATCGAGGTTTCGGTCCTTTCGCCCCTCCGCCAAGTCCCAATCCTCTTCGTCCAATAGGCCGGAGAAAGGTCAGGGGAACTCCTACGCGTGGCGGTCTAAGTCACGCCCCCAAAAGGCTGCCGGAGGCACTGCCTCCAAGGCGGCCTCCTCATGACTCTTGGCATCCCCGAACCGCATCCTCGGTCGGTGGCAGGCTCTCCCGCTTTTGCGACACCTGGTGGCCACATGTTCAAGACCGATGGGTGAGAGACATTCTGTCTCACGGTTACAGGATAGAGTTCATCTCTCGTCCTCCAACTCGTTTCTTCACAACCTCCCCCCCCCTGCTCGGGCCGACGCACTTCTTCAGGCAGTGGCCGCTCTGAAGACAGAAGGAGTTGTGATTCCCGTCCCCCCTCAGGAACAGGGGCGCGGCTTTTACTCCAACTTGTTCGTGGTGCCAATGAAGGACGGTTCATTCCGTTCCGTTCTGGACCTCAAACTGCTCAACAGACATGTGAGAACCAGACGGTTCAGGATGGAATCTCTCCGCTCGGTCATCGCTTCGATGTCACAGGGAGACTTTCTCGCATCGATCGACATCAAAGATGCTTATCTCCATGTGCCTATCGCACCCGAACATCAACGCTTCTTGCGTTTCGCCATAGGGGACGAACACCTTCAGTTCGTGGCATTGCCTTCGGCTTGGCGACAGCCCCACGGGTTTTCACCAAAGTCATGGCATCCGTTGTGGCGGTCCTACATGAGGCGCCTCATGCACTTCCTAGGGAAGATGGTGGCAGCGATGGAGGCAGTGCCCTTCGCGCAATTTCATCTACGCCCACTCCAATGGAACATTCTCCACAAGTGGGACAAGAGATCGACTTCCCTCGACAAGAATGTCTCTCTTTCCCTGGCAACCAAGACGTCTCTTCAGTGGTGGCTTCTTCCCACTTCTCTATCGCAGGGAAAATCCTTCCTGCCCCCAACCTGGGCTGTGGTCACCACGGACGCGAGCCTGTCAGGGTTGGGAGCAGTGTTTCTCCACCACAGGGCTCGGGGGACCTGGACTTCGAGGGAGTCTTCCCTTCAGATCAATGTTCTGGAGATAAGGGCAGTGTATCTAGCCCTATTGGCGTTCCATCAGTGGCTGGAGGGCAGGCAGATCCGTATCCAGTCAGACAACGCCACTGCAGTCGCCTACATCAATCACCAGGGCGGCACTCGCAGTCGTCAAGCCTTCCAGGAAGTACGGCGAATTCTGCAGTGGGTGGAAGCCACAGCATCCACCATCTCCGCAGTTCACAGAGCTCTGGCGGCGGATGCATTAGTACAGGATTGGTCGCAGTTTCAACTGCCTTATGTGTTTCCTCCTCTGGCGATGCTACCCAGAGTATTACGCAAGATCAGGTCCGACTGCCGCCGCGCCATTCTCGTCGCTCCAGACTGGCCAAGGCGGTCGTGGTACCCGGATCTGTGGCATCTCACGGTGGGTCAACCGTGGGCCCTTCCAGACCGCACAGACTTGCTGTCACAAGGGCCGTTTTTCCATCTGAATTCTGCGGCCCTCAACCTGACTGTGTGGCCATTGAGTCCTGGCTCCTAGCATCGTCAGGGTTATCTCAGGATGTCATTGCCACTATGAGACAAGCCAGGAAACCGACGTCCGCCAAGATCTATTACAGGACTTGGCGGATATTCTTGTCCTGGCGCTTTGTTAATGGGTTTACTCCCTGGCCTTTTGCCTTACCCATTCTTCTTTCCTTCCTTCAATCTGGAATGGACAAAGGTTTGTCACTAAGCTCTCTCAAGGGACAAGTATCGGCGCTCTCAGTATTTTTTCAAAGGCGCCTGGCCAGGCTTCCGCAGGTCCGCACGTTCCTGCAGGGAGTTTGCCACATAGTCCCACCTTACAAGCGTCCGCTGGAACCCTGGGATCTTAACAGGGTGCTAACGGCTCTTCAGAAACCACCTTTCGAGCCGCTGCGAGATGTCTCCTTATCACGTCTTTCGCAGAAGGTGGCATTTCTAGTGGCAGTTACATCACTCCGAAGAGTGTCGGATCTTGCAGCGCTGTCATGCAAAGCCCCCTTCCTGGTTTTTCACCAGGATAAGGTGGTTCTGCGTCCTGTTCCGGAATTTCTCCCTAAGGTGGTATCTCCTTTTCATCCAATCAGGATATCACCTTACCTTCTTTTTGCCCTAATCCAATTCACCGATGTGAAAAAGATTTGCACTCATTAGATCTAGTGAGAGCACTCCGGTACTACATGTCTCGCACGGCGCCCCTGCGTCGTTCAGATGCACTCTTTGTACTTGTCGCCGGTCAGCGTAAGGGTTCGCAGGCTTCCAAGTCAACCTTGGCTCGGTGGATCAAGGAACCGATTCTTGAAGCTTACCGTTCTTCGGGGCTTCCGCTTCCTTCGGGGCTGAAAGCCCATTCTACCAGAGCCGTGGGTGCGTCCTGGGCATTGCGGCACCGGGCGACGGCTCAGCAGCTGTGTCAGGCAGCTACCTGGTCTAGCCTGCACACTTTCACGAAACATTATCAGGTGCATACCTATGCTTCGGCAGATGCCAGTCTAGGTAGGCGAGTCCTTCAGGCGGCGGTTGCCCACCTGTAAGAGGGAGCCGTGTCGGCTCTATTATCGAGGTATTCTTTTACCCACCCAGGGACTGCTTTTGGACGTCCCAATTGTCTGGGTCTCCCAATGGAGCGACAAAGAAGAAGGGAATTTTGTTTACTTACCGTAAATTCCTTTTCTTCTAGCTCCAATTGGGAGACCCAGCACCCGCCCCTGTTCCCTTCGGGCTTGTTGTTCAATTGTTTCTTTGGTTTCAGTTCTCCGAACATCCTTCGGATTGAATTTACCTTAGACCAATTTATAAGTTTCCTCCTTCCTGCTCTTGCACCAAAACTGAGGAGCCCGTGAGGCACGGGAGGGTGTATAGGCAGAGGGGAGGGGTTACACTTTTGAGTGTAATACTTTGTGTGGCCTCCGGAGGCAGAAGCTATACACCCAATTGTCTGGGTCTCCCAATTGGAGCTAGAAGAAAAGGAATTTACGGTAAGTAAACAAAATTCCCTTCTTTCCTCTGAATTTGGGGTGCGTCTTTTTAATTTACCATTTTCACGTCAACACAAATTTTCTTTATCGTTCTTTTGGGAGACCCAGACCACGGGTGTTTAGCTTCTGCCTCCGGAGGACACACAAAGTACTACACTTAAAAGTGTAGCTCCTCCCTCCGAGCATATACACCCCCTGGTAGCCAGTCCCAGACAGTTTATTGCTTTGTGTCAGGAGGCATACATCCACACATGCATTCTCATCTGATTTGTTTGACTTTTGGAAAGAGTTTGAAGAAAAGCGGGTCCATGTCTGGACTCCCGGCATGTCCCTTCTCACCCCACTGTGTCGGCGGTGTTGTTAAGGTTGATTTACAAGGCTGCAGCCTTACATGCCGCGCTCCTTCACCATCCCTTCTGGGCTCTGGCTTGAAGTGGGAGCCAGCACGGTCTCCATGCCTGGCAGGAGTCCGGTCTCCATCCACAGCCCCTTGTGGACCTTGGGGGTCCCAGTTCTTTATTGTAAGGGGAGAGTATGCTGTATGTGATTGTTTTAACTTTTCTGGCGGATTCTCTAGCTTTTGCCTGAGAACCGCGCCGATGGTGCCTGCTTGTCCGCCTCGCCGCTTAAATTTAGGCCCCGGCTTCGCCGGAGGCCTAGTTTCATTTTCCTGCCCTCGCATGTCACTCATGCAGAGGGACAGGTTCGGCTCCTCCCGGCTGCCGTTCTACACAGGGGAGGGACACTCCCAACTGCTGGGGCGTCCCTCCTTCCCTGCAGGTCTCTATAGCCCTCCAGTTCCCGCTCTTTTATAGGAACGCCCCCTAGTTTCTCAGGCAGAGTTCACTCTGCTCTGGGACATCCTGCATTCTGCATCTCTGCTGAGGTGCTGCGCACTGGGGGTCCGGGCTTCGGGATCTGGAGGGCACACAACACCGCGCTCAGCGGTCTGGTAAGCCACAGCCTGTCTCCGGTTGTGGACCTCTGTATTTTCTCCCTGGGGTTCATTCTCTGCAAAGCCCCCACTCCAGCAGCATGTCTCACACAAGGAGCAAGGCTCCAAAGCTTTATTCTGCATGCACTGCATGTAAGGTCTCTCAGGCTGCTGCTGCACCTGTGACTGAACCCCCGGCCTGGGTAGAGTCCTTTTCTAGGTCCATATCCCAGTCATTTGCTGAGTCCATGGGACTTTTGTCCAGGACTTTGATGAATATGCATCAGCCCCCCTCACAGGGTGCCTCTAATACTCTTGACAGAGGACTCCTATCCTCTGACCTCCGTCCATTGGAGCTCACGGAGGATTCATCATCTGATCCCAGACCCCGTCCTTCTAAGAGAAGGCGCAGGGTTTCCTCACCCTCCCCATCCCACGGCTCTGTCTCAAGAGCTGACTCTCAAGATGAGGAGGATGCCCTCACTGGGGGCTCGGAGGCTATGTATCCCATCGATTTCTCTGAGGGTGACTCAGATCTTAGGGATTTGATTGCTTCTATTAATTCTGTGCTGGATCTCAATCCGCCAGTGTCAGAGGAGCAACCCTCTCTGGCAGAAAAACATCAGTTTACCTCGCCTAAGAGAGTGAAGAGTGTGTTCTTTAACCACTCCAGTTTTCAGACCGCTGTGACCAAACCCAGGGCCTGCCCTGACAAACGCTTTCCAAAGCGTGGTTCTGATGACCGGTTTCCATTTCCACCTGAGGTGGTCAAGGAGTGGTCTCACTCCCCAAAGGTAGACCCTCCGGTGTCTAGGCTCTCAGCCCGGACCGTTGTGTCGGTGGCTGACGGCACCTCACTTAAGGATTCCACTGACCGTCAGATTGACCTTCTGGACAAATCTGTGTATGAAGCTGCGCGGGCCGCGTTTTCCCCGACTTTTGCAGCAGTGTGGGCTCTCAAAGCCATCTCTGCTTCTCTAGAGGAGATGCATTCCCTCACCAAGGAATCTATGCCTGAGATGGTTGCCTTAACTGCTCAGGCTTCAGCCTTTTCATCTTATGCCATGTCTGCCATGCTAGAGGCTGCTCACTGCACTGCGGTGGCTTCAGCTAATTCTCTTGTTATCCGCAGGATTTTGTGGCTTCGAGAGTGGAAGGCAGATGCTTCTTCCAAGAAGTTTATTGCTGGGCTCCCTTTTGCTGGTTCACGGCTGTTTGGTGAACAGCTGGATGAAATCATTAAAGAAGCTACTGGCGGGAAGAGTACTTCCTTGCCACAGACCAAGACCAGGAAACCCGCCCAGGGTAGGAATCAATCGAGGTTTCGTTCCTTTCGTTCCTCCAACTGGTCATCCTCTAAGCCTTCCGCCTCGTCCGCTAACTCAGCCAAGGATCAGAAATCCAACTGGCGCCCAAAAGCGTGTCCGCAGAAGACCGCAGGAGGTTCTGCTACTAAGGCAGCTTCCTCATGACTCTCGGCCCGCTCCAGCCACGTCCTTAGTCGGTGGCAGGCTCTCCCACTTTGGCGACGCTTGGTTAAAGCAAGTCTCCGATCAGTGGGTGAGAGACATCATATCTCACGGCTACAGGATAGAATTCTCTTCCAGCCCGCCAAACAGATTTTTTCTCTCAACTCCCCCCTGCTCCAAGGCCGCCGCCTTCTCGCAGGCCGTGGCGTCCTTGCAGGCCAACGGAGTGATTGTCCCAGTTCCCGCTCAGGAACGGTTCAGAGGTTTTTACTCAAATCTCTTCCTAGTTACAAAAAAGGACGGTACCTTCCGGCCCATCCTGGATCTCAAGCTTCTCAACAAGCATGTCCGGGTGCGGCATTTTCGCATGGAGTCTCTGCGATCAGTCATTGCCTCTATGACCCAAGGGGATTTCTTGGCGTCCATCGACATCAGAGATGCCTATCTACATGTGCCAATCGTAGTGCCACATCAGCGTTGGTTACGTTTTGCGATAGGAGAGGATCATTTCCAATTCGTGGCTCTCCCCTTCGGGTTAGCCACGGCCCCTCGGGTATTCACCAAGGTCATTCCGGCAGTGATTGCGGTCCTGCACCTCCAGGGGTTAGCAGTGCTTCCTTATCTGGACGACCTTCTGGTCAAGGGTACATCCAGCGCAGACTGTCAGCGGAGTGTTTCGCTCACTCTCGCCACTCTAGCCAAATTCGGGTGGATTGTCAATCTTCCCAAATCCACTCTGACTCCGACCCAGAGTCTCACGTACCTAGGGATGCAGTTCGAGACTTTGCCGGCACTTGTGAAGTTGCCCTTAATCAAACAGCAGTCTCTCCGGCTAGCGGTGCGCTCTCTGCTGAGGCGCCGCCGTTATTCCCTCAGGCGCCTGATGCAGGTGCTGGGTCAAATGGTGGCCTCCATGGAGGCGGTTCCCTTTGCCCAGTTCCATCTGCGTCCTCTGCAGCTGGACATTCTCCGCTGTTGGGACAAGCGGCCTTCCCCCTTGCAGAGGTTAGTGGCTCTGTCGCCACGGACCAGGAGCTCTCTTCAGTGGTGGCTTCGACCCCTCTCCCTGTCCCAAGGGCGCTCCTTCCTGATTCCGTCCTGGGTGATTCTCACCACGCATGCCAGCCTATCCGGCTGGGGAGCGGTACATCTCCACCACAGGGCACTTGGACTCCGTCCGAGTCAGCCCTTTCAATCAATGTGCTGGAAACCAGAGCTGTGCTTCTAGCTCTCCTAGCCTTTCACCACCTGTTGGCGGGCAGGCACATTCGAGTCCAGTCAGACAACGCGACAGCGGTTGCCTACATCAATCACCAAGGCGGGACACGCAGCCGCCTGGCAATGTTGGAGGTCCAACGCATTCTTCAATGGGTGGAGGACTCCAAGTCCACCATATCAGATTATCTCAGCTGTCAATCCGTGGACGGTGGCGAGTGGTCCCTGCACCCGGCAGTGTTTCAGTCAATCTGCCGCAAGTGGGGCACTCCGGACGTGGACCTAATGGCATCCCGTCACAACAACAAGGTTCCGGTTTACGTGGCTCGCTCCCACGATCCTCAGGCCTTCGCCGCGGACGCTCTGGTTCAAGACTGGTCCCAGTTTCGTCTGTCCTACGTGTTTCCCCCTCTAGCTCTCTTGCCCAGAGTCATGCGCAAGATCAGAATGGAGGGCCGTCGAGTCATCCTCATTGCACCGGACTGGCCCAGGCGAGCTTGGTATCCGGACCTGCTCCAACTGTCCGTGGAGATGCCGTGGCATCTTCCGGACCGTCCAGACCTGCTCTCGCAAGGTCCGTTTTTCCGCCCGAATTCTGCGGCACTCAAATTGACGGCGTGGCTCTTGAGTCCTGGATTTTGACGGCTTCTGGTATTCCTCCTGAAGTCATCTCCACTATGACTCGGGCCCGTAAGTCTTCCTCCGTCAAGATCTATCACAGGACATGGAAAATTTTCCTGTCCTGGTGTCGCTCTTCCGGCCATTCTCCTTGGCCATTCTCGTTGCCGACCCTTCTGTCTTTTTTACAGTCCGGTCTGCAGCTAGGACTGTCCCTCAACTCTCTCAAGGGACAAGTCTCAGCTCTATCAGTGCTGTTCCAGCGGCGTCTCACCCGGCTGGGTCAGGTCCGCACCTTCATGCAAGGTGCGTCTCACATCATTCCGCCTTATCGGCGGCCCTTGGATCCCTGGGACCTTAACTTGGTCCTCACGGTATTGCAGAAACCCCCTTTAGAGCCCCTTAGGGAGGTTTCTTTGTATTGTCTTTCTCAAAAGGTGGCCTTTCTAGTGGCCATAACTTCTCTCAGGAGAGTCTCTGATTTGGCTGCGCTCTCCTCGGAGTCACCTTTTTTGGTTTTTCACCAAGACAAGGTAGTTCTGCGTCCGACCCCGGACTTTCTTCCTAAGGTGGTCTCTCCCTTCCACCTTAACCAGGATATTTCCTTGCCTTCGTTCTGTCCGGCCCCTGTTCATCGCTTTCAGAAAGCGCTGCATATTCTAGATCTGGTGCGTGCTCTCCGGATCTATGTGTCTCGCACCGCTGCGCTTAGGCGGTGCACCTCTCTTTTTGTGCTAACCACAGGGCGGCGCAAGGGTCTCTCTGCTTCTAAGCCGACCTTGGCCCGTTGGATTAGATCGACCATTTCGGACGCCTACCAGTGTACTCAGGTGCCTCCCCCGCCGGGGATCAAAGCACACTCGACCGGAGCTGTCGGTGCCTTTTGGGCTTTTAGGCACCAGGCTACGGCTCAACAAGTCTGTCAGGCTGCCACTTGGACTAGCCTGCATA
The DNA here is from genome assembly GCF_048569485.1 of Anomaloglossus baeobatrachus. Classification (NCBI taxonomy): domain Eukaryota; kingdom Metazoa; phylum Chordata; class Amphibia; order Anura; family Aromobatidae; genus Anomaloglossus; species Anomaloglossus baeobatrachus. The sequence goes on along the minus strand of NC_134364.1, from coordinate 24,025,790 downwards.
CCTTTTCGAAGCACTACCAAGTGCATGCTCATGCTTCGGCAGATGCGAGCTTGGGCAGACGCATCCTTCAGGCGGCTGTCTCCCACTTGTGAAGTTAGGCTCCGCCTACTTCTTAGTTTTTCTGTTTATTCCCACCCATGGACTGCTTTGGAATGTCCCATGGTCTGGGTCTCCCAAAGGAACGATAAAGAAAAAGAGAATTTTGTTACTTACCGTAAATTCTTTTTCTTATAGTTCCGTATTGGGAGACCCAGCACCCTCCCTGTTGCCTGTTGGCAATTTTCTTGTTCCGTGTGTTATCACCGGCTGTTGTCGTGGACAGAGGCTCCGGTTGTTCCGGTTCTTGCTCTGTCTTTACTTGTGGGTGGATATTCTCCTTCAGCTTTTGCACTAAACTGGCTAGGACTGGCTACCAGGGGATGTATAAGCTCAGAGGGAGGAGCTACATTTTTAAGTGTAGTACTTTGTGTGTCCTCCGGAGGCAGAAGCTAAACACCCATGGTCTGGGTCTCCCAATACGGAACTATAAGAAAAAGAATTTACGGTAAGTAACAAAATTCTCTTTTTTATATATATATATATATATATATATATATATATATATATATTTTTTTTTTTTACATATATTTTTGATGCATTTGCTGACATGATAATGACAATTTCACACACTAATTTTTTTTAGCTCATGCAAAACTCCCCTCAAAAGCAGTCCTCTCGATTGAGAGTTGTTTAGGTGACACATAGGGACCATGGTAAAGTCACGTTTACATGGGACTGGTCTTCTCCAGACTTTCTGCAGCCTAACACCTATCTTGTGGGCTGTATCAGGATTTTTCCATAGTGAAACTTAGCCCTGAACTTGACTTCTATGGTGATAGTCAGTTTCTGCTGTGGATTTTATTAGACTGTAGGAATGGGCTATAGCGGTTGAACCCTTAAATGTAAAAGTGAATCCTTTGCTGCTGGCTATTATAAAGAGACAGATTTTGCTATACTCCCCTTTCCCAGGTACACTGGTGAGTCTCAGTATCTGACTTTGACAATGGTGTTGATGTCCTGGCAGCCGATGGGTGAGCTCAGTGGTTGTGATCGGGGCTTTTTCGAGTGCCCACAGGGATGTCCACACGATCTGCAGCCAATATCTGTCATGAGACTTCACAGCTAAATTTTACCGTAAGTGGTAATTGGTCTAATTTCTTATTTCCACAGCAAACTCCAGTGCCTGCACTTCAGCTCATGGGACAACAGCAAAGAATGGATGGTGGACATGCCCAAGGGAGAGGACATCCAGGCCGTGTGCCTGGGCCAGGGATGGGTGGCCTGTGCTACAAATGCCTCTTTAGTTCGCGTCTTCACTGTCGGTGGAATCCAGAGGGAGGTCTTCAGCCTTCTCGGGCCGGTTGTTTGCATGGCGGGTCACGGAGATCAGCTACTCCTTGTTTATCACAGAGGTTGGTCCTTTATATATGGAGAAATCTTAGTTACCTACGTTCACTGGTCCTGTCGGGGCTTCCGTCCAAACCTCCTGCAAAACGGGTTTCGGACACGTGGGCCGATGGGGCCACTGACTATAATGGGGCAGACGGAGTCAGCGTGTGCTCTGTTTTGCACCATTTTCGGGCGTATACCCTTTCTGCAGGCGGACACCCAGACATAGTAGAGTGCGTCTGGGTGTCCGCCTGCAGTAAGTATATACACCTGGAAATGGTGCACGATAGGGTACATGGCGACTACGTCTGCCCCATTTTAGTCAGTGGCCCCGTTGGCACATGTGTCCGAAACCCGTCTTGCGGAGGATTGGACGGAATCCTCGAAGGGACCAGTGAACGTATGTAATAGTGTGAAAGCGGCCTTATTCATCGTTGTGTATAATTACATAGTCTGTTATCGTCCATCTACATGAAGCTAATGCGCCGGGTTGTCTATTCGTCACCATTAAGTGCTGCCTTGTATATGTAAGTGGTAACCCCCTCGTCTACTGTCACAGGTACCGGCTTCGATGGAGACCAGTGTCTTGGAGTCCAGCTTCTTGAACTAGGTAAACGAAAGCGGCAACCCCTGCACGGAAACCCTCTGCCCCTGTCCAAGAAGAGTTTCCTCTCCTGGCTCGGATTCAGCGCTGAAGGTACGGTCTGGCATTATCTCCAGAGGGTGAGACGTGGTGTCACGTCATTCATGGCGGTAATTTTCACAGTAGAAGGCGGCATTTTTCATGAACGCAGGCACAGATCATGTTGCTAAAATATCTTCATTAGTGTTGAGTGGACCCGGATCAGCAAAATCCGGATCCGCGCGGTTTGAGTGACAGATCCGAGTCAGACCTGGACACGGGATTCCGGGTGCACGATCCGAATCCGTGTTTTTTGTTTTTTTTTCCTTTTTTCTTCTCTCCCTCTCACCCTCCCTCCCCCTCTCTCCCCCTCCCCCTCTCTCCCCCTACCCCTCCCTCCCCCTCCCCCCCTTCCCTCCCCCTCCCCCCCTTCCCTCCCCCTCCCCCCCTTCCCTCCCCCTCCCTCCCCCTCACCCTCCCTCCCCCTCACCCTCCCTCTCACCCTCCCTCCCCCTCACCCTCCCTCCCCCTCACCCTCCCTCCCCCTCCCCCTCCCTCCCCGTCCCCCTCCCTTCCCCTCCCCCTCCCTCCCCCTCCCGCTCCCCCTTCCTCCCCCTCACCCTCCCTCACCCTCTCCCCCTCCCTCCCCCTCGTCCCGTATTCCGCTCCTCATTGACCTATATAGGGCCGGATTCCGGATCGGATCCGAACTTCTTTGTCAACCCGCCGCGGATCCGCCGGACCCGGATTATTGCCAGTCCACTCAACTCTAATCTTCATACATTTGTCTACTCTGAGAAAAAGATTTATGGTCCATGCAGTTCAGTAGTTGGCCACAAGATGGCACCAGGCTCCCGGTTCACCAGCCGCGTCTTTCTGCTTTCGTTTAATTTGTCTAATTAACATATGCAGATAATTAGCGGCCTGACATACAATTACTGACGGATATGTATTTCCAGGAAGAACCACAAATTGTGCAATAATGGCAGTGGAAGACGCTGCGGATCCATTTCTAGTGTAATTTAATTTTTCATTCATAGAAGCAGATTGAATCTGTTAACGAGTATAGCAGCGTGCGGGGATCTGCACGGAAAACACAAGTAGCCGGCATTTCTGCTGATAGTTAGGTCTTGGCCTTTGTATAAGGCTCGACAGCAGCGCAGAATAAGCTCCGCTCCCCAATAATCGGCCACTTGCACCTCCTGGCCCTAATCTTCGGAGGTAAATACGTCCTCCGTTCTGGTGATTACTCGTTATCCCACTCCCATCTAACAATTCTGATCCATCCTGGGGATAGGTGATCATTTTTGGAGGCTGAACCCGGTAAAGGTTTTAGATTTGGTTTATCATTCCACATACACAAACAGGGCAATCTCAGGTTGTTAGAGGCATAACTGGATGACTGTAGCCGGTGTATTTTCCTATCAGGGAGCCCCTGTTACGTAGATTCGGAGGGCGTCGTGCGGCTACTGAACAGATCTCTGGGACATACGTGGACCCCCGTGTGCAACACCAGGGAACATTGCAAAGGAAAGTCTGATCATTATTGGGTGGTCGGGGTCCTCGAGAACCCCCAGCAGCTGAGGTCAGTATCAACCTATCTTATTTGCTCTACCTGCACAGTAAACCTTCCATAAAATGTGGGATATTTGGTCTTTGTGGCTCTGTCATGTCCATTTACAAACCCCTGCTTCAGACTAGCAAGGCTATGTGCACACAGTGCATTTCTTCATCGTTCCTTATGGGAGACCCAGACCATGGGTGTATAGCTTCTGCCTCCGGAGGACACACAAAGTACTACACTAAAAAGTGTAGCTCCTCCCTCCGAGCATATACACCCCCTGGATGACCACATCTAGCCAGTTCAATGCTTTGTGTTCAGGAGGATCACACACACACATGCATTCTCATCTGATTTTTGATTTTTGATTTCAAAGAGTTGGAAGAAAAGCGGGTCCAAGCTGGACTCCCGGCATGTCCCTTCTCACCCCACTGTGTCGGCGGTGCTGTTAAGGTTGATTTACAAGGCTGGAGCCTTACATGCCGCGCTCCTTCACCATCCCTCGGGCTCTGGCTTGAAGTGGGAGCCATCACGGTTCTCTCTGCTTTGCAGGAGACCGGTCTCCATCCGCAGCCCTTTCAGGACCCTGCCGGACGGAGCACTCACCCCTCAGGGACCTGGCCCTGCGTCTCATAAGCTAAGTATTGAGACGTTATTGAAGGGTCCCTTGTGCATTTATTGTGGGGAGAGTGTGTTATGTCACTGTGCTGTGATTTCCGGCCGGTTCTCTGGTTTCTCCTGAGAACCGCGCCGAGGGTGCCTGCTCGTCGGCCGCATGAGAAAATTTAGGCCCCGGCTTCGGCTGCGGCCTAGTTTCGTTTTCACTGCCCCTGCATGTCAGTCATGCAGGGGAACAGTGCGGCGCCGCCCACCGGCCGTTCAGCAGAGGGGAGGACACTCCTCTCTGAGGAGATGTTTCCCTCCCCTGTATTTCTCCTTGGCCCTCCGGTTCCCGCTCTTGGCCTAAACTCCGCCCCCCCTCCTCACTCTGGCGCCATTTTATCAGCGTTTACACACTGATCGGCGCTGGCTGCTGCAGCTCTGCATCTGTCTGGGGGTCCAAGCTGTGGAATCCGGAGGGCACACAAAACGGTCTGGTAAGCCACAACCTCTGGTTGTGGACTTTATTATACACTCTCTGGGGGTCATTCTGAAGGAGTGTGTTCTTTACTGCAGAGCCTCCACCTCAGCGGCATGTCTCTCACAAGGAGCAAGGCTGTACCCTATATGCACTGCATGTAAGCTCGTACTGCCTGAACCGAGCACATATCCACATTGCGATGCCTGCTCTAACATGGTGGTGCCTCAGCCTGGAGTCTCCCCAGGGGTCCCTCCGGCTGCTCCGGCCCCGGTGGCTGAACCCCCGGCTTGGGTAGCATCGTTTTCTAAAGCTATCTCCCAGTCCTTTGCCGACTCCATGGGACAGCTGTCCCGGACTCTGCTGACCATGCATCAGCCCCCTTCTCAGGGCGCCTCTGCTGCTCCGACTCGCTCTGCAGAGCTCACAAAGGATTTTTCATCTGTTCCCAGACCCCGTCCTCCTAAACGGAGACGCAGGGACTCTTCTCCTTTCTCGTCCCACGGCTCTGATTCACGAGCTGAATCGCAGGGCGAGGAGGATGCCTTTACTGTGGACTCGGACGCTACCTCTATGTACCCCATTGATCTATCTGAAGGGGATGCGGATGTTAGTGACTTGATTGCGTCCATTAATTCCGTACTGGACCTCAATCCACCAGTGTCAGAGGAACAAGCCTCTCTGGTAGAAAAACACCAGTTTACCTCACCTAAGAGAGCAAGGAGTATGTTTTTTTAACCACTCCAGTTTTCAGGCCACTGTGACCAAGCCCAGGGCCTGTCCTGACAAACGCTTCCCAAAGCGTAGTTCTGATGACCGTTTTCCCTTTCCACCAGAGGTGGTCAAGGAGTGGGCTCATTCACCAAAGGTAGATCCTCCGGTGTCTAGAATCTCAGCCCGGACAGTTGTATCTGTGGCCGATGGCACCTCACTTAAGGATCCCACTGACCGCCAGGTTGACCTTCTGGCCAAATCTGTATATGAGGCGGCAGGGGCCTCGTTCTCCCCGTCTTTTGCAGCGGTGTGGGCTCTTAAGGCCGTCTCTGCTTCTCTGGAGGAGATGCATTCCCTCACCAGGGACTCTATGCCCGAAATGGTTGCCTTAACTTCCCAGGCTTCGGCTTTTTCATCCTATGCCATGTCTGCCATGCTGGAGGCTTCTCACCGCACGGCGGTGGCTTCCGCTAATTCCCTCGCGATCCGCAGGATCTTGTGGCTTCGAGAGTGGAAAGCAGACGCTTCTTCCAAGAAGTACCTTGCTGGGCTCCCATTTGCTGGGTCCCGGCTGTTCGGTGAACAACTGGATGAAATTATTAAGGAAGCTACTGGCGGGAAGAGTACTTCCTTGCCACAAACTAAAACCAGGAAACCTGTCCAGGGCAGGAACCAGTCGAGGTTTCGTTCCTTTCGTTCCTCTAACTGGTCATCCTCTAAGCCCTCAGCCTCGTCCACTAACTCAGCCAAGGATCGAAAACCCAGCTGGCGCACGAAGCCGCGTCCTCAGAAGAGCGGAGGAGCTGCTGCCACTAAGGCAGCCTCCTCTTGACTATCTGACTGCGCCAGCAACGTCCTTGGTCGGTGGCAGGCTCTCCCACTTTGGCGACGTGTGGTTCCAACACGTCTCCGATCAGTGGGTGCGGGATATCATCTCCCACGGCTACAGGATAGAATTTTCTTCCAGCCCGCCAAACAGATTTTTTCTGTCCACTCCCCCCTGCTCCAAACCCGCCGCCTTCTCTCAGGCCGTGGCATCCTTGCAGGCCAACGGAGTAATTGTTCCGGTTCCCGCCCGGGAACGGTTCAGAGGTTTTTTACTCAAACCTCTTCCTAGTCCCCAAGAAGGACGGTTCCTTCTGGCCCATCCTGGATCTCAAGCTTCTCAACAAGCATGTTCAGGTGCGGCACTTTCGCATGGAATCTCTGCGATCGGTCATTGCCTCAATGACCCAAGGAGATTTTCTAGCATCCATCGACATCAGAGATGCCTATCTGCATGTGCCAATTGCAGTTTCACACCAGCGTTGGCTACGTTTTGCAATCGGAGAGGAACATTTCCAATTCGTGGCTCTCCCCTTCGGGTTAGCCACGGCCCCTCGTGTATTCACCAAGGTCATGGCAGCAGTGGTTGCGGTTCTGCACCTCCAGGGGTTGGCAGTGATTCCTTACCTGGACGACCTTCTAGTCAAGGCTTCATCCAGCGCAGACTGTCAGCGGAGTGTCTCGCTCACTCTCGCCACGCTTGTTCAATTCGGGTGGCTTGTCAATCTGCCCAAGTCCACTCTGACCCCGACCCAGAAACCTACGTACCTAGGGATGCAATTCGAGACTCTGCCGGCACTTGTGAAGCTGCCCTTAGTCAAACAGCAGTCCCTTCACTAGCGGTGCGCTCTCTGTTGAAGCCCCGCCGTCATTCCATCAGGCACCTCATGCAGGTGCTGGGTCAGATGGTGGCGTCAATGGAAGCGGTTCCCTTTGCCCAGTTCCATCTGCGTCCCCTGCAGCTGGACATTCTCCGCTGTTGGGACAAGCGGACCTCTTCCTTGCACAGGCTAGTGGCTCTGTCGCCACAGACCAGGAGCTCTCTTCAGTGGTGGCTTCGGCCCCTCTCTCTGTCCCAGGGACACTCCTTTCTGGCCCCGTCCTGGGTGATTCTCACCACGGATGCCAGTCTATCCGGCTGGGGAGCAGTGTTTCTCCACCACCGAGCACAGGGCACTTGGACTCCGTCCGAATCAGCCCTCTCGATCAATGTGCTGGAAATCAGAGCTGTGCTCCTAGCTCTCGTAGCCTTTCACCACCTGTTTGCGGGCAAGCACATTCGAGTCCAGTCAGACAACGCGACAGCAGTTGCCTACATCAATCACCAGGGCGGGACTCGCAGCCGCCTAGCAATGTTGGAAGTTCAACGTATCCTTCAGTGGACGGAGGACTCCAAGTCCACCATATCCGCAGTCCACATCCCAGGCGTAGAAAACTGGGAGGCAGATTATCTCAGCCGTCAAACCGTGGACAGCGGCGAGTGGGCCCTGCATCCGGCAGTGTTCCGGTCAATCTGCCGCAAGTGGGGCACTCCGGAAGTGGATCTAATGGCATCCCGGCACAACAACAAGGTCCCGGTTTACGTGGCTCGCTCCCACGATCCTCAGGCCTTGGCGGCGGACGCGCTGGTTCAGGATTGGTCCCAGTTCCGTCTGGCCTACGTGTTTCCCCCTCTAGCTCTCTTGCCCAGAGTCCTGCGCAAGATCAGAATGGAGGGCCGTCGGGTCATAATCATTGCTCCAGACTGGCCCAGGCGAGCTTGGTACCCAGACCTGCTCCGTCTGTCCGTAGAGGTGCCGTGGCATCTCCCGGACCGCCCAGACCTTCTCTCACAAGGTCCGTTTTTCCGCCAGAATTCTGCGGCTCTCAGATTGACGGCGTGGCTCTTGAGTCCTGGATCCTGACGGCTTCAGGCATTCCTTCCGAGGTCATCTCTACTATGACTCAGGCTCGGAAGTCTTCCTCGGCCAGGATTTACCACAGGACTTGGAGAATTTTCCTGTCCTGGTGTCGCTCTTCCGGCCATGCTCCTTGGCCGTTTTCCTTGCCGACCATCCTGTCCTTTCTACAGTCCGGTCTGCAGCTAGGACTATCCCTCAATTCCCTCAAGGGACAGGTCTCGGCTCTGTCGGTATTGTTCCAGCGGCGTATCGCCCGACTGGCCCAGGTGCGCACCTTCATGCAGGGCGCATCTCACATCATTCCGCCTTACCGGCGGCCTCTGGATCCCTGGGACCTTAATCTGGTCCTCACGGCCTTACAGAAACCCCCCTTTGAGCCTCTTAGGGAGGTTTCTTTGTTTCGACTTTCACAGAAAGTCGTCTTTCTGGTGGCCATAACTTCTCTCAGGAGAGTCTCTGATTTGGCTGCGCTCTTTTCGGAGTTTCCCTTTTTGGTTTTTCACCAAGACAAGGTGGTTCTCCGTCCGACTCCGGACTTTCTCCCTAAGGTGGTGTCACAAACCACCGGGGGGGTCACTCAGAAATCCCCCGCGCTGGCTACCAGTACGTCACAATCGGGGGGTAACAAGTGGGGGTCACCCCTCCTTTATACCTCCCGACCGACAGACAGAGCACGTGACGCGCTCTCTAGCGCCCCTCTTATAGTCAGGCCAATTATGGAATTGCCCGACAATAAGCAAGGAGGCCGCTATACTACTTATGCCGATTATTGAAGGGTCCCCGGTGAGAGTAAGGTATATATTCCCCCGACCTCCGCGGGCGGAATATATAATATCTTCCCGAATCTCACTGGCCTCCCCACAATAATCCTTGGCACAACTCGCTGCCACCAACCGCTTCACGGTAACTATTAGCCGAACACACAGACGTGGGATTCAAGATCGAGATAACAGAACAGCCCAAGATTAATTATATACTTTAATCAGCCTAAAGCACACTAGAACTACAATATATACAATAGGGAATCTACAGAATATACATATGTCAGAGTACAGTTACAGATAAAGCATGGTTTACAACAGGTATGCAATTCAATCAGTTACCTTGTGCGTCTGGCCACAGGGGGGCGCTGTAGACCAGGTTTCCAGGAACTCTCTCACAGGTCTGTCCCAACCAGGCCCCCGAGCAGAAGAACCTTGGAAAATGGCCGAAGCAGGGTTATCAACCTGGGCAAATCCAGGTCTCCTCCTACCTTAGTGACCTCACGGGGAAGCACTGCCACTCCCCCTGCATGGATCAGAATTATCCAGAAAAGGGGATTTTGGCCATAACTGTGCCTGGGAGCGTCGTAGACGGACGCCAATGCTCTCATTGTGACAGTTATGAATTTAGCTGCAGAACGAGGGGACTCATGACCTGTCTACGAGTTCCCATATGGCTGATATCACGCCTGGGGCATTTCCCAATGTCCTGTTCCCATAAAAAGGGGGTGCCGGCATCGTCCACATGCGGAGACACCATTTTTATGGTTGCCATATTTATCGGAAATATGGCTTGCGAGATATGAACCATTTTTTACTGGAGTCGTTCTGTCTGGCTATTTCCATAGCCTTGCTAACTAGCTAGCAGCTCCTACTACAGGGTGACGGCAGGGAGTCATCCTGTATCCATTGTCCTAAAGCCACCTAATTTCCATATCACAGGACATGGCCATGGATTTGTTGCTAAACCAGTTGTGTGAAGGGAAGGGGGTAGTGACACCAGGAGAGGGCTTCCTGACATGACTTGAATGTCATGATTTATCGTCATATCTCCGGATTTACCTCACACCTCCCCCCTTTTGAGGGCGCTAGGGGGCAGCACACTCCGGTGTTCCCCCGTGCGCCCGTCCGCGACCTCTCCTTGTCGGGACAGCCCGTCTGCGTTACCGTGGTCACGGCCCCTTTTGTGGCGAATGGTGAAGTCGTATTGCTGGAGCGCAAGGCTCCATCGCAACAATCGCCCATTCGTCCCAGAGACGGTGTGCAACCAGCTGAGGGGATTGTGGTCCGTCTCCACGATGAAGTGGCGCCCGTATAGATAGGGTTGCAGACGCTGCAGGGCCCACACTATGGCCAGGCACTCCTTCTCCATCGTGGAATAGGCAACTTCCCTTGGTAACAGCTTCCTGCTCAGGTACAAGACTGGGTGCTCTTGGCTCGCAGAGTCCACCTGGCTGAGCACCGCACCGAGGCCGAAGTCACTGGCGTCGGTCTGTACTACAAACGGCCGCGTGAAGTCGGCTGCCTGTAGCACGGGCGGGCTGGACAGGGCGTCCTTTAGGGCCCGGAAGGCTGTCTCGCAGTCCATTGTCCAATCGACTGCAGAGGGCAGCTTCTTCTTGGTGAGGTCCGTCAAGGGCTTTGCCAGGCTACTATAGCGTGGAACAAACCTCCTATAGTACCCAGCGGTCCCCAAGAAGGACATCACCTGCTTCTTGGTCCTGGGGGTGGGCCAGGATGCGATGGCCTCCACTTTCTCAGGCTCGGGCTTCAGCGTTCCCCCACCTACCCGGTGACCGAGGTACTGGACCTCGCTCATGGCCAGCTGACACTTTCCCGGCTTGATGGTCAGACCTGCCCGGTGGATCCGCCTGAGCACCTGTGCTAGATGCTCTAGGTGGTCCTCCCAGGTGGGACTGAAGACGGCAATGTCATCCAGGTACGCGGCCGCGTACCCTTCAAGTCCCTTGAGCAGGGTGTTGACCATCCGCTGGAAAGTGGCAGGGGCATTCCTCATCCCGAATGGCATCACCGTGGACTCGTACAGTCCAAATGGGGTAATAAAGGCAGAGCGTTCCCTGGCCTTGCGAGTCAGGGGGATCTGCCAATATCCCCGGCTCAGGTCCATGATGGTCAGGTACTGAGCCCCGGCCAACTGATCGAGCAGGTCATCGATGCGTGGCATTGGGTACGCATCGGCGACCGTGACAGCATTGAGCCCCCTGTAGTCCACGCAGAACCGAGTGGTTCGGTCCTTCTTAGGGACGAGGACTACAGGCGAGGCCCAAGCGCTGTTGGATGCCTGGATCACCCCCAGCTCCAGCATCTCGTCAATCTCCTGGCGCATGTGTTGCTGCACCTCCAGGGAGACCCGATATGCTGAACGCCGGATCGGGGGATGATCCCCAGTGTCCACGTGATGGACAGCCAAGTCAGTCCTTCCGGGCTGGTTGGTAAACAACCCCCGGAAGGGGTGTAGGGTGGCCCACAGCTGGGACCGTTGGTCCTCCAAGAGCTGGTGGCCAACCTCCACATCCTCAAGGGATCCGCCTGCCCTAACCTGGGCTAGCATATCCAAGAGGGTTTCCGCTTCTCCCTCCTCGGGCAGGTTGCACACGGGGAGCGCACATGCCTCCCGCTCATGATGTGCCTTCATCATGTTCACATGGAAGGGCTTCCGCCTTCCACGGGCAGGGTCCAGGGTGACCAGGTACGTCACAGGGTTGAGCTGCTGGTACACGAGGTATGGGCCTTCCCAGGCTGCCTGAAGCTTGTCCTGTGGTACGGGGACCAGTACCCACACCTCTTGACCCACTTGGTAGGTCCTCTCACAAGCGTTCTGGTCGTACCAACGCTTCTGATCGGCCTGGGCTTGAGCCATATTGTCGTGTACCAGTTGCGTCAAGGCCTGCATTTTGTCCCGGAAGCGCATGACATACTCGATAACCGACACTCCAGGGGTGGCCAAATCCCCTTCCCAAGCCTCTTTCACCAGAGCCAGGGGGCCCCGCACACGTCGCCCGTACAGGAGCTCAAACGGTGAGAATCCTGTTGAGGCCTGTGGAACCTCCCGGTAAGCAAATAACAGGTGTGGGAGATACCGCTCCCAGTCACGCCCATGGGAGTCGACCAACATCTTAAGCATCTGCTTCAAGGTGCCATTGAACCGCTCGCACAGGCCATTAGTCTGTGGATGGTACGGGCTGGCCACCAGATGTCGCACCTGGACTTGCTTACAGAGGGTCTCCATCAGCTGGGACATGAATTGGGTCCCCCGGTCAGTGAGCATTTCCTGGGGAAAACCCACTCGGGAGAAAATCTCCAGCAATGCGGTGGCCACCTTGTCAGCCCGAATGGACGACAAGGCCACTGCTTCTGGGTACCGGGTGGCATAGTCCACTACCGTCAGTATGAAGCGTTTCCCGGAGCTGCTGGGGATGGCCAGCGGGCCGACCAGATCCACAGCCACCCTCCTGAAAGGCTCATCGATGATGGGCAGAGATACCAGTGGGGCTTTGGGGCGTGGCCCCGCCTTCCCCACTCTCTGACAGGTTTCACACGAACGGCAGTAGGCAGCCACATCGGCCCCCATTTTTGGCCAGTAGAAATGCTGGTTTAACCTGGCCTTGGTCTTAGCGATCCCTAGGTGTCCGGCCATCGGAATCTCATGTGCGATCCGCAACAACTCCGTCCGGAACGGATAGGGTACCACCAACTGTCGGTCCCTGGGCCACGCCTCCGGTGAACCCTGCTGGACCGTGGCCCGGTACAGCCGTCCTTGGTCCCAGACCACTCGCTCCGGGTCCGAGTCCGAGGGAGGCTGTGCCGCCTGCTCCTTTAGAGCTTTCAGGCTGTCGTCAGCTTCTAACGCTGCCTGAAACTCCTGACTAGATGTGGCCAGAATCGACGAGACTGTCACATCTTCAGTCAGTACCCCGGGACCTGTGTCCTGGCCTCCACCTGACTCGGCTGCCACTTGGTCAGAAGGGGAAGAGCTATCGGACCTCCGGGAGGCCCCTTGGCTTCCAGCACTCCCACTGCGGGTGACAGCGGCCACAGCCGCTGCGACCGTGGGTCGTGCCTGCTCCTCCTCCGTTCCTGACCAAGTCGCCGGTTCAGGCAGACCCACCTGGCTTCCTGACACCCCGGTTGTGGGGGAACCATGCACCGAGATCTTACCTGGGAGCACTTCCGCTCCTGGACTGGCCCCAATCTCACCTGCCTGTTCCCCTCCTGCAGCAACAGAACCCCGCTGTGAAATCTCTGGGGACCCCACATTTGCTGTGGTAGCCCCCACCCCACACACTGGTCCTCCCCCTGCAGCACCCTGCTCTCTGCTTATCCCTGCAGAGGGCAACAGATCCCAGCTCACAGGCTGGTTACTTGTAGAGGCATTGTCACACCTTTCTCTGACCCCCTCCCCTGTCACAGCTGCAGCTGTGTGTGTGTCTATGGTGTCTGTGCAAGCAGAAATATCAGAGTTCACTCCCTCCTCCCTTACATCATTCATAGATAACACATTAACATTGTTAGGAGTCATGTCAGTACGGGCTGAAGATTCAGCCCTTGGTTGGGGCCCAAACTGGGAGGTTATCTGCCCCAAATCTGTCCCAAGTAGCACGTTTGCAGGGATCCGATCAGTTACCCCCACCTCCCTCACCCCTCGCCCTGCGCCCCAGTCCACATAAATGTCAGCAACAGGCAGCGCCGGGTCAATGCCTCCAATCCCAGAGACAGCGAGGGTTTTTCCAGGGATCAAGTCTTGGGGGGACACCATCTCAGGCCGCACCAGAGTCACCTCCGAGGCGCTGTCTCGCAGTCCTATGGTCACAGACTGGCCGACGGTGACAGGTTGGAAGCTGTCCAGGGACCTACCACCACCCCCACCCACACAATACACCTTGGGCGGCCCTTGGGACGGGGACGGAGCCGGGGCCTTGGGACGCTGAGGGCACATGGCCTTGAAGTGTCCAGGTAGGTTGCACTGGTGGCACCGTCTTGGTTCCGCCACGGGCCTGGAGAGGGGAGTTGAGGGGGACACCCCCTGCAGTCTAGGGGCAGGTGGGGCAGTCGCAGAATTCATCTTACCCCCTCTCCAGGTGCTGCTGGTGGCCGCTCTCCTGGCCTCAGGGGCCCGGTTGTTGGTGTAGTCATCGGCAAGGGCAGCTGTAGCCGTGGACCCCTTTGGCTTCTGGTCTCGGATGAACTGGCGGAGATCCTCAGGGCAGTTCCACAAGAGTTGCTCCGTGATGAACAAGTCCAGGATCTCCGGTCCGGTGGAAAGCTGCAGGCCTTGGGTCCAGTGGTCGGCAGCTCGGGCAAGTGCCCGCCTGTGGTCAGCCCAGGAGTCCTTTGGTCCCTTCTGTAGGCTCCGGAACTTCTTGCGGTAGGACTCCGGGGTGAGGTTGTACTGTTGGATCAGGGCCCGCTTGATGGTGTCGTAGCCCTGATCTGCCTCAGCAGGCAAGTCCCCAAGGATATCCAGGGCCTTACCCCTTAAACGGGGGGTCAGGTATTTGGCCCACTGGTCCTTGTTCAGATGGTGCTGCAAGCAAGTCCGCTCAAAAGCAGTCAAGAAAGAGTCCAAGTCTCCATCCTTCTCCAGCACTGGGAAGTCCTCAACACGGACCTTTGGAAGTTTGGTGTCTTGAAGGTCACGTGTGGCTGATGAGGGCCGGAGCTGAGCTAGCTGCAGCTGGTAGTCACGCTCTGCCTGGCGCTCTTCACGCGCTGCCTGCCGCTCTGCCCTGCGCTCTGCCATGAGTATCTCGTAGGTATCCCGGTCTCCAGCCTGGAGAAGGGCCATAGCCATTTGAAGAAGGCTATCCGAGCCTCCCAGGCTCGGTGGAATGGCACGTGGTGATCTGCGGCCCGCTGCGGAGCCTGGTGCTTCACTGTCCATTGCAGAGCGGAGGGCTGGCATCTGGCTCGTTGAGGAACCTTGGGCGAGCTCCTCCTCATCTTGTCCAGCAGTGCCCGGTTGTGCAATGTCCTCGGCAGAACGGTTTTCTGGCGTCGAGCTCCTGGAGGGCTCGTGGACAACCTCCTCATCGTCTCTGGCCTGAGCATCGGCCATTCCTTTGGCTTTGCTCCTGGTGCTATCAGCCATTGTTGCAGACTTTGGTCACTGACACAGAACTGACACCTGATGCCTCCACACACCTTACAGTATCTGCACTCTGACACTCTAGTGTTGAGCTAGTCTGAAGACCCCAGCAGCCACAGCTGCTGCAGGCAGTCTTTAGTGTCTGGGAGTATGGGTCTCACACTCACACACACTATTATCTCGATCCCACCGCTATGCCACCAATATGTCACAAACCACCGGGGGGGTCACTCAGAAATCCCACCGCTGCCACCAATATGTCACAAACCACCGGGGGGGTCACTCAGAAATCCCCCGCGCTGGCTACCAGTACGTCACAATCGGGGGGTAACAAGTGGGGGTCACCCCTCCTTTATACCTCCCGACCGACAGACAGAGCACGTGACGCGCTCTCTAGCGCCCCTCTTATAGTCAGGCCAATTATGGAATTGCCCGACAATAAGCAAGGAGGCCGCTATACTACTTATGCCGATTATTGAAGGGTCCCCGGTGAGAGTAAGGTATATATTCCCCCGACCTCCGCGGGCGGAATATATAATATCTTCCCGAATCTCACTGGCCTCCCCACAATAATCCTTGGCACAACTCGCTGCCACCAACCGCTTCACGGTAACTATTAGCCGAACACACAGACGTGGGATTCAAGATCGAGATAACAGAACAGCCCAAGATTAATTATATACTTTAATCAGCCTAAAGCACACTAGAACTACAATATATACAATAGGGAATCTACAGAATATACATATGTCAGAGTACAGTTACAGATAAAGCATGGTTTACAACAGGTATGCAATTCAATCAGTTACCTTGTGCGTCTGGCCACAGGGGGGCGCTGTAGACCAGGTTTCCAGGAACTCTCTCACAGGTCTGTCCCAACCAGGCCCCCGAGCAGAAGAACCTTGGAAAATGGCCGAAGCAGGGTTATCAACCTGGGCAAATCCAGGTCTCCTCCTACCTTAGTGACCTCACGGGGAAGCACTGCCACTCCCCCTGCATGGATCAGAATTATCCAGAAAAGGGGATTTTGGCCATAACTGTGCCTGGGAGCGTCGTAGACGGACGCCAATGCTCTCATTGTGACAGTTATGAATTTAGCTGCAGAACGAGGGGACTCATGACCTGTCTACGAGTTCCCATATGGCTGATATCACGCCTGGGGCATTTCCCAATGTCCTGTTCCCATAAAAAGGGGGTGCCGGCATCGTCCACATGCGGAGACACCATTTTTATGGTTGCCATATTTATCGGAAATATGGCTTGCGAGATATGAACCATTTTTTACTGGAGTCGTTCTGTCTGGCTATTTCCATAGCCTTGCTAACTAGCTAGCAGCTCCTACTACAGGGTGACGGCAGGGAGTCATCCTGTATCCATTGTCCTAAAGCCACCTAATTTCCATATCACAGGACATGGCCATGGATTTGTTGCTAAACCAGTTGTGTGAAGGGAAGGGGGTAGTGACACCAGGAGAGGGCTTCCTGACATGACTTGAATGTCATGATTTATCGTCATATCTCCGGATTTACCTCACAGGTGGTGTCTCCTTTCCACCTTAACCAGGACATTTCATTGCCTTCCCTTTGTCCGGCCCCTGTGCATCGCTTTGAGAAAGCGTTGCATACTTTAGATTTGGTGCGGGCGCTCCGGATCTATGTGTCACGCACCGCTGCTCTTAGGCGGTGCACCTCTCTTTTTGTGCTGACCACAGGTCAGCGCAAGGGTCTCTCGGCTTCTAAACCGACCCTAGCTCGTTGGATTAGGTCGGCCATATCCGATGCCTACCAATGTTCTCAGGTGCCTCCCCCACCGGGGATTAAGGCGCACTCGACCAGAGCTGTTGGTGCCTCTTGGGCTTTCAGGCACCAGGCTACGGCTCAGCAGGTCTGTCAGGCTGCCACTTGGTCTAGTCTGCACACCTTTTCGAAGCACTACCAAGTGCATGCTCATGCTTCGGCAGATGCGAGCTTGGGCAGACGCATTCTTCAGGCGGTTGTCGCCCATTTGTGAAGTTAGGTTTTGCCTACTTCTCAGTTTCTGTTTATTTCCCACCCATGGACTGCTTTGGAACGTCCCATGGTCTGGGTCTCCCATAAGAAACGATGAAGAAAAAGAATTTTGTTTACTTACCGTAAATTCTTTTTCTTATAGTTCCGACATGGGAGACCCAGCACCCTCCCTGTTGCCTGTTGGCAGTTCTTGTTCCGTGTGTTTTCACCGGCTGTTGTTGTAGACAGAGGTCCCGGTTATTCCGGGTTTTACTCTATCTCTACTTGTGGGTGGATGTCCTCCTTCAGCTTTTGCACTAAACTGGCTAGATGTGGTCATCCAGGGGGTGTATATGCTCGGAGGGAGGAGCTACACTTTTTAGTGTAGTACTTTGTGTGTCCTCCGGAGGCAGAAGCTATACACCCATGGTCTGGGTCTCCCATGTCGGAACTATAAGAAAAAGAATTTACGGTAAGTAAACAAAATTCTCTTTTTTTCGTGCGTTTTTGCACGTTTTTCAGGTGCGTTTTTGGGCTCAAAACTGCATGACTTTGCTTCCCCAGCAAAGTCTATGAGTTTTAATATTTGCTGTCCGCACACAACTTTTTTTTTTTAAGCTGCGTTTTTGAGCTTGGAAAAAAAAATGGACATGTCAATTCTTTCCTGAGTTTTTCTGCGTTTTCCACCAATGCAATGCATTGGAAAAACGCAGAGATCAAAAACGCACCAAAACGCGATAAAAATGCATGCGTTTTTACCGGTGCGTTTTTACGCGTATTTGCAGCGGGTGCGTTTTTATGTGTTTTTGTGCGTTTGTAGCGGCCAAAAGCGCAGCGTCAAAAAAACGCTGTGTGCGCACATAGCCTAAAGGTGTACCAGCACCGGTCACCTACCCTGCTGGGGCATTGTCGCTGCGGCAGTGGTTGGCAAACGGCACCGCACCTTTAAGGCGTCGTTAAAGTTAGGGATCCACTTGGTTGACCGTGAAGTGGCAGCGGCTTCATACATGCGGATCACAATGTTTAACCAAGATTCTCAGATTCAGTTACAGAAATTTCTTCCTAGCGGCATTACAGCAACTCATGATTCTTGGGTGTGCGGCCATGTCTTCTCTACAACGATGTCACAATTCACGATTTCTGTTGCTCGTTGCTAAAATTAAATAGAACTGTTTTGCACAAAGGTCAATGTGTATTAATTATTTGAAGTTTAATATATATATATATTTTTCTTTGTCGCTCCATTGGGAGACCCAGACAATTGGGTGTATAGCTTCTGCCTCCGGAGGCCACACAAAGTATTACACTTAAAAGTGTAAAGCCCCTCCCCTTCTGCCTATACACCCCCCGTGCATCACGGGCTCCTCAGTTTTTATGCTTTGTGCGAAGGAGGCTGACATCCACGCATAGCTCCACATCTTAGTCAGCAGCAGCTGCTGACTATGTCGGATGGAAGAAAAGAGGGCCCATAACAGGGCCCCCAGCATGCTCCCTTCTCACCCCACTCTTGTCGGCGGTGTTGTTAAGGTTGAGGTACCCATTGCGGGTACAGAGGCTGGAGCCCACATGCTGTTTTCCTTCCCCATCCCTTAATGGGCTCTGGGTGAAGTGGGATCCTAATCGGTCTCCAGGCACATGAGACCGTGCTCCCTCCGCAGCCCCTGGGGAATCTGCTGACAGGAGCCGAGTATCGACAGGGACAAGGCCCTGCTACTGTGAGGTACTCTGTGTCCCCGTGGGGACCGCGCATAGAGCGCTGATGCCACACACACTGCAGCACTGCTGGGTGTGTTAGTGCGCCGGGGACTTCCGCGCCGGCCGCGCTGTGAGGTACTCTGTGTCCCCGTGGGAACCGCGCATGGAGCGCTGGTGGCCATATACACTTCAGCACCGCTGGGTGTGTTTGTGCGCCGGGGACTACCGCGCCGACCGCGCTTATATGCCGGCCGCGCTTATTACTTTAGTCCCCGGCTTTTGCGGCCTAGTATCGCATATTCCCGCCCCCAGGCCTGCCAGTCAGGGGAAGGGCGGGACGCTGCACAGGACGTTAGTGCTGAGGGTTGGAGCATACTTTGTATCCTCCTCCCCCCTCATACAGCACACTGGGGCTCCAGATTCCCGCACTTTCTAGGGCACGCCCACGGCCCCCTCCTCTCCACAGAACGCCGGCAGCCATTCCTGTCAGCACTTCTAACGCTGGAGAGGAGAGACAACAGGCTCTGGGAGGCCCATGCAGGGATTCTGGTGATCACACAACCGCTTTGAGCGGTCGGTAAGCAGCACCTGAGGTGCTGGCCCCACTGAGTGCAGAAGTGTACATATATATATATATATGCTTATATGCTATACATTTACACTGTACTGTCGCACTGTTGATTTTTGGCTATATACCCTCCTGGATTGTACTCAGAGGAGACAACAGCATGTCGTCTGCAAATAGCAAGGGTGCCAAAGCACAGGCTTACATTGCAAACTGTACCTCATGTGCGGCTATACTACCGGCAGGTTCCACTGACCCTCATTGTGTGCAATGCTCGGCCCCTGTGGCACTTACTCAGCCGGAGCCTCTGCTACTGGTGGCCCAGGTGGAACCACCTGCTACCACTGTCCAGGTGACAGGGACGGAGTTTGCAGTGTTTGCTGACAAACTGTCTGAGACTATGGATAAATGGTCTGCTAGTATACTAGAAGCCTTACAGTCCAGACCGGTGACTCAGGCCCCGGGCACTGTTCAATCATTGACCCCAGGCCCCCCTCAATTGGAGCTGCAGAGTGCTCCTGGGGTGACCCATGGGTCCCAGGGTGAGGTCTCTGACATGGACCGCAGTCCCAGGCCGCCTAAGCGGGGTCGCTGGGAAATTCCCTCGACTTCATCACACTGTTCAGGGTCTCAGCAGGAAGACTCTCTGGATGATGAAGAGGAGGTAGCAGATCAGGATTCTGATCCTGAGACCGCGCTTAACCTGGATACACCTGATGGTGACGCCATAGTGAATGACCTTATAGCAACCATCAATCAGGTGTTGGATATTTCTCCACCAGCTCCTACAATTGAGGAGTCAGCTTCTCAGCAGGAGAAATTCCGTTTCAGGTCTCCCAAGCGTCCATTGAGTATGTTTCTGGATCACTCTGACTTCAGAGAGGCAGTCCAGAAACACCGAGCTTGTCCAGATAAGCGTTTTTCCAAGCGCCTTAAGGATACACGTTATCCCTTCCCCCTGACGTTGTCAAGGGCTGGGCTCAGTGTCCTAAGGTGGATCCTCCTGTCTCCAGACTGGCGGCTAGATCCATAGTTGCAGTGGAAGATGGGGCTTCACTCAAAGATGCCACTGACAGACAGATGGAGCTCTGGTTGAAATCCATCTATGAAGCTATCGGCGCGTCTTTTGCTCCAGCATTCGCAGCCGTATGGGCACTCCAAGCTATCTCAGCTTGTCATGCGCAGATTAATGCAGTCACACGTACATCTGCTCCGCAAGTGGTGTCCTTAACCTCTCAGGCGTCGGCGTTTGCGTTCTACGCCATTAATGCGGTCCTGGACTCTACGAGCCGTACAGCGGTAGCATCCGCCAATTCGGTGGCAGTCCGCAGGGCCATGTGGTTACGTGAATGGAAGGCAGACTCCGCTTCCAAAAAGTTCTTAACCGGTTTGCCATTTTCTGGCGACCGCCTGTTTGGTGAACGATTGGATGAAATCATTAAACAATCCAAGGGAAAGGACTCTTCCTTACCCCAGTCCAAACCAAACAGACCTCAACCACGGAAGGTACAATCGAGGTTTCGGTCCTTTCGGCCCGCGGGAAGGTCTCAGTTCTCCTCGTCCAAAAGGCCTCAAAAGGATCAGAGGAACTCCGATGCATGGCGGTCTAAGTCACGTCCTAAAAAGACCGCTGGAGGAACCGCTCCCAAGGCGGCCTCCTCATGACTTTCGGCCTCCTCACACCGCATCCTCGGTCGGTGGCAGGCTTTCCCGCTTTTGCGACGCCTGGCTGCCACAGGTAAAAGACCGATGGGTGAGAGACATTCTATCCCACGGTTACAGGATAGAGCTCAGCTCTCGTCCTCCGACTCGTTTTTTCAGAACATCCCCGCCCCCCGAGAGAGCCGATGCTCTTCTTCAGGCGGTGTGCACTCTGAAGGCGGAAGGGGTGGTGATCCCTGTGCCTCTTCAGCAACAGGGTCACTGTTTTTACTCCAACTTGTTCGTGGTACCGAAAAAGGACGGATCCTTCCGTCCTGTTCTGGACCTAAAACTGCTCAACAAACACGTAAAAAACAGGCGGTTCCGGATGGAATCGCTCCGCTCCGTCATCGCCTCAATGTCCCAAGGAGATTTCCTAGCATCAATCGACATCAAAGATGCTTATCTCCACGTACCGATTGCACCAGAGCATCAGCGCTTCCTGCGTTTCGCCATAGGAGACGAACATCTTCACTTCGTGGCACTACCTTTCGGCCTGGCGACAGCCCCACGGGTCTTCACCAAGGTCATGGCAGCAGTGGTAGCAGTCCTACACTCTCAGGGACACTCGGTGATCCCTTACTTAGACGATCTGCTTGTCAAGGCACCCACTCAAGTGGCATGCCAACACAGCCTGAACATTGCTCTGGAGACTCTCCAGAGTTTCGGGTGGATCATCAATTTTCCAAAGTCAAATCTGACACCGGCCCAATCTCTGACATATCTTGGCATGGAGTTTCATACTCTGCCAGCGATAGTGAAGCTTCCGCTGGACAAACAGCGTTCACTACAGACAGGGGTGCGATCTCTCCTCCAAGGCCAGTCGCACCCTCTGAGGCGCCTCATGCACTTCCTAGGGAAGATGGTAGCAGCAATGGAGGCAGTTCCTTTTGCGCAGTTTCATCTGCGTCCTCTTCAATGGGACATTCTCCGAAAATGGGACAGGAAGTCGACGTCCCTCGACAGGAAAGTCTCCCTTTCACGGGCAGCCAAGGCTTCCCTTCAGTGGTGGCTTCTCCCCACTTCTCTGTCGGGGGGGAAATCCTTTCTTCCCCCATCATGGGCTGTGGTCACGACGGACGCGAGCCTGTCAGGGTGGGGAGCGGTTTTTCTCCACCACAGGGCTCAGGGAACCTGGACTCCGACAGAGTCCTCCCTTCAGATCAATGTTCTGGAGATAAGGGCAGTGTATCTTGCCCTAAAGGCGTTCCAGCCGTGGCTGGAAGGCCAGCAAATCCGAATTCAGTCGGACAACTCCACAGCGGTGGCATACATCAACCACCAAGGGGGAACACGCAGTCGGCAAGCCTTCCAGGAAGTCCGGCGGATTCTTATGTGGGTGGAAGCCACAGCCTCCACCATATCCGCAGTTCACATCCCGGGCGTAGAAAACTGGGAAGCAGACTTTCTCAGTCGCCAGGGCATGGACGCAGGGGAATGGTCCCTTCACCCGGACGTGTTTCAGGAGATCTGTTGCCGCTGGGGGATGCCGGACGTCGACCTAATGGTGTCACGGCACAACAACAAGGTCCCAACATTCATGGCACGGTCTCAAGATCACAGAGCTCTGGCGGCAGACGCCTTAGTTCAGGATTGGTCGCAGTTTCAGCTCCCTTATGTGTTTCCTCCTCTGGCACTATAGCCCAGAGTGTTACGCAAGATCAGGTCCGACTGTCGCCGCGCCATCCTCGTCGCTCCAGACTGGCCAAGGAGGTCGTGGTACCCAGATCTGTGGCATCTCACGGTAGGTCAACCGTGGCCACTACCAGACCGACCAGACTTGCTGTCTCAAGGGCCGTTTTTCCATCTGAATTCTGCGGCCCTCAACCTGACTGTGTGGCCGTTGAGTCCTGGATCCTAGCGTCTTCAGGGTTATCTCAAGAGGTCATTGCCACTATGAGACAGGCTAGGAAACCAACGTCCGCCAAGATCTACCACAGGACGTGGAGGATATTCCTATCTTGGTGCTCTGATCAGGGTTTTTCTCCCTGGCCATTTGCCTTGCCCACTTTTCTTTCCTTCCTTCAATCAGGATTGGAAAAAGGGTTGTCGCTCGGCTCTCTTAAGGGACAAGTCTCAGCGCTCTCTGTGTTTTTTCAGAAGCGCCTGGCCAGACTTCCACAGGTACGCACGTTCCTGCAGGGGGTTTGTCACATAGTCCCTCCTTATAAGCGGCCGTTAGAACCCTGGGATCTGAACAGGGTACTGATGGCTCTTCAGAAACCACCTTTCGAGCCAATGAAGGATATTTCTCTTTCACGCCTTTCACAGAAAGTGGTTTTCCTAGTAGCAGTCACAGGCTCTATTACGAGGTATTATTTTACCCACCCAGGGACTGCTTTTGGACTTCCCAATTGTCTGGGTCTCCCAATGGAGCGACAAAGAAGAAGGGAATTTTGTTTACTTACCGTAAATTCCTTTTCTTCTAGCTCCAATTGGGAGACCCAGCACCCGCCCCTGTTCCCTTCGGGCTGTTGTTCTTTGTGTACACATGTTGTTCATGTTGAATGGTTTCAGTTCTCCGAAATTCCTTCGGATTGAATTTACTTTAAACCAATTTATAACTTTTACTCCTTCTTGCTTTTGCACCAAAACTGAGGAGCCCGTGATGCACGGGGGGTGTATAGGCAGAAGGGGAGGGGCTTTACACTTTTAAGTGTAATACTTTGTGTGGCCTCCGGAGGCAGTAGCTATACACCCAATTGTCTGGGTCTCCCAATTGGAGCTAGAAGAAAAGGAATTTACGGTAAGTAAACAAAATTCCCTTCTTTTTTTGCGATTTAAAGGTGTATCCCTTGCAAAGGTTCAAGATTTCCGCCAACACTTCCTCGTCCAGCGATGGCTATTTTGCCTTTCAAACTTCCCTACTGCCAAATTGCTACAGAGAAGGGACAGATGGAGGTAAGAGCTGAAGACCGAAGAAAACCACATGCTGCAAGATGGGGGGGGGGGGGGGTACACGCGTGCATCGGGGTGCAGTGTGATGGGTGTAGACAGCACTGAGCATTAAGAACAAATGCCTATGTGTCATGTTCCTATAGGCTGGCCATAAAAAAAAGAAAAAAATTATATATAATTTTTTTTAAATATATTTATTTTTTAATATACCGTATTTTTCAGACTATAAATTTTGGGGGAAAGTGGGGGGTGCGTCTTATAGTCCGATGGCTGCGGTGCGGTGGTGGTGGAGGGGTGAAGATGGTTGCGGTGGTGGTGGAGCGGGTCACAGAGGCAGGAGCAGGCTGTAGCAGTGATATCCTGACCACGTTGGCCCGCTCATTACATATGCATGCCCATCATCCCGCCCATCATCTCTCAGCCCTGAAGCCGGCGCTGACAGGTGGGCCCGATGATGGGCGGAGGATGCACATAACTATCAGCCGGCCCGCGTGACCAACCCAGGCAACTACAGGAGTGATCATGTGCGGCTGTATTCACTGCCCCCCATGCACCATCATTAGCGCGGAGGGCAGTGAATAAGTACGGTATACTCACTGTTCCCCTGCGGCATCGCGGTGTACTCCTGTCTGCCGGCCAGCTGATCTGTGTAGAGAGTAATGAGCGCAGGGATGACGTCATCGCTGTACACACGGCACCACACAGGTCAGCGGTGCTGCTGCTGGCACAGACAGGAAGCGAGTGATGCTGCATGGAGTGAGGAGAGGTGAGCATGCAGCGGGAATCCTCCACCTGTTACTGCAAATCCGGCCGCGGCTGAAGTGACCGCGAGATCCGCGGTGACTTCAGTCAGGTGATGTGCGGTGACGGCTGGAGTCACCGCTGATCCCGGCGGCTCACTTCACTTGCGGCCTGACCCTCACAGCGAGCAGTCGTGTTCTATGGCTGCTCTCTGTGATTATCAGATGTAGCAGAGCTGGATGCGTCTTGGGACATCGTGTTGATTACATCGGACCTGTGTGTTTTAGGGGTTAATAAAGTGGTGAAACAGGGTGTTTTTTTGTCTTTAATTTCAAATAAAGGATTTTTTTTGTGTTTATTACTTCCACTTACAGCCTAGTAAGCTAGGACTTAGTGGCAGCTATGGTCTGCTGCCATTAACTCCTTATTACCCCCGATTGCCACCGCATTATGGCAATCGGGATGAGCTGGGAAAAGTCAAAGGACTGTTGCATCTAATGGATGCGGCAATTCTGGGCGGCTGCTGGCTGATATTTTTAGGCTTGGGGGGGCTCCCAATAACGTCTCTCCAGCCTGAGAATACCAGCCCCCAGCTATGAGACTTTATCTTGGCTAATTATCAAAATTGGGGGAACTGCACGCCATTCATTTTTTTTTTTTTTAACCCCTTCAGCCCCCGAGCGCTTTCCGTTTTTGCGTTTTTGTTTTCTTCATCGTTCCTTATGGGAGACCCAGACCATGGGTGTATAGCTTCTGCCTCCGGAGGACACACAAAGTACTACACTAAAAGTGTAGCTCCTCCCTCCGAGCATATACACTCCCCGGATGACAAATCCAACCAGTTCAATGCTTTGTGTTCAGGAGGTCACACACACACATGCATCCTCTGAATTTTGATTTCAAAGATTTGGAAGAAAAGCGGGTCCAATCTGGACTCCCGGCATGTCCCTTCTCACCCCACTGTGTCGGCGGTGCTGTTAAGGTTGATTTTACAAGGCTGGAGCCTTCACATGCCGCGCTCCTTCACCATCCCCTGAGGCTCTGGCTTGAAGTGGGAGCCATCACGGTTCTCACTGCTTTGCAGGAGACCGGTCTCCATCCGCAGCCCTTTTCAGGATCCTGCCGGACGGAGCGCTCACCTCCCAGGGACCTGGCACCTGCGTCTCACAAGCTAAGTACTGAGACGTTATTACCACAGACAGTGGTCTTTCCAGGGGTCCCTTGTACTTTATATATTGGGGAGAGTGTGTTATATGACTGTGTTAACATTTCCGGCCGGTTCTCCAGTTTTCACTGGAGAACCGCGCCGATGGTGCCTGCACGCTGGCCGCATGTTTAAATCTAGGCCCCGGCTTCGCCTGAGGCCTAGTTTCGATTCTCTACCCCTGCTTGTCAGTCAGTGCAGTGGGACAGTGTGGCTCCGCTCAGCGGCTGTTCAGCACAGGGAAGAGACACTCCTCACTGAGGAAAGCTTCCCTCCCCTGTATACCTCATTTGCCCTCCGTCCTGCTCTCAGAGTAGGCCCCGCCCCCTCTCCTCGCTCCGGCGCCATTTTCTCAGCGTTCTCAATGTCTGCATAACCACATTGTGACAAATGGGGGCCTGGGCTGGGGGATCTGGAGGGCACAGAGATATCCCTATGTTAAACGGTCTGGCAAGCCACAACCTCCGGTTGTGCAGCTGCTTATATACTCTGTTTATATACTCTGCTGGGGGTCATTCTTACAGAGCCCCCACTTCTGCAGCATGTCTCACATCAGAGCAAGGCTGCAAGGCTGTTCTTATTATGCACTGCTGTAGACTCGTACTGCCTGTACCGAGCACTTAACCACATTGTGATGCCTACTCTAACATAGTGGTGCCTCAGCCTGGAGGCTCATCCCCAGTGGTCCCTCCGGCTGCTCCGGCTCCGGTGGCTGATCCCCCGGTTTGGGCAGAATCCCTCTCTCCAGGGGACAGCTGTCTCGGACACTGCTGAGCATACATCAGCCCCCTTCTCAGGGCGCTTCTGCTGCTACGGCTCGCTCAGCAAAGCTCACAGAGATTCTTCATCTGGTCTCAGTCCCCGTCCTCCTAAAATGGAGTCGCAGGGTCCCCTTTCCTTCCTCGTCCCGCAGCTCTGATTCACGAGCCGACTCGCAGGACGAGGAGGATGCTTTTACTAGGGGCTCGGACGCTACTTCATGTACATTGATCTGTCCGAAGGTGACGCAGATGCTAATGATTTGATTGCGTCCATTATATTTGTACTGGACCTCAATCCGCCTGTATCAGGGGTGCATTCCCCTCTGGCAGAAAGGCATCAGTATACCTTAAGAGAACAAGGAGTGTGTTCCTTAACCACTCCAGTTTGTCAGCCCACTGTGACCAAGCCCAGAGCCTGTCCTGACAGACGCTTCCCAAAGCGTGGTTCTGATGACTGTTTCCCCCTTCCACCAGTGGTGGTCAAGGAGTGGGCTCATTCACCAAGGGTGGACCCTCCGGTGTCTAGGCTTTCAGCCCGGACAGTTGTATCAGTGGCTGACGGCTCCTCTCTAAGGATCCCACTGTCCGCCAGGTTGTCCTTCTGGCCAAATCTATATATGAGGCGGCAGGGGCCTCGTTCTCCCCATCTTTTGCAGCAGTGCGGGCTCTCAAAGCCATCTCTGCTTCTCTGGAGGAGATGCATCCCCTGACCTAGGGACTTTATGCCCGAAATGGTTGCCTTAACTTCCAGGCTTCAGTCTTTCTTTTTCGCTCCTAATTGGGAGACCCAGACAGTGGGTGTATAGCTACTGCCTCTGGAGGCCGCACAAAGAACTACACTTAAAAGTGTAAGGCCCCTCCCCTTCTGGCTATACACCCTCCCGTAGGAGTACAGATTCCTCAGTTTTAGCTTTGTGCGCAGGAGGTCAGACACGCACGCATAGCTCCATTGTTTTTAGTCAGCAGCAGCTGCTGACTATGTCGGATGGAAGACAAGAGGGCCCATACAGGGCTCCCAGCATGCTCCCTTCTCACCCCACTGTATGTCGGAGGTGTTTGTAAGGTTGAGGTACCCATTGCGGGTACGGTGGCTGGCGCCCACATGCTGATTCCTTCCCCATCCCTTTTTACAGGGCTCTGGGTGAAGTGGGATTTACTGGTCTCCAGGCACTGAGACCGTGCTCCATCTACAGCCCCTGGAGAAGATGCTGGATGGAGCGGAGTACATCAGGGACATGGCCCTGCTTCCTCAAGGTACTCTGTGTCCCCGTGCATTTGGCGCTCACACCGCAGCATGCTGGGTGTTGTAGTGCGCCGGGGGACATCAGCGCTACGGCGCTTGTGCCATGGCCTCATTCAGCTTCGCTGAAGCAGGCACACTTCTGGGAATCGGTCGCGCCGGCCGCTGGGACTGCGGCGCGGCTGGCACTTGTGGTGCGCCGGGGACTTCAGCGCGGCCCGCGCTTTTACGGCGGCCGCGCTGATAACTCGAGTCCCCGGCTTTTGCGGCCTGCTTCCGTTCGTTCCCGCCCCCAGACCTGCCAGTCAGGAGAGGGGCGGGACGCTGGCCAGTGCATCAGCGCCGAGGGCTGGAGTCGTTTTTACATACTCCAGCCCTCACAATCGGCACAGAGGGGACACTGTTTCCCGCACTTTTGTTTGGAAACTCCCACGGACCGCCCCTCTCCACAGACGCCGGCAGCCATTCCTGCTGACACGCTGAGCTGCAGAGGGGAGCCGGGGAGACCCAGACAAGGAATTCTGCGCCTCTTACCCGCTATTCAGCGGGCGGTAAGCAGCCCTCAGGGCTCACCCCCTCTTGTGCCAGTACTATTCTTAGTAGTTTGTTTCTACAAATACTTGGTATTACATAGCGCTGGTCGCCCTTTGGCTATAGACTCTCTCACATTGCAGAGAGCCAGCAGCATGTCGTCCGTAAAACGCAAGGGTGCCAAGGCACAGACATTATATGCTTCCTGCACCGCATGTGGGACTTTTCTACCGGCAGGCTCCACGGACCCCCATTGTGTGCAGTGCTCGGCCCCTGCGGCGCTTGCACAGTCGGGACCTCTGCTGGACGTGACCCAGGGTGTACCACCTGTGAATGCTGTCCAAGTGACAGGAACTGAGTTTGCAGCTTTTGCTGACAGAATGTCTCTCACTATGTCACAAATTCTTGACACATTGCGAGCTAGGCCTGTACTTCAGGCCACGGACACTGTGCAATCATTGCCCCCTGGTCCCCCTCAGCTGAATTACCAAGCTCCGGGACGGGCATATACACCTCAGGGTGAAGACTCTGACTCGGACGATGGCCCCGGGCAGCCTAAGCGGGCTCGCTATGACGGGCCTTCACATTCATCTCAATGGTCAGGATCCCAGCGAGATGAATCTATGGGTGATGAGGCGGACGTAACTGATCAGGATTCTGATCCTGGGACCGCTCTCAATCTAGATACACCAGATGGTGACGCCATAGTTAATGATCTTATATTTAACATCAATAAGATGTTAAATATTTCCCCACCAGCTCCTCTTGTAGAGGAGTCAGCTTCGCAGCACGAGAGAATCCATTTCAGATACCCTAAGCGTACTTTAAGCACTTTTCTGGACCACGCTGACTTTAGAGACGCAATCCAGAAACCCCACGCTTATCCTGAAAGGCGTTTTCCTAAACGGCTTAAAGATACACGCTATCCTTTTCCCCCTGAGGTGGTCAAGGGTTGGACCCAGTGTCCAAAAGTGGATCCTCCAATTTCCAGGCTTGCAGCTAGATCCTTGGTTGCAGTTGAAGATGGAGCGGCACTTAAAGATGCCACTGACAGGCAGATGGAGCTCTGGCTGAAATCCATCTATGAAGCGATTGGAGCGTCATTAGCGCCTTCTTTTGCGGCCGTATGGGCACTCCAAGCTATCTCAGCCGGGCTTGCGCGAGTCGACTCAGTCACACGTGCATTTGCCCCGCAGGTAGCACCATTGACCTCGCAAATGGCGGCATTCGCGTCGTACGCGATTAATGCTGTTCTTGACGCTACAAGCCGCACGGCAGTGGCGTCAGCCAACTCCGTTGTTTTGCGTAGGGCCCTGTGGTTGAGACATTGGAAAGCAGATTCTCATTCCAAGAAGTGCTTAACCAATTTGCCTTTTTCTCGTGACCGATTGTTTGGAGAGCGTTTGGATGAAATCATCAAACACTCCAAGGGTAAGGACTCATCCTTACCGCAACACAGACAAAACAAACCCCAACAGAGGAAGGGTCAGTCTGGTTATCGGTCCTTTCGAGGACCGGGCAGGTCCCAATTCGCCTCGTCAAAAAAGACTCAAAAAGACCAGAGACGCTCAGATTCTTGGAGGTCTCAGTCACGCCCAAAAAGGACAGCCGGAGGAACCGTTGCCAAGACGGCGTCCTCCTGACTTGCGGTCTCCGATTCCCACACCCGCGGTCGGTGGGAGGCTTTCCCACTTTGGCGACATCTGGCTGTCACGCGTCAAAGACCGTTGGGTGAGGGATATTCTGTCTCACGGGTACAGGATAGAGTTCAGTTCTCGTCCGCCAACTCGTTTCTTCAGAACTTCTCCACCACCAGACCGAGCCGATGCTCTGTTGTAGGCGGTGGCCGCTCTAAAGGCGGAAGGAGTGGTGACCTCCGTCCCTCTTCAGGAACAAGGTCACGGTTTTTACTCCAATCTGTTTGTGGTCCCAAAAAAGGACGGATCGTATCGACCCGTCCTGGATCTAAAGTTGCTCAACAGACACGTAAAAGTCAGGAGGTTCCGGATGGAATCCCTACGCTCCGTCATAGCCTCAATGTCTCAAGGAGATTTTCTAGCATCAATAGATATCAAAGATGCGTATCTCCACGTGCCGATCGCACCAGAGCATCAGCGTTTCCTACGCTTCGTCATACACGACGAACACCTGCAGTTCGTAGCGTTACCTTTCGGTCTGGCAACAGCCCCCCGGGTCTTCACCAAAGTCATGGCAGCAGTAGTAGCTGTTCTGCACTCGCAGGGTCACTCGGTCATCCCGTATCTAGACGACCTGCTTATAAAGGCACCCTCTCAAGAGGCATGCCAACACAGTCTGAAGGTGGCACTAGACACTCTCCAGAGTTTCGGGTGGATTATCAACTTTCCAAAGTCTCATCTAACCCCGACCCAATCTCTGACTTATCTTGGCATGGAGTTTCATACTCTCTCAGCGATAGTGAGGCTTCCACTGGACAAGCAGTGCTCGCTACGGACTGGAGTGCAATCTCTCCTTCAGAGCCAGTCGCACTCACTGAGGCGCCTCATGCATTTCCTAGGAAAGATGGTAGCAGCAATGGAGGCAGTCCCGTTCGCGCAGTTTCATCTGCGCCCTCTACAATGGGACATTCTACGCCAATGGGATGGGAAATCGACGTCCCTCGACAGGACTGTCTCCCTCTCTCAGACTGCCAAGGACTCTCTGCGTTGGTGGCTTCTCCCCACCTCATTGTCACAGGGAAAGTCGTTCCTTCCCCCGTCCTGGGCAGTGGTCACGACGGATGCGAGCCTATCAGGGTGGGGAGCGGTGTTTCTCCACCACAGGGCTCAGGGGACGTGGACTCAGGAAGAGTCCACCCTGCAGATCAATGTTCTGGAAATCAGAGCAATCTATCTTGCCCTGCGAGCCTTCCAACAATGGCTGGAAGGCAAGCAGATTCGGATTCAGTCGGACAATTCCACGGCGGTGGCGTACATCAACCACCAAGGGGGAACACGCAGTCGCCAAGCTTTTCAAGAAGTCCAGCGGATTTTGACGTGGGTGGAAAGCAGAGCGTCCACCATATCCGCAGTTCACATCCCAGGCGTGGAAAACTGGGAAGCAGACTTTCTCAGTCGCCAGGGCATGGACGCAGGAGAATGGTCCCTTCACCCGGACGTGTTTCAGCAGATCTGTTGCCGCTGGGGGACGCCGGACGTCGATCTGATGGCGTCACGGCACAACAACAAGGTCCCAGTTTTCATGGCACGGTCTCACGATCACCGAGCGCTGGCGGCAGACGCCTTGGTTCAGGATTGGTCGCAATTCCGACTCCCCTATGTGTTCCCACCTCTAGCATTGTTACCCAGAGTTCTCCGGAAAATCAAGTCCGACTGCCATCGAGCCATACTCGTCGCTCCAGATTGGCCAAGAAGGTCGTGGTACCCGGATCTGTGGCATCTCACGGTAGGCCAACCGTGGACACTACCAAACCGTCCAGATTTGCTGTCTCAAGGGCCGTTTTTCCATCTGAATTCTGCGGCCCTGAACCTGACTGTGTGGCCATTGAGTCCTGGATCCTAGCGGCCTCAGGTTTATCTCATGAAGTTGTTGCCACAATGAGACAGGCTAGAAAACCATCCTCAGCTAAGATCTATCACAGGACGTGGAAGATATTCTTAGCATGGTGCTTGGCTCAAGGGTTTTCTCCCTGGCCATTTGCATTGCCAATTTTTCTTTCCTTCCTGCAGTCTGGGTTGGAAAAAGGTTTGTCGCTTAGCTCGCTTAAGGGTCAAGTCTCCGCGCTATCCGTATTCTTTCAGAAGCGCTTGGCACGGCTTTCTAAAGTACGCACGTTTCTCCAAGGAGTTTGTCATATCGTTCCTCCTTACAGACGGCCATTGGAACCCTGGGATCTGAACAAGGTTCTCATTGCTCTCCAGAAGCCGCCTTTCGAGCCTTTGAAAGAGGTTCCCCTTTCTCGGCTTTCACAAAAGGTAGTTTTTCTTGTGGCGGTCACGTCTCTTCGAAGAGTGTCCGAGCTAGCGGCGTTATCTTGCAAATCTCCCTTCCTGGTGTTTCACCAAGACAAGGTAGTACTGCGTCCAATTCCAGAGTTTTCTCCCAAGGTGGTTTCTTCCTTTCATCTCAATCAGGATATCACTTTGCCATCTTTGTGTCCGCATCCAGTTCACCAATTTGAAAAGGGTTTACATCTGTTGGACCTGGTGAGAGCACTCAGGATTTACATTTCTCGCACGGCGGCTCTACGCCGTTCTGATGCGCTCTTTGTCCTAGTCGCTGGTCAGCATAAGGGATCGCAAGCTTCCAAATCCACCCTGGCGCGGTGGATCAAGGAACCAATTCTTCACACATACCGTTCTGCTGGGCTTCCGATTCCATCTGGACTGAAGGCCCATTCTACCAGAGCCGTGGGTGCGTCCTGGGCATTGCGGCATCAGGCTACGGCTCAGCAAGTGTGCCAGGCGGCTACCTGGTCGAGTCTGCACACGTTTACCAAACACTATCAAGTGCATACCTACGCTTCGGCAGATGCCAGCCTAGGTAGACAGGTCCTTCAGGCGGCGGTGGCCCACCTGTAGGAAGAGGCTGTCTGACAGCCCGTTCATGTGGTATCTTTTTACCCACCCAGGGACTGCTTTTGGACGTCCCACTGTCTGGGTCTCCCAATTAGGAGCGAAAAAGAAGAAGGGAATTTTGTTTACTTACCGTAAATTCCTTTTCTTCTAGCTCCAATTGGGAGACCCAGCACCCGCCCTATTTGTTCTTAGGGTTTCGTTTTTCGGGTGCACATGTTGTTCATGTTGTTTCTTAAGTTCTCCGATCTTGTTATCGGATTGAATTTGTTTTTGAAACTGTTATTGGCTTTCCTCCTTCTTGCTTTGGTACTAAAACTGAGGAATCTGTACTCCTACGGGAGGGTGTATAGCCAGAAGGGGAGGGGCCTTACACTTTTAAGTGTAGTTCTTTGTGCGGCCTCCAGAGGCAGTAGCTATACACCCACTGTCTGGGTCTCCCAATTGGAGCTAGAAGAAAAGGAATTTACGGTAAGTAAACAAAATTCCCTTCTTTCATCCTATGCCATGTCTGCCATGCTGGAGACTGTCAACGCACTGCGGTGGCCTCGGCTACTTCCCTCGCTATCCGCAGGCTCCTGTGGCTTCGAGAGTGGAAGGCAGATGCTTCTTAAGAGGTTGCTTGCTGGGTTCCCTTTGCTGGGACCAGTCTATTCGGTGAACAACTGGATGAAATTATTACGGAAGTTTTTTGGCAGGAAGAGTACTTCCATGCCACAAACCCAGGAAACCTGTCCAGGGCAGGAACCAGTCGAGGTTTCGTTCCTTTCGTTCCTCTATCTGGTCGTCCTCTAAGCCCTCGGCCTCGTCCACTAACTCAGCCAAGGTCCGTAAACCAACTGGCGCATGAAGCTGCATCCTCAGAAGTCCGCAGGAACTGCGGCCACCAAGGCAGCCTCCTCTCGTCCTTGGTCGGTGGCAGGCTCTCCTTCTTGGGCGACGTGTGGTTTCAACACGTCTTCGATCAGTGGGTGTGGGTTACCATCTCCCACGGCTACAGAATAGAATTCTATCCAGCCCGCCAAACAGATTTTTTCTGTCAACTTCCCCCTGCTCCAAGGCCGCCGCCTTCTCACAGGCCGTGGCATTCTTGCAGGCCAATGGAGTAATTGTACCAGTTCCCGACTGGGAACGGTTCTGAGATTTCTACTCAAATCTCTTCCTAGTCCCCGAAAAGGACGGTGCTTTCCGACCTGGATCTCAAGCTTCTCAACAAGCATGTCAGGTGCGGCATTTTTGCATGGAATCTCTGCGATCAGTCAATGACCCAAGGAGATTTCTTAGCATCCATCGACATCAGAGATGTCTTTCTGCTTGTGCCAACCGCAGTTTCACACCAGCGTTGGCTACGTTTTGTAATCGGAGAGGAACATTTCCAATTCGTGGCTCTCCCCTTCGGGTTAGCCACGGCCCCTCGTGTATTCACAAGGTCATGGCAGCAGTGGTTGCTGTTCTGCACCTCCAGGGGTTGGTAGTGATTCCTTTCCTGGACGACCTTCTAGCAAGGCTTCATCCAGTGCAGACTGTCAGCGGAGTGTCTCGCTCACTCTCAGCGGAGTGTCTCGCTCACTCTCGCCACGCTTGCAAGTCCACTCTGACTCCGACTCAGGACCTTGCGTCCCTAGGGATGCAATTCGAGACTCTGCTGGCACTTGTGAAGCTGCCCTTAGTCAAACAGCAGTCCCTTCAGCTAGCGGTGCACTCTCTGCTGAGGCCCCGCCGTTATACCCTCAGGCGGTTGATGCAGGTGCTGGGTCAAATGGTGGCGTCCATGGAGGCTGTTCCCTTTGCCCAGTTCCATCTGCGCCCCCTGCAGCTGGACATTCTCCGCTGTTGGGACAAGCAGCCTTCCTCCTTACACAGGTTAGTGGCTCTGTCGCCACAGACCAGGAGCTCTCTTTAGTGGTGGCTTCGGCCCCTCTCTCTGTCCCAGGGACGCTCCTTTCTGGCCCCGTCCTGGGTGATTCTCACCACGGATGCCAGTCTATCCGGCTGGGGAGCAGTGTTTCTCCACCACCGAGTACAGGGCACTTGGACTCCGTCCGAATCAGCCCTCTCGATCAATGTGCTGGAAATCAGGGCTGTACTCCTAGCTCTCGTAGTTTTTCACCACCTGTCGGTGGGCAAGCACATTCGAGTCCAGTCAGACAACGCGACAGCAGTTGCCTACATCAATCACCAAGGCGGGACTCGCAGCCGCCTAGCAATGTTGGAAGTTCAACGTATCCTTCAGTGGACGGAGGACTCCAAGTCCACCATATCCGCAGTCCACATCCCAGGCGTTGAAAACTGGGAGGCAGATTATCTCAGCCGTCAAACCGTGGACAGCGGCGAGTGGGCCCTGCATCCGGCAGTGTTCCGGTCAATCTGCCGCAGGCGGGGCACTCCGGAAGTGGATCTAATGGCATCCCGGCACAACAACAAGGTCCCGGTTTACGTGGCTCGCTCCCACAATCCTCAGGCCTTGGCAGCGGACGCGCTGGTTCAAGATTGGTCCCAGTTCCGTCTGGCCTACGTGTTTCCCCCTAGCTCTCTTGCCCAGAGTCCTGCGCAAGATCAGAATGGAGGGCCGTCGGGTCGTACTCATCGCCCCAGACTGGCCCAGGCGAGCTTGGTTCCCAGACCTGCTCCGTCTGTCCGTAGAGGTGCCGTGGCATCTCCCGGACCGGCCAGATCTTCTCTCACAGGGTCCGTTTTTCCGCCAGAATTCTGCGGCTCTCGGATTGACGGCGTGGCTCTTGAGTTCTGAATCCTTACGGCTTCAGGCATTCCTTCCGAGGTCATCTTCACTATGACTCAGGCTCGGAAGTCTTCCTAGGCCAGGATTTACCACAGGACTTGGAGAATTTTCCTGTCCTGGTGTCGTTCTTCCGGCCATGCCCCTTGGCCGTTTTTCCTTGCCGACCATCCTGTCCTTTCTACAGTCCGGTCTGCAGCTAGGACTGTCCCTCAATTCCCTCAAGGGACAGGTCTCGGCTCTGTCAGCGTTGCTCCAGCGGCGTATCGCGCGGCTGGCCCAGGTGCGCACCTTCATGCAGGGCGCATCTCACATCATTCCGCCTTACCGGCGGCCTCTGGATCCCTGAGACCTTAATCTGGTCCTCACGGCCTTACAGAAACCCCCCTTTGAGCCTCTTAGGGAGGTTTCGTTGTTTCGTCTTTCACAGAAAAGTGGTTTTTCTGGTGGCCATAATTTCTCTCAGGAGAGTCTCTGATTTGACTGTGCTCTCTTCGGAGTCACCCTTTTTGGTTTTTTTCACCAAGACAGGGTGGTTCTCCGTCCGACTCCGGGCCTTCTCCCTAAGGTGGTGTCTCCTTTCCACCTTAACCAGGACATTTCATTGTCTTCCCTTTGTTCGGACCCTGTGTATCGCTTTTGAGAAAGCGTTGCATGCTTTAGATTTGGTGCGGCCGCTCCGGATCTATGTGTCACGCACTGCTGTTCTTAGGCGGTGCACCTCTTTTTGTGCTGACCACAGGTCAGCGCAAGGGTATCTCGGCTTCTAAACCGACCCTAGCTCGTTGGATTAGGTCGGCCATATCCGATGCCTACCAATGTTCTCAGGTGCCTTCCCCGCCGGGGATTAAGGCGCACTCGACCAGAGCTGTCGGTGCCTCTTGGGCTACGGCTCAGCAGGTCTGTCAGGCTGCCACTTGGTCTAGTCTGCACACCCTTTCGAAGCACTACCAAGTGCATGCTCATGCTTCGGCAGATGCGAGCTTGGGCAGACGCATCCTTCGGACGGCTGTCGCCCATTTGTGAAGTTAGGTTTGCCTACTTCTCAGTTTCTGTTTATTCCCACCCATGGACTGCTTTGAGACGTCCCATGGTCTGGGTCTCCCATAAGGAACGATGAAGAAAAAGAGAATTTTGTTTACTACCGTAAATTCTTTTTCTTATAGTTCCGACATGGGAGACCCAGCACCCTCCCTGTTGCCTGTTGGCAGCTTTCTTGTTCCGTGTGTCTTCACCGGCTGTTGTTGTAGACAGAGGTTCCGGTTATTCCGGGTTTTACTCTATCTCTACTTATGGGTGGATGTCCTCCTTCAGCTTTTGCACTAAACTGGTTGGATTTGTCATCCGGGGGGTGTATATGCTCGGAGGGAGGAGCTACACTTTTAGTGGAGTACTTTGTGTGTCCTCCGGAGGCAGAAGCTATACACCCATGGTCTGGGTCTCCCATGTCGGAACTATAAGAAAAAGAATTTACGGTAAGTAAACAAAATTCTCTTTTTTGCTCCTCTTCTGCCGAGAGCCGTAACTTTTTTTATTTTTCTGTCAATCTTGCCATAAGAGGGCCTGTTTTTTGCGGGACGAGTTGTACTTTTAAATGGAACCATAAGTTTTACCATATATTGTACTGGAAAACAGCAAACAAAATTCCAAGTTTGGAAAACTGCAAAAAAAGGTGTGAAAGCAGAATAGTTTTTGGGATGTTTTATTCACCGTGTTCAGTATATGGTAAACCTGATGTGTGGGTATGATGCCTGAGGTCGGTACGAGTTTATAGACACCAAACATGTAAAGGTTTACATTTTATCTAAGGGGTTAAAAAAATTCACAAGCCTGTCCAATAAAAGTGGCGTACGTTTGGCGCCATTTTCCGAAACCCGTAGCGTGCTCATTTTTTGGGATCTATGGCTCAGTGAAGGCTTTTTTCTTTTTTGCATCTCGAGCTGACATTTTTAATGGTACCATTTTTGCGCAGATGCTACGATTTGATCGCCTATTATTGTAGTTTGCGTAAAACTTGCGGCGACGAAAAAACGTAATTTTGATGTTTGGATTTTTTTTGCTGCTACGCCGTTTACCAATCAGATTAATTGATTTTATATTTCTTTGTCGCTCCATTGGGAGACCCAGATAATTGGGTGTATAGCTTCTGCCTCTGGAGGCCACACAAAGTATTACACTGAAAAGTGTAACCCCTCCCCTCTGCCTATACACCCTCCCGTGCATCACGGGCTCCTCAGTTTTATGCTTTGTGTGGAAGGAGGCACACATCCACTCATGCATCCCATTTTAGTCAGCAGCAGCTGCTGATTTTATCGGATGGAAGCAAAGAGGGCCCCCACAGGGCCCCCGGCATGCTCCCTTCTCACCCCACTACGTCGGCGGTGCTGTTAAGGTTGAGGTACCCATTGCGGGTACAGAGGCTGGAGCCACATGCCGTTTTCCTTCACCATCCCTTAGAGGCTCTGGGAGAAGTGGGATCCTGACCGGTCATCCATTCACTGGGACCGGGCTCCCTCCGCAGCCCCTGTGGGAATCAGCCGGACAGGAGTCTATGTATCCTCAGGGACAGGGCCCTGCATCTAAAGGTACTCTGTGTCCCCATGGGGACTGTGCATGGAGCGCTTGTTTCACAGACGCTGCAGCAGCTGCTGGTTTGTGAAGACCGGGACTTCCGCGCCGACCGAGCCTGTTTGTCGGCCGCGGTATTAAATTTCGTCCCCGGCTTCATTGCGGCCTAGTACCATAACTCCCGCCCCCGGGCCTGCCAGTCAGGGGTAAGGGCGGGACGGTCGACCTGACGTCGGTAGTGAGGGCTGGAGCATACTTTAGGTTTCCTCCCCCCCCTCACTGATCACTGTGGGGCCCCAGATTCCCGCACTTTACTAGTCGCCGCCTACGGCTCCCTCCTCCCCTGAGAGCTCCGGCAGCCATTTTTACACACATTCTGCCGGTGGAGGATTTCAGGAACGAGCTCTGCAGCTCTGGGAGACCTAAGGCAGGGAATCTGGTGGACACACACTCCGCTTTGAGCGGTCGGTAAGCCACACCGGTCACCCGGTGCTGGTCCCCCTAGGGTGCCGGAGTGTATATATATATATATATATATATATATATATATATAATTTGTATATATTTTCTCTGTTCGGCCGGGTTGTTTTGCTTTTGGCTATATACCCTCAGTGATCACTCTCCTAG
Organism: Anomaloglossus baeobatrachus; assembly: GCF_048569485.1. Taxonomy (NCBI): domain Eukaryota; kingdom Metazoa; phylum Chordata; class Amphibia; order Anura; family Aromobatidae; genus Anomaloglossus; species Anomaloglossus baeobatrachus. The sequence continues at coordinate 23,986,985 of NC_134364.1, read as the reverse complement.
GAGACAACAGCATGTCGTCCACAAGGAGCAAGGGCGCTAAGGCAAAGGGTTTTTTTGCAACCTGTACCTCTTGTGGGGCTATGTTACCTGCGGATTCCACCTACCCTCACTGTGAGCAATGCTCGACCCCTGTTGCACTTGCTCAGCCGGAGCCTCGGTCACTAGTGGGCCCCTCGGATCAGGCAGACCCTCCTGCTTCCCCTGTCCAGGCGGCAGGGACAGAGTTTGCAGTTTTTGCTGAGAAACTCTGAGTCGCTTTCACAATCCATGGCTCAGTCTATGGACAAATGGTCTGCCAAGCTACTAGAAGCCTTGCAGTCCAGACCGGTCCTTACACAGGCCCCGGGCACTGTTGGATCATCGCCTCCAGGCCCCTCTCGGTCTGCGCCGCAGCGTGCTCCTGGGGTGACCCCTAGGTCTCACGTGGAGGACTCCTGCACGGACCACAGTCCCAGACCGGCTAAGCGGGCTCGCTGGGAATCTTCCCCGACTTCCTCACGCTGCTCGGGGTCTCAGCTTGAGGACTCTCTGGAGGACGAGGCGGACGTCGCAGCTCAGGGCTCTGACCCTGACGTTGCTCTCAATCTTTATACACCTGAAGGGGACGCCTTAGTAAATGACCTTATATCGTCCATCAACCAGGTGCTAGATCTTTCTCCCCCACCTCCACCTATAGAGGAGTCGGCTTCGCAGCAGGAGAAACACCAGTTTAGGTTTCCCAAACGTACACGGAGTGCGTTTTTCGATCACTCTAACTTCAGAGATGCTGTCCAGAAGCCCAGAGCGGTCCCGGACAAGCGCTTTACTAAGCGCCTTAATGACACACGTTACCCCTTCCCCTCTGACGTAGTTAAGGGTTGGGCTCAATGTCCCAAGGTGGATCCTCCAGTCTCTAGACTGGCGGCTAGATCTGTAGTATCACTTGCAGATGGCTCATCGCTCAAGGATGCCACTGACAGGCAGATAGAGCTCCTGGTGAAATCCATCTATGAAGCCACAGGCGCGTCTTTTGCCCCGGCCTTTGCAGCCGTGTGGGCACTCCAAGCTATCTCAGCTTGTCTGTCTGAGATTAGTGCGGTCACACGTACCTCTGCTCCGCAAGTTGCGTCTTTGACTTCTCAGGCGTCGGCTTTTTCGTCCTACGCCATGAACGCCGTCCTGGACTCTGCTAGCCGTACAGCGGTAGCATCCGCTAATTCGGTGGCAGTCCGCAGGGCCATGTGGCTACGCGAATGGAAGGCAGACTCTGCTTCCAAGAAGTTCTTAACCGGTTTGCCGTTTTCTGGCGACCGATTGTTTGGCGAACGATTGGATGAAATTATTAAGGAATCCAAGGGAAAGGACTCGTCCTTACCCCAGTCCAAACCGAAGAGACCTCAGCAACGGAAAATACAACCGAGGTTTCGGTCATTTCGGCCCTCAGCCAAGTCCCAATCCTCCTCGTCCAACAGGCCGGAGAAGGGCCAGAGGAACTCCTATGCGTAGCGGTCCAAGTCACGCCCCCAAAAACCCGCCGGAGGCACTGCCTCCAAGGCGGCCTCCTCATGACTTTCGGCCTCCCCGAACCGCATCCTCGGTCGGTGGCAGGCTCTCCCGCTTTTGCGACGCCTGGTGGCCACATGTCCAAGACCGATGGGTGAGAGACATTCTGTCTCACGGTTACAGGATAGAGTTCAGCTCTCGTCCTCCGACTCGTTTCTTCAGAACATCTCCGCCCCCATCTCGGGCCGGCGCACTTTTTCAGGCTGTGGGCGTTCTGAAGACAGAAGGAGTGGTGATTCCCGTTCCCCCTCAGGAACATGGTCACGGCTTCTACTCCAACTTGTTCGTGGTGCCAAAGAAGGACGGATCATTCCGTCCCGTTCTGGACCTCAAACTGCTCAACAGACATGTGAGCACCAGAAGGTTTCGGATGGAATCTCTCCGCTCGGTCATCGCTTAGATGTCACAAGGAGACTTCCTAGCATCAATCGACATCAAGGATGCTTATCTCCATGTGCCGATCGCACCCGAACATCAACGCTTCCTGCGTTTCGCCATCGGGGACGAACACCTTCAGTTCGTGACACTGCCTTTCAGCCTGGCGACAGCCCCACGGGTCTTCACCAAGGTCATGGCATCCGTTGTGGCGGTCCTACACTCTCAGGGACACTCGGTGATCCCTTACTTAGACGATCTCCTAGTCAGGGCACCCTCCCGGGTGGCGTGTCAACACAGCCTGACCGTCGCTCTGGCGACTCTCCAGCAGTTCGGGTGGATCATCAACTTCCCAAAGTCCAAGTTGACACCGACCCAATCACTGACTTACCTCGGGATGGAGTTTCATACTCACTCAGCGGTAGTCAAGCTACCGCTGGACAAACAGCTTTCGCTGCAGACAGGGGTGCAATCTCTTCTTCGGGGTCAGTCACACCCCTTGAGGCGCCTCATGCACTTCCTGGGGAAGATGGTGGCAGCAATGGAGGCAGTGCCCTTCGCGCAATTCCATCTGCGGCCACTCCAGTGGGACATTCTCCGCAAATGGGACAGGAGGTCGACGTCCCTCGACAGGAACGTCTCTCTTTCCCTTGCAACCAAGACGTCACTTCAGTGGTGGCTCCTTCCCAACTCTCTGTCGCAGGGAAAATCCTTCCTACCCCCAACCTGGGCTGTGGTCACGACGGACGCGAGCCTGTCAGGGTGGGGAGCGGTTTTTCTCCACCACAGGGCTCAGGGAACCTGGACTCCGATAGAGTCTTCCCTTCAGGTCAATGTTCTGGAGATAAGGGCAGTGTATCTAGCCCTAAAGGCGTTCCATCGGTGGCTGGAGGGCAGGCAGATCCGCATACAGTCGGACAACGCCACGGCGGTCGCGTACATCAACCACCAGGGCGGCACGCGCAGCCGTCAAGCCTTCCAGGAAGTCCGACGGATTCTGCTGTGGGCGGAAGCCACGGCCTCCACCATCTCCGCAGTTCACATCCCGGGCGTAGAAAACTGGGAAGCAGATTTTCTCAGTCGTCAGGGCATGGATGCGGGGGAATGGTCTCTTCACCCAGACGTGTTTCGAGAGATCTGTCGCCGCTGGGGAACGCCGGACGTCGATCTCATGGCGTCACGGCACAACAACAAGGTCCCGGCCTTCATGGCACGGTCTCAAGATCACAGAGCTCTGGCGGCGGACGCGTTAGTTCAGGATTGGTCGCAGTTTCGACTCCCTTATGTGTTTCCTCCTCTGGCGATGTTGCCCAGAGTGTTACGCAAGATCAGATCCGACTGTCGTCGCGCCATTCTCGTCGCTCCAGATTGGCCGAGGCGGTCGTGGTACCCGGATCTGTGGCATCTCACGGTGGGTCAGCCGTGGGCGCTTCCAGACCGCACAGACCTGCTGTCACAAGGGCCGTTTTTCCATCTGAATTCTGCGGCCCTCAATCTGACTGTGTGGCCATTGAGTCCTGGCTCCTAGCGTCGTCGGGTTTATCTCAATTACCTCACTCCGAAGAGTGTCGGAGCTTGCAGCGCTGTCATGCAAATCCCCTTTCTTCAGCGCTCTATTGGGAGACCCAGACGATTGGGGTATAGCTACTGCCCTCCGGAGGCCACACAAAGCACTACACTAAAAAGTGCAAGGCCCCTCCCCTTCTGGCTATACCCCCCCGTGGTATCACGGGTTCTCCAGTTTTCAAGCTTTGTGCGAAGGAGGTCAGACATCCATGCATAGCTCCACAGATTTTAGTCAGCAGTAGCTGCTGACTATTTCGGATGGAAGAAAAGAGGGCCCATATAGGGCCCCCAGCATGCTCCCTTCTCACCCGTGGATGGTGTTGTAAGGTTGAGGTACCTATTGCTGGTACGGAGGCTGGAGCCCACATGCTGCTTTCCTTCCACATCCCCCTGAGGGGCTCTGAGGAAGTGGGATCCTGCCGGCCTCAAAGCTCTGACGCCGGGCTCCATCCACAGACCCATTTGAACCTGCTGGATACGGAGCTGGAGTACCGTTCAGGGACATGGCCCTGCACCATTACAGGTACTCTGTGTCCCCGTACACACAGGCACAGCACACTCCAGACTTGCTGGGTGTGCTAGTGCGCCGGGGACAGTAAAGGGTTACAGTCACTGCAGCTTTGCTGAGTGACTTTGTGTTTTTGGGAACTACCGCGCCGGACGCTCCGGGAGCGGCGGCGCGGCTGGGACTTGTAGTTCGCCGGGGACTGGGCGCCGACCGCGCTTTTACGGCGGCGGCGCTTATAAATCCAGTCCCCGGCTTCTGCGGCCTAGTGCCGCTTCGTTCCCGCCCCCTCCCTGTCACTCAGGGAAGGGGACAGACGCTGAGCAATCAGCAGCGCCGAGGGCTGGAGCCTTTTTACATGCTCCAAACCCTCTCACTGCACACTGTCGGACGCCGGATTCCCGCTCTGCCTTGGGGGCACGCCCACGGCCCGCCCCTCCTCACACGAGCTGGGGAAGAAGCCGGCAGCCATTACTGCAGTCCGAGCTCGGACTTTCGGCACCAAGGCAGGACGGTGGCGATCATGCACCCGCTTATAGGCGGGCGGTAAGAGGCACACATAGTGCTGACCACGATATAACTGCAGTGTGTACATGTGTTGTTTTTTACTGCATAGGTCGCTATATGCCCGCTTGGGGAGCGACACATCAGCAGCAGGAAAGCAGGTGTGCTAAGGCACAGGCTTTCTAGGCTGCTTGTATTGCACGACTGAGGTGTTCATTTGTGTTTATGCTTATATGCTATACATTGCACTGTACAGTCGCTAGTCTTAGCTATATTCTCCTGGAATGGCTAGACTACAGCAGCAGAAAACCAAGGGTGCTGGGGCACAGGTTTTTTTCTATGCTGCTTGTAGTGTGCATTTGTACTTGTGCTTGTATGCTATACATAGCACTGTATGGTCACTCTTCTGGGCCATATTCCCCGAGATGACTAGTCTACAGCAGCAGAAGAGCTGGGGTGCCAGGGCACAGGCTTCTATGCTGCTTGTATTGCATGTGCTGCAGTGTTCATTTGTACTTGTGCTTGTATGCTATACATAGCACTGTATGGTCACTCTTCTGGGCCATATTCCCCGAGATGACTAGTCTACAGCAGCAGAAGAGCAGGGGTGCCAGGGCACAGGCTTCTATGCTGCTTGTATTGCTTGTGCTGCAGTGGTCTTTTGTACTTTATGCCTGTATGCTATACATTGCAATGTACGGTCACCAATCTTGGCTATATACTTCTAGATAGCTAGTCGGCAGCGGCAAAAAAGCAACACAGATTTCAGTGCTGTTTTTACTACATGGGATGCTGTTCATGACACCGTCCCATTGTGTGCATGCTCCCCTGTAGCACGTCGTCTGCCGGGGTCTCTAGCACTTCGTCTGCCGGGGCTCTACTAGTTGTGGCCAAAGAAACCTCCTGTCAACCCTGTCCATGGACAGGGACGGAGTAGTCATAATATAGAGACTTGCACCCATGGGCAATCTACTTGACCAAAAGGGCAGCTCTTCAGGGCTTTGATACTGACATCGCTCTCAATCCGGATACACCGGGTGGTAACGCCATTCGGAATGATCCTATACCGTCCATCAATGGAAGGTTGGATCTTTCTCCCTCAGCTCCCCCAGTGGAGATAGGAGACGAACAGGAGAAGTTCCTTTTCAGTATCTCACGCAGATATTGAGTATTTTTCTGGCCACGCTGACTTCAGAGAAGCAGTCCAGGAACACCACGCTTACCAGATAAGCGTCTTCTCCAAACGTTTTTAGGATACACGTTATCCCTTTTCCCCTGACGTGGTCAGCGCTGGACCCAGGGTCCAAAGGTGGATTCTCCAATCTCCAGGCTTGCATATAGAGCCATAGTTGCACTGGAGATGGGGCTTCACTTAAAGATGCCATTCACAGACAGATGGACTCTGGTTGAAATCTGTCTAGGAGGCTATCGGCGTGTCGGTTGCTCCGGCATCCACAGCCGTATTGGCAACCTAACCTTTTCAGCTGTTCTTGCGCAGCTGGCCTTGAGCAGGGACATCTGTACCGCAGAGGCGTCCGTAACCCCGCAATGTCTGCACTGCGACTTACCCTGTTAATACTGTCCTAAAAGTACAGTCGAGGTTTCGGTCCTTCCCAAGCTCCGGCAGGTCCCAATTGTCCTCGTGCAAAAGGGCTACAAAACCTCAGACGGGCTCAGATTCCGGCCGGGCTCAATCTCGCCCAAGGAAGGCAGTCGGAGGAACCGCTACCAAGGCGGTCTCCTCAGGACTCTCAGCTCTCTCTCTCTCTCTCCGCATCCGCGGTTGATGGCAGACTCCCCCGCCTTTGGCGACATTTAGCTGCCACAGGTCACAGACCGGTGGGTGACGGACATTGTGCTCACGTGCACAGGACAGTGTTCTGTTCTCGTCCTCCGACTCCATTCTTCAGAACGGCCCCACCTCTCCACCGAGCAGATGCCCTGCTGCAGGCGGTGGACGCTCTAAGAGCAGAAGGAGTGGTGATCCCTGTCCCCCCTCAGGAACGAGGGCGAGGGTTTGTACTCCAATCTCTTTGTGGCTCCAAAAATGGACGGTTCCTTCCGTCCTGTTCTGGTCCTGAAACTGCTCAACGAGCATGCGAACGCCAGGCGGTTCCGGATGGGATCCCTCCGATCCGTCATTGCCTCAATGTCTCGAGGAGACTTCCTTGCCTCAACAGACATCAAAGATGCCTATCTCCACGTGCCAATTGCTACGGAGCACCAACGTTTTCTACGTTTTGTGATAGGAGACGAACATCTTCAGTTCGTAGCTCTGCCATTCAGTCTGGCGACAGCCCCACGGGTGTTCACCAAGGTCATGGCAGCAGTGGTAGCAGTCTTGCACTCTCAGGGACACCCGGTGATCCCGTACTTGGACGATCTACTCGTCAAAGCACCCTCCCTCGAGGCATGCCAACGCAGCCTGAATGTTACGCTGGAGACTCTCCAGACTTTCGGGTGGATCATCAATTTGGCAAGGTCAAATCTGTCTCCGACTCAATCACTAACGTATCTCGGCATGGAGTTTCATACTCTATCAGCCATAGTGAAGCTTCCGCTGAACCAGCAGCGTTCACTGCAGACAGAGGTGCAGTCTCTCCTTCAAGGCCAGTCGCACCCCTTAAGGCGCCTCATGCACTTCCTAAGGAAGATGGTGGCAGCCATCGAGGCAGTTCTCTTTGCGCAGTTTCATCTGCGCCAACGGCAATGGGACATTCTCCGCCAATGGGATGGGCAGTCAACCTCCCTGGACGGGAAGTCTCCCTTTCCCTGACGGCCGAGGACTCTCTGCAATAGTGGCTTATTCCCACCTCATTGTCATAGCCCCCATCCTGGGCAGTGGTCACGACAGATACGAGTCTGTCAGGGTGGGGAGCAGTTTGTCTCCGCCACATGGCTCAGGGGACGTGGACTCAGCAGGAGTCCACCCTTCAGATCGATGTTCTGGAAATCGGGGCAGGGTATCTTACCCTATTAGCTTTCCAGAAGTGGCTAGAAAGAGAGCAGATCCGAATCCAGTCGGACATCTCCACAGCGGTGGCATACATCAACCACCAAGGAGGGACACGCAGTCAGCAGCCTTCCAGGAAGTCCGGCGAATCCTCATGTGGGTGGAGGACACAGCATCCACCATATCCGCAGTTCACATCCCGGGCGTAGAAAACTGGGAAGCAGACTTCCTCAGTCGCCAGGGCATGGACGCGGGGGAATGGTCCCTTCACCCGGACGTGTTTCAGGAAATCTGTTGCCGCTGGGGGGTGCCGGACGTCGACCTAATGGCGTCTCGGCACACCAACAAGGTCCCGGCATTTATGGCACGATCGCGCGATCACAGAGCTCTGGCGGCAGACGCCTTAGTGCAAGATTGGTCGCAGTTCCGGCTCACATATGTGTTTCCACCTCTGGCACTCTTGCCCAGAGTACTGCGCAAAAATCAGATCCGATTGCAGCCGCGTCATACTCGTCGCACCAGACTGGCCGAGGAGATCGTGGTACCCGGATCTGTGGCAGCTCACGGTCGGCCGACCGGGGTCACTACCAGACCGACCAGACTTACTGTCTCAAGGGCCGTTTTCTCCATCGGAATTCTGCGGCCCTGAACCTGACTGTGTGGCCTTTGTGTCCTGGATCCTAGCGTCTTCAGGATTATCCCAAGGGGTCGTTGCCACCATGAGACAGGCTAGGAAGCCCACGTCTGCTAAGATCTACCACAGAACGTGGAAGATTTTCTTAATCTGGTGCTCTACTCAGGGAGTGTCTCCCTGGCCATTTGCTTTGCCTACTTTTCTTTCCTTCCTACAATAGGAGTTAGAAAAGGGCTTGTCGCTAGACTCCCTCAAAGGGCAAGTCTCAGCACTATCCGTGTTTTTTTTTCAGAAGCGTCTAGCACGTCTTTCTAAGGTGCGCACGTTCCCGCAGGGGGTTTGTCATATCGTACCCCCGTACAAGCGGCCGTTAGATCCATGGGATCTGAACAGGGTTCTAGTTCCTCTCCAGAAGCCGCCTTTCGAGCCTCTGAAGGAAGTTTCCTTTTCTCGCCTGTCACAGAAGGTGGCGTTTCTCGTTGCGATCACATCGCTTCAGCGAGTGTCTGAGCTGGCAGCTCTGTCATCCAAGGCTCCCTTCCTGGTGTTTCACCAGGACAAGGTAGTGCTGCGCATCATTCCGGAGTTTCTCCCTAAGGTCGTATCCTCGTTTCATCTTAATCAGGATATCTCCTTACCGTCCTTTTGCACTCATCCGGTTCACCGGTATGAGAATGTTTACGTTTGCTAGATCTGGTGAGAGCACTCAGAATCTACATTTCCCGCACGGCGCCCATACGCCGTTCCGATGCCCTTGTCGCTGGTACGCGCAAGAGGTTGCAGGCTTCTAAAGCCACCCTGGCTCGATGGATCAAAGAACCAATTCTGGAAGCCTACCGTTCTGCAGGGCTTCCGGTTCTTTCAGGGCTGAAAGCCCATTCAACCAGAGCCGTGGGTGCGTCCTGGGCGCTACGACACCAGGCTTCGGCTCAACAGGTGTGCCAGGCAGCTACCTGGGCGAGTCTGCACACTTTCACCAAACATTATCAGGTGCATACCTATGCTTCGGCGGATGCCAGCTTAGGTAGAAGAGTCCTGCAGGCGGCAGTGACATCCCCGTAGGGGAGGGCTGTTTTGCAGCTCTAACATGAGGTATCTCTTTACCCACCCAGGGACAGCTTTTGGACGTCCCAATCGTCTGGGTCTCCCAATAGAGCGCTGAAGAAGAAGGGAATTTTGTTACTTACCGTAAATTCCTTTTCTTCTAGCTCTTATTGGGAGACCCAGCACCCGCCCTGTTGTCCTTTGGGATTTCTTGGTTGTTTGCGGGTACACATGTTGTTCATGTTGAACGGTTTTTCAGTTCTCCGACGTTATTCGGAGTTAATTTGTTTAAACCAGTTATTGGCTTCCTCCTTCTTGCTTTGGCACTAAAACTGGAGAACCCGTGATACCACGGGGGGGTATAGCCAGAAGGGGAGGGGCCTTGCACTTTTTAGTGTAGTGCTTTGTGTGGCCTCCGGAGGGCAGTAGCTATACCCCAATCGTCTGGGTCTCCCAATAAGAGCTAGAAGAAAAGGAATTTACGGTAAGTAACAAAATTCCCTTCTTCCTGGTTTTTCACCAGGATAAGGTGGTTCTGCGTCCTGTCCCGGAGTTTCTCCCTAAGGTGGTATCTCCTTTTCATCTCAATCAGGATATCTCCTTACCGTCATTTTGCCCTCATCCAGTTCACCAGTGTGAAAAGGATTTGCATTCATTAGATCTAGTGAGAGCACTCCGGCTCTACGTGTCTCGCACGGCGCCCCTGCGCTGTTCAGATGCGCTCTTTGTCCTGGTCGCTGGCCAGCGTAAGGGTTCGCAGGCTTCCAAGTCAACCTTGGCTCGGTGGATCAAGGAACCGATTCTTGAAGCCTACCGTTCTTCGGAGCTTCCTCTTCCTTCAGGCCTGAAAGCCCATTCTACCAGACGCGTGGGTGCGTCCTGGGCATTGCGACACCGGGCTACGGCTCAGCAGGTGTGTCAGGCAGCTACCTGGTCTAGTCTGCACACCTTCACAAAACACTATCAAGTGCATACCTATGCTTCGGCAGATGCCAGTCTAGGTAGGCGAGTTCTTCAGGCGGCGGTTGCCCACCTGTAGGAAGGGGTCGTTTTTCGGCTCTCTTTTATTGAGGTATTCTTTTACCCACCCAGGGACTGCTTTTGGACGTCCCAATTGTCTGGGTCTCCCAATGGAGCGACAAAGAAGAAGGGAATTTTGTTTACTTACCGTAAATTCCTTTTCTTCTAGCTCCTATTGGGAGACCCAGCACCCACCCCTGTTCCCTTCGGGCTGGTTCTTCTTTTGTGTACACATGTTGTTCATGTTGAATTGTTCTTTTGGTTATGGTTTCAGTTCTCCGAACATCCTTCGGATTGAGTTTACCTTAGACCAATTTATAAGTTTCCTCCTTCCTGCTTTTGCACCAAAACTGAGGAGCCTGTGATGCACGGGAGGGTGTATAGGCAGAGGGGAGGGGTTACACTTTTCAGTGTAATACTTTGTGTGGCCTCCGGAGGCAGAAGCTATACACCCAATTGTCTGGGTCTCCCAATAGGAGCTAGAAGAAAAGGAATTTACGGTAAGTAAACAAAATTCCCTTCTTTGATTGTGCATTTCTGAACGCGGCGATACCAAATATGTGTATATTTTATTTTTTTTTAAACCCTCTAATTTTCAGTGGGGTGAAAGGGGGGTGATTTGAACTTTTTAGGGGTTTTATTTTTTTTATTTTATTTTACTAGTCCCCCTAAGGGGAAATAGCGATCAGCAATGCGATCACTCTGCCCTATCTGCTGATCACAGCTACACAGCTGTAAACAGCAGATATCACTTCCTGATTCACTCGGCTCTGGGCCGAGTGAAACCGAAAGTGACTCATGATAGCTACAGGCGTCATCACATGACCCTGTGCTAACATGGCAACCACCGAAAGTCATGTGATCACGCACGTGACTTCCGGTGGGGGCGGCGGTAAGTGAAAATCACGGCCGCGCGCATATACATCTCGCTGCCAGACTTTGGCAGCGAGATGGAAGGGGTTAAATGTTGAGAGTGGAAGCGATTCCACTCGTAATGTGCAGGCACACATGTTAGCTGTTGAAAACAGCTGATATGTGCGCGGATCGCCGTGATCTGCCCACGGCAGGGGGCGGAGATTAATCTCACACAATCCATGACGGATAGATCCGCCATGGGTCGTGAACGGGTTAAATTACCCCCGTACAGTGTCAGCAGCAGATCCTCGCCCCATAAGTGTGTCATGACCGCATTTTTTTGCTTAAAACTTTTATTTTCCTATTTCCCTCCTCTAAAACCAGGGTGCGTCTTATGGTCCGGTGCGTCGTATAGTCCGAAAAATACGGTATATTATAAAAAAAATAAATATTTACGGTATATTATAAAAAATAAATATAATATAACTTTTATTTATTATATAAAAAAAAAAAAAAATATATATATATATATATATATATATATATATATATATATATATATATATATATATTATTTCTTTGTCGCTCCATTGGGAGACCCAGACAATTGGGTGTATAGCTTCTGCCTCCGGAGGCCACACAAAGTATTACACTTTAAAAAGTGTAACCCCTCCCCTCTGCTATACACCCTCCCGTGCATCACGGGCTCCTCAGTTTTTATGCTTTGTGCGAAGGAGGCCCCGTTGGGACGGCGCATAAAGCACCTTGGGCCCAGACGCTGCAGCGACTGCGGCGTGCGTATGGGTCCGGGACTACCGCGCCGACCGTGCACTGCCGGCCGGCCGCGATTTTAACTTTAGTCCCCGGCTTTTGCGGCCTAGTATGGGATTCTCCCGCCCCCAGGCCTGCTAGTCAGGGAAAAGGGCGGGACGGTCGGTATGACGCCGACAGTGAGGGCTGGAGTACACTGAGCTGTCCTCCGCCCCCCTCACTACCCACGCTGGGGCACCAGATTCCCGCACTTTTTGTGACTACGCCCACGCCTCCCTCCTCCTCAGAGAACGCCGTCAGCCTTGTTTTCAGCAACTTCTGGCTGCAGCTGAGGGAGACCCGGAGCAGAGAATCTGGTGGCCACAAGCCACATCCGCAGCCCCTGGGGGAATCTGCCGGACAGGAGACGGAGTATCGTCCGGGACATGGCCCTGCATCTACATGTACTCTGTGTCCCCGTTGGGACGGTGCATGAAGCACCTTGGCCTCAGACGCAGCTGCGACTGCGGTGTGGATTTTTTGTCCGGGACTACCGCGCCGACCGTGCCTGTTTGCCGGCCGCGGTTTTTACTTTAGTTCCCGGCTTTTGCGGCCTAGTGTGTTAAACTCCCGCCCCTGAGCCTGCCAGTCAGGGAGAAGGGCGGGATGGTCGGTTTGTTGCCGACAGTGAGGGCTGGAGCACACCTCGCTGTCCTCCGCCCCCCCTCACTGATCACTATAGGCCACCAGATTCCTGCAGACAGAGCCCTGCATCATAACGTACTCTGTGTCCCCTGAGGGACAGTGCATGCAGCATCTGTGTTACAAACGCCGCAGCGGTTGCTGACTGATTTGTGAGACTGGGACTACCGCGCCGACCGCGCCATGTCTGCCGCCGCGTTTTTAAATTTAGTCCCTGGCTCTTACGGCCTAGTGCCATATACTCCCGTTCTCGGGCCTGCCGGTCAGGGGTAACGACGGGACGGCCGACTGGACGTCGGCAGGGAGGGCTGGAGCATACGTTGGTATCCTCCTTCCCCCTCACTGAGCACTGGGGGGCATCAGTTTTTCAGGTGCTGTCCCCCCCTTGGTGCCGCAGTGTGTATATATATATATGTATATATATATATATATATATATATATATATATATATATATACATATATATATATATATATACATATATATATATATATATATGTTTATTTATATGGTATATGATCTCACTGTTCGGCAGCATTATTTGTTTTTGGCTGTATACCCTCACTGATTACTCTGCGGACGACATGCTGTTGTCTGCTCTTAAAGAGTAAGGGTGCCAAGGCACTGGCTTATTTTACAACCGGTACCTCTTGTGCGGCTATATTACGGGCACTGCACAGATGACAGCGACAGAGTTTGCATGATGAAATCAGCAAATCTCTGAATAGCTTTCACATCACAGGACTCTGTCTATGGACAGGGGGTCTGCTAAGATACTGGAAGCCTTGCAGTCCAGACCGATACCACAGGGCCAGGGAGCTGTGAGTTCATCGCTCCCGGGTCCCTCTGAGTCGGTACAACATCCTGGGGTAACACCCAGTTCCCTCGGTGAGAACTCCGTCACGGACCGCGGCCTATGATAGGCTAAGCGGGCCCGCTGGGAACCTTCCCCGACTTCATCAGGAGTGCGTGTTTCGATCACTCTAACTCCAGAGGAGCCGTTCAGTAGCACAGAACTTGACGGACAAGCGCTTACTAAGCGCCTTATTGACACGCGTTACCCTTTTCCCCCCTGACGTGCTTAACGGTTGGGCTCAGTGTCACAGGGTGGATCCTCCAGTCTCTAGGCTGGCGGCTAGATCCGTAGTATTAGGGGCAGATGTCCATCTCTCACGAATGCCACTGACAGGCAAATAACGCTTAGGATGAAATCCATCTATGAAGCCATAGTCGCATCTTTTGCTCCAGCCTTCGCAGCCGTGAGGGCACTCCAAGCTATCTCAGCTTCTCCGGCTGAGATTATTGCGGTTGCACATAACTCTGCCACGCAGGTTGTGTCCTTCACTTCTCAGGCGTAGGTTTTTTTCGTTCTACGCCATGAACGCCGTTCCTGGACTCTGCGAGCCGTACAGCGGTAGCAATTCAGTGGCAGTCTGCAGGGCCATGTGGCTACGTGAATGGAAGGCAGGCTCTGCTTCCAAGAAGTTCTTAACCGGTTTGCCATTTTATGGCGACCGTTTGTTTGGTGAGCAATTGGATGAAGTTACTAGACAGTCTCGTCCTTGCCGCAGTCCAAGACCGATGGGTGAGAGACATTCTGTCTCACGGTTACAGGATACAGCTCTGCTCTCGCCCTCCGACTCGTTTCTTCAGAACATCTCCGCCCCCCGAGTGAGCCGAACACTCTGAAGCCTCGATGTCACAAGGAGACTTCCTACCATCAATTGACATCAAGGATGCTTATCTTCATGTGCCGATCGCACCCGAGCTTCAACGCTTTCTGCGTTTCGCCATCAGGGATGAACACCTTCAGTTCGTGGCACTGCCATTCGGCCTGGCGACAGCCCCACGGGTCTTCACCAAGGTCATGGCAGCAGTGGTGGCGGTCCTGCAGGGCCGCTCGGTGATCACTTACCTACACGATCCTCTAGTCAAGACACCCTCCTGGGTGGCATGTCAACACAACCTGACCATTGCTCTGGAGACTCTCCAGGGGTTCGGGTAGATCATCAAAATTCCAGGGTCAAAGCTGACACCGACCCAATCACTGACTTATCTCGGGATGGAGTTTTATACTCTCTCAGCGATAGTGAAGCTTCCGCTGCATAGTCAGCGTTCACTACAGACAGGGGTGCAATCTCTCCTTCGGGCCCAGTCACCCCTTGAGGCGCCTCATGCACTGTCCCAGGAAGATGGTGACAGCAAGGGAGGCAGTTCCCTTGCGCAGTTTCGTCTGCGTCCGATTCTTTCGGACACCGCAAATGGGACAGGAGGTCGACGTCCCTAGACAAGAACGTCTCTCTTTCCCTTGCAGCAAAACCTCTCTTCAGTGGTGTCTTCTTTCCACTTCCTGGGCGAAGGAAAAATCCTTCCGGCCCCCAGCCGGGGCTGGGGTCACGACGGACGCGAGTCTGTCAGGGTGGGGAGCGGTCTTCCTCCACCACTCGGCTCAGGGAACCTGGACTCCGACAGAGTCCTCCCCTCGGTTAAATGTTCTGGGGATAAGGGCAGTGGATTTAGCCCTAAAGGTATTCCAGCGGTAGCTGGACGGCAGGCAGATCCGAATTCAGTCGGACAACGCCAAGGCAGTTGCGTACATCAACCACCAGGGTGGCACACGCAGTCGTCAAGCCTTCCGAGCAGTTCGGCAGATGCGGCTGTGGGCGGAAGCCACAGCCTCCAACTTCTCCGCAGTTCACATCCCGGGCGTAGAAAACTGGGAAGCAGATTTTTCTCAGTCGCCAGGGCATGGACACAGGGGAATGGTCTTCACCTGCACGTGTTTCTAGAGATCTGTTGCCGTTGGGGAACGCCGGACGTCGATCTAATGGCGTCTCAGCACTCATTCATGGCTCGGTCTAAGGATCACAGAGCTCTGGCGGCAGACGCGCTAGTTCACGACTGGTCGCAGTTTCGACTGCCTTATGTATTTCCTCCTCTGGCACTACTGCCCAGAGGGTTACGCAAGATCAGGTCAGACTGTCGCCGCGCCATCCTCGTTGCTTCAGACTGGCCGAGGTGATCGTGGTACCCGGATCTGTAGCACCTCACGGTGGGTCAACCGTGGGCACTCCCTGACCGACCTGACTTGCTGCCTCAAGGGCCATATTTCCTTCGGAATTCTACGGCTCTAATCCTCACTGTGTGGTGGCTCCTAGCGTCATCAGGGATATCTCCAGATGTCATTGCCACCATGAGACAGGCCAGGAAACCAACGTCCGCCAAGATCTCTCACAGGACTTGGAGGATCTTCTTATCCTGGTGCTCTGATCAGGGTTTTACTCCCTGGCCGTTTGCCTTGCCCACTTTCTTTCGCAAAGGGTGGCCTTCCTAGTGGCAGTCACATCACTCAGAAGAGTATCTCAGCTGGCAGAGCTGTCATGCAAAGCCACCTTCCTGGTGTTTCACCAGGATAGGGTGGTTCTACGTCCGGTCCCGGCCTTTCTCCCTAAGGTATCCCCGTTTCGTCTTACCCTCTTTGGGTCCGCATCCAGTTCACCAATGTGAAAAGGATTTGCATTTATTAGATCTGGTGAGAGCACTCCGGCTCTACATTTCTCGCACGGCGCCCCTGCGCCGGTCTGATGCGCTCTTGTCCTTATCGCGGACCAGAGTAAGGGATTTCAGGTTTTCAAGTCAACCTTGGCTCGGTGAATCAAGGAACCGATTCTTGAAGCATACCGTTCTGTTGGGCTTCCAATTCCTGCAGGGCTGAAGGCCCATTCTACCAGAGCCGTCGGTGTCCTGAGCATTGCGACACCAGACTACGGCTCGGCAGGTGTGTCAGGCGGCTACCTGGTAGAGTCTGCACACTTTCACGAAACACTATCAGGTGCAGGCCGATGATTCGGCAGATGCCAGCCTAGGTAGGCGAGTCCTTCAGGCGGCAGTTGCCCACCTGTAAGAGGGGGCCGTTTTTCGGCTCTTTTATCGAGGTATTCTTTTACCCACCCAGGGATTGCTTTTGGACATCCCAATTGTCTGGGTCTCCCAATGGAGCGACAAAGAAGAAGGGAATTTTGTTTACTTACCGTAAATTCCTTTTCTTCTAGCTCCTATTGGGAGACCCAGCACCCGCCCCTGTTCCCTTCGGGCTGTTGTTCTTTTGTGTACACATGTTGTTCATGTTGAATTGTTCTTTTGGTCCATGGTTTCAGTTCTCCGAACATCCTTCGGATTGAATTTACCTTAGGCCAATTTATAAGTTTCCTCCTTCCTGCTTTTGCACCAAAACTGAGGAGCCCGTGATGCACGGGAGGGTGTATAGCAGAGGGGAGGGGTTACACTTTTTAAAGTGTAATACTTTGTGTGGCCTCCGGAGGCAGAAGCTATACACCCAATTGTCTGGGTCTCCCAATAGGAGCTAGAAGAAAAGAATTTACGGTAAGTAAACAAAATTCCCTTCTTTTTTTTTTTTAAATATACATTTTTTTTAAAATTAAATGTATACTTAAATATTTTGTAAAGAATACATTTAAATATTAAATATATATATTAAAAAAATATGAAAAAATTATATATATTTATATATAAAAAATTTATATATAATTTATATATATATATATATATATATATATATATATATATATATATGTATATATATATATATATAAAATTATAATAATAATAAAATAATATTTCTTTATCGTTCCTATGGGAGACCCAGACAATGGGTGTATAGCTTCTGCCTCCGGAGGACACACAAAGTACTACACTCAAAAGTGTAGCTCCTCCCCTCTGAGCTTATACACCCCATGGAGAACCAGATCTAGCCAGTTTATCGCTTTGTGTTCAGGAGGCACACATCCACACATGCATTGTCATCTGATTTTTGATTTTTGGAAAGAGTTTGAAGAAAAGCGGGTCCAAGCCTGGACCCCCGGCATGTCCCTTCTCACCCCACTGTGTCAGCGGTGCTGTTAAGTTTGATTCCAAGGCTGGATCCTTACATGCCGTGCTCCTTCACCATCCCTCCTGGGCTCTGGCTTGAAGTGGGAGCCAGCATGGTTCTCCATGCTTGGCAGGAGACCGGTCTCCATCCGCAGCCCTTCAGGATCCTGCTGGACCGGAGCACTCATCCCCAGGGACTTGGAACCCTGCGTCTCAGCAAGCTAAGTACCTGAGACGTTTATATATTGGGGGTCCCTGTACTTTATTGTTGTGGGAGAGTGTGCTGAGTGAGTTTTATGACATTTCCGGCGGGTTCTCTGGCTGTCGCCTGAGAACCGTGCCGATGGTGCCTGCGCGCCGGCCGCACCGATCAAATTTAGGCCACGGCTTCGCCGGAGGCCTACTTTCGGTTTCACTGCCCTCGCATGTCATTCATGCAGAGGAACAGCGCGGCTCCGCCCAGCGGCCGTTCTGCACAGGGGAGGGACACTCCTCACTGAGTACGTCTCCTCCCCTGTAAGTCTCTATGGTCCTCCAGATCCCGCTCCCAGAGTAAGTCCCGCCCCCTCTCTTCGCTCCGGCGGCCATTTTCTCAGCGTTTTCCCTGCGATCAGCACTGGTCTGCAGCATCCCTGCTGAGGTGCTTGGGGGTCCGGGCTTCGGGATCTGGAGGGCACACAACACCGCTCCAGCGGTCTGGTAAGCCACAACCTCTGGTTGTGGACCTCTGTATATACTCTCTGGGGGTCACTCTAGCAGAGCCCCCACTCCAGCAGCATGTCTCACACGAGGAGCAAGGCTCCAAAGCTGTATTCAGTATGCGCTGCATGTAAGCTCCTGCTGCCTGAGCCGAGCACCTATCCACATTGTGATGCCTGCTCTAACTTGGCGGTGCCACAGCCTGGAGTCTCACTCCCAGTGGTCTCTCAGGCTGCTCCGGCTCCTGTGGCTGAACCCCCGGCTTGGGTAGAATCCTTTTCTAGGTCTATCTCCCAATCTTTTGCCGACTCCATGGGACAGCTGTCCAGGACTTTGCTGAACATGCATCAGCCCCCTTCACAGGGTGCCTCTGCTGCTAGGGCTCTCTCAGGACCGGAGCTCACAGAAGATTCATCATCTGGTCCCAGACCCCGTCCTCCTAAGAGGAGACGCAGGGTTCCCTCTCCCTCCTCGTCCCACGGCTCTGTTTCAGAAGCTGACTCGCGGGACAAGGAGGATGCCTTTACAGGGGGCTCGGAGGCGAACTCCATGTGCCCCATTGATCTGTCCGAAAGTGACTCAGATGTTAGTGATTTGATTGCTTCTATTAATTCTGTACTGGATCTCAATCCGCCAGTATCAGAGGAGCAACCCTCTCTAGCAGAAAAGCACCAGTTTACCTCGCCTAAGAGGACAAAGAGTGTGTTCTTTAACCACTCCAGTTTTCAGGCCGCTGTGACCAAGCCTAGGGCCTGCCCTGACAAACGCTTCCCAAAGCGTGGTTCTGATGACTGTTTTCCCTTTCCACCTAAGGTGGTTAAGGAGTGGGCTCATTCACCAAAGGTAAACCCTCCGGTGTCCAGACTCTCAGCCCGGACCGTTGTATCAGTGGCTGATGGCACCTCTCTTAAGGATTCCACTGACCGCCAGGTTGACCTTCTGGCCAAATCTGTGTATGAAGCTGCGGGGGCCGCGTTTTCCCCGACTTTTGCAGCAGTGTGGGCTCTCAAAGCCATCTCTGTTTCTCTAGAGGAGATGCATTCCCTCGCCAGGGAATCTATGCCCGAAATGGTTACCTTAACTTCCCAAGCTTCAGTTTTTTCATCCTATGCCATGTCTGCCATGCTGGAGGCTTCTCACCGCACTGTGGTGGCTTCGGCTAATTCCCTCGCTATCCGCAGGATCTTGTGGCTTCGAGAGTGGAAGGCAGATGCTTCTTCAAAGAAGTACCTTGCTGGACTCCCTTTTGCTGGGTCCCGGCTGTTCGGTGAACAACTGGATGAAATTATTAAGGAAGCTACTGGCGGGAAGAGTACTTCCTTGCCACAGACTAAAACCAGGAAACCTGTCCAGGGAAGGAACCAGTCGAGGTTTCATTCCTTTCGTTCCTCCAACTGGTCGTCCTCTAAGCCCTCGGCCTCGTCCACTAACTCAGCCAAGGACCAAAAATCCAACTGGCGCACAAAAGCGCGTCCGCAGAAGACCGCAGGAGCTGCTGCCACTAAGGCAGCCTCCTCTTGACTATCTGGCCGCGCCAGCAACGTCCTTTGTCGGTGGCAGGCTCTCCCACTTTGGCGACGCGTGGTTTCAACACGTCTCTGATCAGTGGGTGCGGGATATCATCTCCCACGGCTACAGGATAGAATTCTCTTCCAGCCCGCCAGACAGATTTTTTCTGTCAACTCCCCCCTGCTCCAAGGCCGCCGCCTTCTCTCAGGCCGTGGCATCCTTGCAGGCCAACGGAGTAATTGTACCGGTTCCCGCCCGGGAACGGTTCAGAGGTTTCTACTCAAATCTCTTCCTAGTCCTCAAAAAGGACGGTAACTTCCGGCCCTTCCTGGATCTCAAGCTTCTCAACAAGCATGTTCAGGTGTGGCGCTTTCGCATGGAGTCTCTGCGGTCAGTCATTGCCTCAATGACCCAAGGGGATTTCCTGGCATCCATCGACATCAGAGATGCCTATCTGCATGTGCCAATTGCAGTTTCACACCAGCGTTGGCTACGTTTTGCAATCGGAGAGGAACATTTCCAATTCGTGCCTCTTCCCTTCGGATTAGCCACGGCCCCTCGGGTATTCACCAAGGTCATGGCAGCAGTGGTTGCGGTTCTGCACCTCCAGGGGTTGGCAGTGATTCCTTACCTGGACGACCTTCTAGTCAAGGCTTCATCCAGCGCAGACTGTCAGCGGAGTGTCTCGCTCACTCTCGCCACTCTAGCCCAATTCGGGTGGCTTGTCAATCTGCCCAAATCCACTCTGACTCCGACCCAGAGGCTGACGTACCTAGAGATGTAGTTCGAGACTCTGCCGGCACTTGTGAAGTTGCCCTTAATCAAACAGCAGTCCCTCCATCTGGCGGTGCGCTCTCTGCTGAGGCCCCGGCATTATTCCATCAGGCACCTGATGCAGGTGCTGGGTCAGATGGTGGCGTCAATGGAGGCTGTTCCCTTTGCCCAGTTCCATCTGCGTCCACTGCAGCTGGACATTCTCCGCTGTTGGGACAAGCGGCCTTCCTCCTTACAGAGGTTAGTGGCTCTGTCTCCACAGACCAGCAGCTCTCTTCAGTGGTGGCTTCGGCCCCTCTCTCTGTCTCAGGGACGCTCCTTCCTGGCCCCGTCCTGGGTGATCCTCACCACGGATGCCAATCTATCCGGCTGGGGAGCGGTATGTCTCCACCACCGAGCACAGGGCACTTGGACTCCGTCCGAGTCAGCCCTCTCGATCGATCAATGTGCTGGAAACCAGAGCCGTGCTTCTGGCTCTCCTAGCTTTTCACCACCTATTGGCGGGCAGGCACATTCGAGTCCAGTCAGACAACGCGACAGTGGTTGCCTACATCAATCACCAAGGCGGGTCACGCAGCCGCCTGGCAATGTTGGAGGTACAACGCATCCTTCAATGGGCGGAGGACTCCAAGTCCACCATATCCGCAGTCCACATCCCAGGCGTGGAAAACTGGGAGGCAGATTATCTCAGCCGTCAGACCGTGGACAGTGGCGAGTGGTCCCTGCATCCGGCAGTGTTTCAGTCAATCTGCCGCAAGTGGGGCACTCCGGACGTGGACCTAATGGCATCCCGTCATAACAACAAGGTTCCGGTTTACGTGGCTCGCTCCCACGATCCTCAGGCATTCGCCGCGGACGCTCTGGTTCAAGACTGGTCCCAGTTTCGTCTGTCCTATGTGTTTCCCCCTCTAGCTCTCTTGCCCAGAGTCCTGCGCAAGATCAGAATGGAGGGCCGTCGAGTCATCCTCATTGCTCCGGACTGGCCCAGGCGAGCTTGGTACCCAGACCTGCTCCATCTGTCCGTAGAGGTGCCGTGGCATCTTCCGGACCGTCCAGACCTTCTCTCACAAGGTCCGTTTTTCCGCCAGAATTCTGCGGCTCTCAGATTGACGGCGTGGCTCTTGAGTCCTGGATCTTGACGGCTTCTGGTATCCCCCCTGAAGTCATCTCCACTATGACTCGGGCCCGTAAGTCTTCCTCTGCCAAGATCTATCACAGGACTTGGAAAATTTTCCTGTCCTGGTGTCGCTCTTCCGGCCATCCTCCTTGGCCTTTTTCCTTGCCGACCCTTCTGTCCTTTCTACAGTCCGGTCTGCAGCTGGGACTGTCCCTCAACTCTCTCAAGGGACAAGTCTCGGCTCTGTCAGTGCTGTTCCAGCGGCGTATCGCCCGGCTGGCTCAGGTCCGCACCTTCTTGCAGGGCGCGTCTCACATCATTCCGCCTTACCGGCGGCCCTTGGATCCCTGGGACCTCAATTTGGTTCTCACGGTTTTGCAGAAACCCCCCTTTGAGCCTCTTAGGGAGGTTTCTTTGTTTTGTCTTTCACAGAAAGTGGTTTTTCTAGTTGCCATAACTTCCCTCAGGAGAGTCTCTGATTTGGCTGCGCTCTCCTCGGAGTCACCTTTTTTGGTTTTTCATCAAGACAAGGTGGTTCTCCGTCCGACTCCGGACTTTCTTCCTAAGGTGGTCTCTCCTTTCCACCTTAACCAGGACATTACCCTACCTTCCTTTTGTCCGGCTCCTATTCATCGCTTTGAAAAAGCGTTGCATACTCTGGATCTGGTGCGTGCTCTCCGGATCTATGTGTCTCGCACCGCTGCTCTTAGGCGGTGCACCTCTTTTTTTGTGCTAACCACAGGTCAGCGTAAGGGCCTCTCTGCTTCTAAGCCGACCTTAGCCCGTTGGATTAGGTCGACCATTTCGGATGCCTATCAGTGTTCTCAGGTGCCTCCCCCGCCGGGGATCAAGGCACACTCGACCAGAGCTGTCGGTGCCTCTTGGGCTTTTAGGCACCAGGCTACGGCTCAGCAGGTCTGTCAGGCTGCCACTTGGACTAGCCTGCATACCTTTTCAAAGCACTACCAAGTGCATGCTCATGCTTCGGCAGAGGCGAGCTTGGGCAGACGCATCCTTCAGGCGGCTGTCGCCCATTTGTGAAGTTAGGCTCCGCCTACTTCTTAGTTTTTCTGTTATTCCCACCCATGGACTGCTTTGAGACGTCCCATTGTCTGGGTCTCCCATAGGAACGATAAAGAAAAAGAGAATTTTGTTTACTTACCGTAAATTCTTTTTCTTATAGTTCCGTATTGGGAGACCCAGCACCCTCCCTGTTGCCTGTTGGCAGTTTCTTGTTCCGCGTGTTATCACCGGCTGTTGTCGTGGACAGAGTCTCCGGTTGTTCCGGTTCTTGCTCTGTTTTTACTTGTGGGTGGCTATTCTCCTTCAGCTTTTGCACTAAACTGGCTAGATCTGGTCCTCCAGGGGGTGTATAAGCTCAGAGGGAGGAGCTACACTTTTGAGTGTAGTACTTTGTGTGTCCTCCGGAGGCAGAAGCTATACACCCAATGTCTGGGTCTCCCAATACGGAACTATAAGAAAAAGAATTTACGGTAAGTAAACAAAATTCTCTTTATTATATATAATTAATAATATATATATAATAATATGTAATGTGTGTATGTGTGTGTATATATAATATATATATATATATATATATATATATATATATATATATATATATACAAAGCAAGAAGGCCTGCGGAGACACCATCACATGTTTCTCAACGCTGGCAGGTTACTAGCCAGGTCTTTCACCGGGAAGGAACAACCACGGGAAGGGCAGTCTCCAGTCAAGGAGACCACCTATGCCAAACATGGTATCCATCCACAGACAGCCGTTTCGGGGTATTTGCCCCTCATCAGTGTGGAGTAGGAATCTGGCTAGTGGGACCTTAAGGTCAACCATCCTTGCTCACATAGTCTTTTACTAGGCAATGCTCCCACTAGCCAGATTCGTACTCCACACTGATGAGGGGCAAATACCCCGAAACGGCTGTCTGTGGATGGATACCATGTTTGGCATAGTTGGTCTCCTTGACTGGAGACTGCCCTTCCCGTGGTTGTTCCTTCCCGGTGAAAGACCTGGCTAGTAACCTGCCAGCGTTGAGAAACATGTGATGGTGTCTCCGCAGGCCTTCTTGCTTTGAATATTTCCCAGGGGGCATTGCTCTAGAATCACTGCGTTGAGAAACACGTGATGGTGTCTCCGCAGTGGTGGATGTTGATCTCCCTAAGGTCAACCATCCTTGCTCATATATATATATATATATATATATATATATATATATATATATATATATATATATATATATATATATAATATATATAATGATAATATTATATATATATATATTATAATTACAGTTATAATTTTATTTTTCTATGGTTGACCCATGAAACCTTATTCCAATATATGTGACACGAATAGGAGTCTAGCCCAAATGGTTTGCCGGGTGTTATGCTAATGTCAAATGTTTTTGTCGTTTTTTGCTTTTTCTCCCCTCCCTCCCAGGAGCAATACTGGAGGTCTCATATCTTCACCAACCATCTTGATTATTTGGCTAAGAATGGTTACGAATGTGATGAAAATGTAAAGACAGAAGCTGAAAAGGAGCAACAGGAGCTGCTAATGAAGATGTTTGCTGTGAGCATTAAATATATTGTTTTGTGGAAGAGATATTTTTTTTTTTTTTTTTTTTTTACAAACTGTGTAGAAAATCATAGGAAGCTGGTGTGGTATATTTTTAATGCATACATATACAGTATATATATTTTCTTTTTCATATGGAGATATATATGTGCTATATATATATATAATTATACGACACTGATCTTATGATTTTATATATTGCTTCATACATACATAATGTCTCTCTATTATACACCGTATATATCATATCTATATAGAATTTGCACTTGTTTTGTGTTTTCTTCTCTATAGTTGTCTTGCAAACTGGAGCGTGAATTCCGCTGCGTGGAACTGGCCGAGCTCATGACTCAGAACGTGATGAACCTGGCCATTAAGTATGCCTCGCGCTCCAAGAGGCTAATTCTGGCCCAGCGGCTCAGCGAGATGGCTCTGGAAAAAGCAGCAGAATCTGCACAACAGCAGCCAGATGAGGAAGAAGAGGAGGAAGATTTCCGCAGCGGGCTGAATGCTGGGTAAGTGTGTAGCTGAGCTGTCCTAGATGGAGGTCAGAATGACCCTCATGTCAAAAAATAATAAAGTCAAAATTATTGCCTTCCTCTGCAGCACTCATTTAGTTTGCATATATATTTTTTCTTTGTCGCTCCATTGGGAGACCCAGACAATTGGGTGTATAGCTTCTGCCTCCGGAGGCCACACAAAGTTATTACACTTTAAAAAGTGTAACCCCTCCCCTCTGCTATACACCCCCCGTGCATCACGGTCCCATCAGTTTTATGCTTTGTGTTGAAGGAGGCACACATTCACGCAAGCTCCACATTTTAGTCAGCAGCAGCTGCTGACTTTATCGGATGGAAGACAAGAGGGCCCCAGGGCCCCCGGCATGCTCCCTTCTCACCCCACTTTGGTCGGCGGTGCTGTTAAGGTTGAGGTACCCATTGCGGGTACAAAGGCTGGAGCCACATGCCGTTATCCTTCCCCATCCCTTAGGGGCTCTGGGAGAAGTGGGAACCTAACCGGTCACCAGGCACTGGGACCGGGCTCCCTCCGCAGCCCCTGTGGGAACCTGACGGACAGGAGACTGGATGTTATCAGGGACAGGCCCTGCTTCTCTGAGGTACTCTGTGTCCCCTTGGGGACGGCGCATAGAGCGCCTGTGGATCGGACGCTGCAGCAGCTGCTCTGTGTTTGGGGTCGCCGGGACGACCGCGCCTGTTTGCCGGCCGCGCTTATAAATCGAGTCCCCGGCTTTTGCGGCCTAGTACCGCATATTCCCGCCCCCGGGCCTGCCAGTCAGGGGCAAGGGCGGGACGCTAGACTGAACGTCAGCGGTGAGGGCTGGAGCATACTTAGTATCCTCCTCCCCCCTCACTGAGCACCGTGGGGCACCAGATTCCCGCACTTTCTGAGGCACGCCCACGGCTCCCTCCTCCTCTCAGAACGCTGGCAGCCATTGTTATTATCGCTGCTGCCGGAGGAGAACTTCAGATAGAGCTCCACAACTCTGGGAGGCCCAGGCAGGGAATCTGGTGGACACACAACCGCTGAACGCGGTCGGTAAGCCGCACCTGTTACAGGTGCTGGCCCCCCTGGGTGCCGCAGTGTATATATATATATCCATATTGGGTATACATTTGCTCTGCTCGGCCGCAGTATTTGCTTGGCTATATACCCTCACTGTTTGCTAAGAGGAGATAACAGCATGTCGTCTGCAAAAAGCAAGGGTGCCAAGGCAGAGGCTTATTTTGCAACTTGTACCTCTTGTGCGGCTATGTTACCTGCAGGTTCCACCTACCCTCATTGTGTGCAATGCTCGGCCCCTGTGACACTCACTCAGCCGGAGCCTCAGGCACTGGTGGGACCCTCGGCTCAGGTAGAACCACCGGCTGTCACTGTCCAGGTGGCAGGGACAGAGTTTGCAGTGTTGGCTGAGAAACTTTCTGAGTCCCTTTCACAATCCATGGCTCAGTCTATGGACAAATGGTCTGCTAAGATACTAGAAGCTTTGCAGTCCAGACCGGTAACACAGGCCCCGGGCACTGTTGAATCATTGACCCCAGGCCCCCCTCGGTTGGAGCAGCAAACTGCTCCTGAGGTGACACATAGGTCCCACGGGGAGGACTCCGACTCGGACCGCAGTCACAGACCGTCTAAGCGGGCTCGCTGGGAACCTTCCTCGCCTTCATCACGCTGCTCAGGGTCTCAGCATGAGGACTCTCTGGAGGATGAGGCGGAGGTTGCAGCTCAGGGCTCTGATCCTGACGGTGCCCTCAATCTTGATACACCTGAAGGAGACGCCATTGTAAATGACCTTATAGCGTCCATTAACCAGGTGCTAGAACTTCCTCCTCCAACTCCACCTGTTGAGGAGTCAGATTCACAACAGGAGAAACACGAGTTTAGGTTTCCCAAACGTACAAGGAGGGCGTTTTTCGATCACTCTAACTTCAGAGATGCTGTCCAGAAGCACAGAGCATTTCCGGACAAGCGCTTTACTAAGCGCCTTAAGGACACACGTTACCCCTTCCCACCTGACGTAGTTAAGGGTTGGTCTCAGTGTCCCAAGGTGGATCCTCCAGTCTCTAGGCTGGCGGCTAGATCCGTGGTATCAGTGGCAGATGGCTCATCGCTCAAAGATGCCACTGACAGGCAAATAGAGCTCCTGATGAAATCCATCTATGAAGCCATAGGTGCGTCTTTTGCTCCAGCATTTGCAGCCGTGTGGGCACTCCAAGCTATCTCAGCTTGTCTGTCTGAGATTAATGCGGTCACATGCACCGCTACTCCGCAGGTCGTGTCTTTGACTTCTCAGGCGTCGGCTTTTTCGTCCTACGCCATGAACGCTGTCCTCGACTCGGTGAGCCGTACAGCAGTAGCATCCGCCAATTCGGTGGCAGTCCGCAGGGCCATGTGGCTACGCGAATGGAAGGCAGACTCTGCTTCCAAGAAGTTCTTAACCGGTTTGCCATTTTCCGGCGACCGCTTGTTTGGCGAGCAATTGGACGAAATTATCAAGCAATCCAAGGGAAAGGACTCGTCCTTACCCCAGTCTAAACCGAACAGACCTCAGCAGCGAAAGATTCAACCGAGGTTTCAGTCCTTTCGGCCCTCAGCCAGGTCCCATTCCTCCACGTCCAACAGGTCACAGAAGGGCCAGAGCAACTCTTCTGCATGGCGGTCTAAGTCACGTCCTAAAAAGACCGCCGGAGGAGCCGCCCCAAGGCGGCCTCCTCATGACTTTCGGTCTCCACAAACCGCATCCTCGGTCGGTGGCAGGCTCTCCCGCTTTTGCGACGCCTGGCTGCCACATGTCCAAGACCGATGGGTGAGAGACATTCTGTCTCACGGTTACAGGATAGAGCTCAGTTCTCGTCCTCCGACTCGTTTCTTCAGAACATCTCCGCCCCCCGAGCGAGCCGATGCACTTTTTCAGGCGGTAAACACTCTGAAGGCAGAAGGAGTGGTGATTCCCGTTCCACCTCAGGAACATGGTCACGGCTTCTACTCCAACTTGTTCGTGGTGCCAAAAAAGGACGGATCATTCCGTCCCGTTCTAGACCTCAAGCTGCTCAACAAGCATTTGAGCACCAGAAGGTTTCGGATGGAATCTCTCCGCTCAGTCATCGCCTCGATGTCACAAGGAGACTTCCTAGCATCAATCGACATCAAAGATGCTTATCTCCATGTGCCGATCGCTCCCGAGCATCACCGCTTTCTGCGTTTCGCCATCGAGGACGAACACCTTCAGTTCGTGGCGCTGCCATTCTGCCTGGCGACAGCCCCACGGGTCTTCACCAAGGTCATGGCAGCAGTGGTGGCGGTCCTACACTCTCAGGGCCACTCGGTGATCCCTTACTTAGACGGTCTTCTAGTCAAGGCACCCTCCAGGGTGGCATGCCAACACAGCCTGACCGTCACTCTGGAGACTCTCCAGAGGTTCGGGTGGATCATCAATTTCCCAAAGTCAAATTTGACACCGACCCAATCGCTGACTTACCTCGGGATGGAGTTTCATACCCTTTCAGCGATAGTGAAGCTCCCGCTGGACAAACAGCGTTCACTACAGACAGGGGTACAATCTCTTCTTCGGGGTCAGTCACACCCCTTGAGGCGCCTCATGCACTTCCTAGGGAAGATGGTGGCAGCAATGGAGGCAGTTCCTTTTGCGCAGTTTCATCTGCGTCCACTTCAATGGGACATCCTCCGCAAATGGGACAAGAGGCCGACGTCCCTAGACAGGAACGTTTCGCTGTCACGGACAGCCAAGACCTCTCTTCAGTGGTGGCTTCTTCCCACTTCCTTGTCGAAAGGAAAATCCTTCTTGCCCCCATCCTGGGCTGTGGTCACGACGGACGCGAGTCTGTCAGGGTGGGGAGCGGTCTTCCTCCACCACAGGGCTCAGGGAACCTGGACTCCGACAGAGTCCTCCCTTCAGATCAACGTTCTGGAGATAAGGGCAGTGTATCTGGCCCTAAAGGCGTTCCAGCGGTGGCTGGAGGGCAGGCAGATCCGAATACAGTCGGACAACGCCACGGCGGTTGCGTACATCAACCACCAGGGCGGCACACGCAGTCGTCAAGCCTTCCGAGAAGTTCAGCGGATTCTGCTGTGGGCGGAAGCCACAGCCTCCACCATCTCCGCAGTTCACATCCCGGGCGTAGAAAACTGGGAAGCAGATTTTCTCAGTCGCCAGGGCATGGACGCAGGGGAATGGTCTCTTCACCCGGACGTGTTTCGGGAGATCTGTTGTCGCTGGGGAACGCCGGACGTCGATCTAATGGCGTCTCGGCACAACAACAAAGTCCCGGCATTCATGGCTCGGTCTCAGGATCACAGAGCTCTGGCGGCAGACGCGTTAGTTCAGGACTGGTCGCAGTTTCTACTGCCTTATGTATTTCCTCCTCTGGCACTGCTGCCCAGAGTATTACGCAAGATCAGGTCCGACTGCAGTCGCGCCATCCTCGTCGCTCCAGACTGGCCGAGGAGATCGTGGTACCCGGATCTGTGGCACCTCACGGTGGGTCAACCGTGGGCACTCCCAGACCGACCAGACTTGCTGTCTCAAGGGCCATTTTTCCATCTGAATTCTGCGGCCCTCAACCTGACTGTGTGGCCATTGAGTCCTGGCTCCTAGCGTCATCAGGGTTATCTCAAGATGTCATTGCCACCATGAGACAGGCCAGGAAACCAACGTCCGCCAAGATCTACCACAGGACTTGGAGGATCTTCTTATCCTGGTGCTCTGATCAGGGTTTCACTCCCTGGCCGTTTGCCTTGCCCACTTTTCTTTCTTTCCTTCAATCCGGAATGGACAAGGGCTTGTCTCTCGGCTCTCTCAAGGGACAAGTATCGGCGCTTTCCGTGTTTTTTCAAAAGCGTCTAGCCAGGCTTCCGCAGGTCCGCACGTTCCTGCAGGGGGTTTGCCACATAGTTCCACCTTACAAGCGTCCGCTAGAACCCTGGGAGCCCACCTGTAAGAAGGGGCCGTTTTTTCGGCTCTTTTTTATCGAGGTATTCTTTTACCCACCCAGGGATTGCTTTTGGACGTCCCAATTGTCTGGGTCTCCCAATGCAGCGACAAAGAAGAAGGGAATTTTGTTTACTTACCGTAAATTCCTTTTCTTCTAGCTCCTATTGGGAGACCCAGCTCCCGCCCCTGTTCCCTTCGGGCTGTTGTTCTTTTGTGTACACATGTTGTTCATGTTCAATTGTTCTTTGGTTCATGGTTTCAGTTCTCCGAACATCCTTCGGATTGAATTTACCTTAGACCAATTTATAAGTTTCCTCCTTCCTGCTTTGGCACCAAAACTGATGGGCCCGTGATGCACGGGAGGGTGTATAGCAGAGGGGAGGGGTTACACTTTTTAAAGTGTAATAACTTTGTGTGGCCTCCGGAGGCAGAAGCTATACACCCAATTGTCTGGGTCTCCCAATAGGAGCTAGAAGAAAAGGAATTTACGGTAAGTAAACAAAATTCCCTTCTTTTCGTCATTTAGTATTTAACCCCTTAATGACCCATGACGTACTGGGTACGTCATGGATCGTGTGCCGGTAAGCCCCGCCCCCTGCCGCCGGCAGGCGGCGGCGATCCGCGCACATATCAGCTGTTATCAACAGCTGACATGTGTGCCTGCTAGCCGCGGGTGGAATCGCTTCCACCCGCAGCCATTAACCCCTTACATTTCGCTGCCAAAATCTTGGCAGCGATATGTATATGGGCGCCGCCATGACAGTCACTTACCCCGCCCCCACCGGAAGTCACGTGACATGATCACGTGACTTTCGGCGGTTGCCATGGTAGCACAGGGTCATGTGATGACGCCTGTAGCTAACATGACTCACTTCCTCTCAATGCCGGAATACAGCCGGCATTGAAAGTGAAGCAGCAAATCTGCAGTTCTCAGCTCTGTAGCTGAGATCTGCAGATAGTGCAGAGCGATCGGATTGCTGATCGCTATAGCCCCCTAGGGGGACTAGTAAAATAAAAAAAAAAAAGTAAAAGAAAAGTTTTAAAAAATTAAAAAAAAATAAAAAAACCTAAAAGTTCAAATCACCCCCCTTTCAACCCATTGAAAATTAAAGGGTTAAAAAAATAAAAAATACACACATATTTGGTATCGCCACGTTCAGAAATGCCCGATCTATCAAAATATAAAATCAATGAATCTGATCAGTAAACGGCGTAGCGGCAAAAAAATTCCAAATGCCAAAATTACGTTTTTTGGTCGCCACAAATTTTGCGCAAAATGCAATAACAGGCGATCAAAACGTAGCATCTGCGCAAAAATGGTACCATTAAGAACGTCAGGTCGAGACGCAAAAAATAAGCCATCACTGAGCCTCAGATCCTGAAAAATGAGAACGCTACAGGTTTTGGAAAATGGCGCAAAACGTGCGCCACGTTTTTTGGACAAACTTGTGAATTTTTTTAACCCGTTAGATACAAGTAAACCTATACATGTTTGGTGTCTACAAACTCGCACCGGCCTCAGGCATCACATAGATACCTCAGTTTTACCATATAGTGAACACGGTGAATAAAATATCCCAAAAACTATTGTACGATCACATTTTTTTTGCAATTTTTCCGCACTTGGAATTTTTTTGCCGTTTTCCAGTACACTATATGGTAAAACTTATGGTTTCATTTAAAAGTACAACTCGTCCTGCAAAAAACAAGCCCTCATATGGCAAGATTGATGGAAAAATAAAAAAGTTACACCTCTCGGAAGAAGGGGAGCAAAAAACAAAAACGCAAAAACGGAAAGTGCCCAGGGGCTGAAGGGGTTAAAGGTCAATTTACGACACACCGTATTTTTCAGATTATAAGGCTATGTGCGCACTGGGAAATGGAATTTTCTTGAGAAAATTCCGCATGCTCTCAAAGATTACCGCACACGCGGTAAAAAACCGTGGCAAACCGCATGCGTTTGCTGCGGTTTCACCGCGGTATTGTTTGCGGTATTGCCGCGGTTTTGCCGCGTGCGGGTTGGGATGTGCTTTATTGCATTCAATGCAATAAAGCACATTAAAAAAAAAAAAAAAAAGTCATTTAATTCTGAGATAGTAGTAGATAGATAGATAGAGGGATAGATAGATAGATAATAGATAGAGGGATGGATAGATAGATAGATAGAGGGATAGATAGATAGAGGGATAGATAGATAGATAGAGGGATAGATAGAGGGATAGATAGATAGATAGAGGGATAGATAGATAGATAGAGGGATAGATAGAGGGATGGATAGATAGATAGATAGAGGGATAGATAGATAGAGAGATAGATAGATAGAGGGATAGATAGATAGAGGGATAGATAGATAGATAGAGGGATAGATAGATAGAGGGATAGATAGATAGATAGAGGGATAGATAGATAGATAGAGGGATAGATAGATAGATAGATAGAGGGATAGATAGATAGATAGATAGATAGAGGGATGGATAGATAGATAGATAGAGGGATAGAGGGATAGATAGAGGGATGGATAGATAGAGGGATAGATAGAGGGATAGATAGATAGATAGATAGATAGATAGATAGATAGAGGGATAGATAGATACAGGGATGGATAATAGATAGATAGAGGGATAGATAGAGGGATAGATAGATACAGGGATGGATAATAGATTGATAGATAGAGGGATAGATAGAGGGATAGATGATAGATAGGTAGAGGGATGGATGGATGGATGGATGGATGGATAGATAGAGGGATAGATAGATAGAGGGATAGATAGATAGAGGGATAGATAGATAGAGGGATAGATAGATAGAGGGATAGATAGATAGAGGGATAGATAGATAGAGGGATAGATAGATAGATAGAGGGATAGATAGATGGATAGATGGAGGGATAGATAGATGGATAGATAGATAGAGGACAGATCGCTGCATTTCCCACGGTCGGCAGTGAGTTCACATTACCGGCCGTGGGAAATGACTGGTAATTACCTCTCCTGTCTGCTGCATTCATTCAGCGCTGTGTGTCAGTCGCGGCTGGATGTAAGCAGCGCAGGACCTGTGGATTACGCCGGAGCTGTGGATTACGCCAGAGCTTTGTTTCGGGAGGGGTTAATAAAATGGTGAACGAGGCTTGTTTGTTTTATTTAAAATAAAGGATTTTTCTGTGTGTTTTTTCACTTTACTTACAGGTTGATCATGTCAGCTGTCACATAGACGCTGCCATGATCAAGCCTGGAGTTAATGGCGGTGATCCACCACCATTAACCCCCTTGTATTACCTTGCCTGCCACTGCTACACGGCGGCAGGAAGTGCCGGGGACACGCCGGTACTGCCGCATAATGCATGCGACAGTGCCGGGGCAGCTGCGGCTGATATTCTCGGCTGCGGGAGGGGGAGTGAGGCGGGGGACATTAACCCTGCCCCTCTCCCTCCCCAGCCTGAGAATACCGGGCCGCCGCTGTGTGCTTACCTCGGCTGGAAGGTAAATATACAGCGGAGCACACGTTCTTTGTTTTCTATATTTCCGTTTGCTTTATATGTGTGTCTATGTGTCTGTGATCTGTGTGTGTGTTTACTCTCTGCACGGCTTCCTCTTCCTGTAATGACATGACTTCCCTGCAAAACCGCAGACAAGCGATGTACATTACCGGAGGTAAACCGCGAAATACCGCAGGGAATAACGCAGGAAAACGCAGTGAACCGCACAGAATTTGCTGCCTGCGTTATTCCCTGCGGGATTTCACGATTAACATTGGAGTCAATGGAGTGAAATCCCGCAGCGACGTGCGGAAAAGAATTGACATGCAATTGTTTTTGCTGCGGGATTCCCACAGCAAAACATGCAGCTGTCAAATTCCGCCTAGTGCGCACAGGATTTTTTTTGCCCATAGGTTTTGCTGGTGATTCACTGCAGAGATGTTATGAACATTTTCTACAGCGAAACATGCAGCAAAACCGCAAAACATCCGCGGCAAAATCCGGTAAGTGCGCACATAGCCTTAGACTCACTTTTCCTCCCAAACATTTGTGAGGAGAATGAGGGGTGCGTCTTAAAATACGAATGTAGTTTACCAGGGGGTGGTGAAGAGGGATCAAAGGAGGCAGGAGTAATGCAATGCGGTGTGCTGCCCACGCTGGTCTGTGCGGCGTTGATCTGTGCATTGGGCTCTGCTCTGTGCGGTGAGGATGTGTCCTGGGCAGGGCTGCTCTGCTTTGTGTGGGGCTGGTGACAAGGCTCTGCTCTGGGTGGGGCAGATCTGCTCTGCTTTGCGCGGCCAGTGGCCATTCGGAAGATGTCGGCGGTCAGTACTTGAAATGATGGCGCCTAGAGCCAGCGTGTGTGCAGATTGAGCTCTCAGCTCAAGCTCTCATCTGCGCATGCGCCGACTCCGGCCGCCATTATTTGAAGCCCTCACTGCCTCCTGCGCAGAGCAGGGCCGCATCACCAGCCTCGCGCAGAGCAGAGCCGCGTCACCAGCCACGCGCAGAGCAGAGCCGCGTCACCAGCCCCACGCAGAGCAGAGCCGCGTCACCAGCCCCGCGCAGAGCAGAGCCGCGTCACCAGCCCCGCGCAGAGCAGAGCCGCGTCACCAGCCCCGCGCAGAGCTGCGTCACCAGCCCCGCGCAGTGCAGCGTCCGCAGTGAGTATGTGGGCACCCCTCAGTACCACTGGCAGCATTGCTGTACTCCAGTACCGCCTCTGCCTCCTGCGACCCCCGCTCCGCTGCTGCCTTCTCTCCCTGATATAACACCTGCAGATTATAAAATGGACCCCATATATATTTTTTTGTATACCTTTTTTATTTCTCCAAATTTGGGGTGCGTCTTATAAAATGTAAAATACGGTAACTTGAAAAAAATGTCTTGATTTACTCCCTTTTTAGCCGTTTCTCAGCTTTGTGAAAAGTTGTGTAACTACAAGATCGCCGTTACTGTTTCCATGGGGGTCGTTTCTTGCAATAATGTTGCGGCCCGGATGCAGATTTTGCTCTTTGCTTTGCAGAGGTGAAATACTCGCTGAGCTCTGCAGCACACACTGGAAACTGATGAAACCAACATACTTGGTGAATTTGCGCTGCAGATATTCCTGCGCATGTAGAGGAGATGCCGGGGGTGTCAAATGCAGCCTGGAAAGCCAGGTTCACTTTTGCTACATGCGGACATCCTAACGGATCGTCACCCAGCTTTCCCACACTCTGAACGGCGCGGCTGCACCAGGTCTATAGTGAAACATTCCTGGACTGTCAGATATCACTATAGGTAAATGTTCCAATTAATATTAACCCCTTCACAACATGTCACATTCACGTACGTCACACGTGTTGTGCCGGTGTATGTGATTCCTCGGTTTTGTAAGGCGTTCTGCAGAAATCCTGAGATCTGGTTGATGAGATTAGGCTGATGGATTAATTCCTCTTAAGACGAACTCCTAAATCTGCAAACAAGACGGGTATTGTTACCCTGAACCTCGCACGCCGGCGTCATGGTCTCAGCAGATTGAGGATTAGCAATAATCTGTACTTGCATGTGAACGCTGCCATTTAATGATCCCTAATCAAAGCGATAGTCTCTCTTCATCCTCTGAGATCCTGCACTCGTCTCACATATACCAGGTGATTTTTTTTTTTTTTTTCATATGACCCATCAGCCCTTTAGTGTATGTGTATATATATATAATTTTTTTTTAAAGCTTCTAGGTTCCATTTTCAGTCCCTCATCTCCACCACCAGGTGGCGCCAGCATACATGTCCGTGTGTGATGGGTGGTCAGTGCACGTTACATGTTCTTTCAATCATTACAATGGGTTACAGGTGTCTATCTGGCTGCAATTTGTGTCCACTGAAGACCCTCGGTGCTGCCAGTTACGATCTTTCCTACGTCTTCCTAATACAAGGCATCCTGGGTCTTCAAAGCATACTACACATTTTCTGTAGCAATTTTTCCAGCGGATTTATGTCTGTTGTTGCCGGTGCGGCCTTATTTTGCATTGCATGCTTCTGGTCCAGTGACCTTGTGGCTTGTAAGTTATTAACATCTGGCCTCAAGAAGCTGCAAAAATGCACCAATGATGTGACTGACCGTTACGACCAGAGCACTAGGACAGAGATCGAGGACTAAATGATGGCAGTGAGATCCATCATCATCATAGAAAAGACATGCAAACAGCTAAACTGCCGACTGCAGCAGCCCGATCTGAGGTGACGACTGCGGCAGCCCGATCTGAGGTGACGACTGCGGCAGCCCGATCTGACGTGACGACTGCGGCAGCCCGATCTGAGGTGACGACTGCGGCGGCCCGATCTGAGGTGACGACTGCGGCGGCCCGATCTGAGGTGACGACTGCGGCGGCCCGATCTGAGGTGACGACTGCAGCAGCCCGATCTGAGGTGACGACTGCGGCGGCCCGATCTGAGGTGACGACTGCGGCGGCCCGATCTGAGGTGACGACTGCGGCAGCCCGATCTGAGGTGACGACTGCGGCGGCCCGACCTGAGGTGACGACTGCGGCAGCCCGATCTGAGGTGACGACTGCGGCAGCAGCCTGATCTGAGGTGGCGACTGCGGCAGCCCAATCTGAGGTGGCGACTGCGGCAGCCCGATCTGAGGTGGCGACTGCGGCAGCCCAATCTGAGGTGATGACTGCGGCAGCCCGATCTGAGGTGGCGACTGCGGCAGCCCAATCTGAGGTGGCGACTGCGGCAGCCCGATCTGAGGTGACGACTGCGGCAGCCCGATCTGAGGTGACGACTGCGGCAGCCCGATCTGAGGTGACGACTGCGGCAGCAGCCCGATCTGAGGTGACGACTACGGCAGCAGCCCGATCTGAGGTGACGACTGCGGCAGCAGCCCGATCTGAGGTGACGACTGCGGCAGCAGCCCGATCGGAGGTGACGACTGCGGCAGCAGCCCGATCGGAGGTGACGACTGCGGCAGCAGCCCGATCGGAGGTGACGACTGCGGCAGCAGCCCGATCGGAGGTGACGACTGCGGCAGCAGCCCGATCGGAGGTGACGACTGCGGCAGCAGCCCGATCGGAGGTGACGATTGCACTCGTGTGCATCTAACTTGCCCCATGTTTGCTTCAATGACTGCACTTAATGCTTTGTTACAACACTGTCTGGTATAAGCATAAAATTAGATGGGAGGGTCCGGGTCGGTTGGGTCGGAGGGACTGGGGCCGGTTGGGTCGGAGGGACTGGGGTCGGAGGGACTGGGGCCGGTTGGGTTGGAGGGCTTTGGGTCACTTTCAGGAGTTGCGTTAGTTGATCTGTTCTTTCTTCCAGATACAGCAGGACAGCCACAGAATGGGGGAGACCGAGCCCAAAACCAGCGGCGCAGGAACAGGAAATGGAGACCAATTGTGAACATGAGGAAATGGAAGACGTTCAGCAACCGGAAACTCTAAACCTGAATAAGAAGACTGGTGTGTGTTCTGCAAATCATAGTTTTACCTGAAGCTTCTGTATTTTGCTTAGGTGGAAAAGGAAATGACAAGTAATATATTCTTCTCTAAAAACTCGAGCAACGTGAAATAGTGACCGGCCGCCTCATGCAGCACATTCTGTAACCGCAGCATATCAGCCTGATACTGTTCATGTTGTCTGTGGTCATTTGTATTATACTCCGGAGCTGCACTCACTATTCTGCTGGTGCAGTCACTATGTACATACATTACATTACTGATCCTGAGTTACCTCCTGTATTATACTCCAGAGCTGCACTCACTATTCTGCTGGTGCAGTCACAGTGTACATACATTACTGATCCTGAGTTACCTCCTGTACTATACTCCAGAGCTGCACTCACTCTTCTGCTGGTGCAGTCACTGTGTACATACATTATATTACTGATCCTGAGTCACCTCCTGTATTATACTCCAGAGCTGCACTCACTATTCTGCTGGTGCAGTCACTGTGTACATACATTATATTACTGATCCTAAGTAACCTCCTGTATTATACTCCAGAGCTGCACTCACTATTCTGCTGGTGCAGTCACTGTGTACATACATTATATTACTGATCCTAAGTAACCTCCTGTATTATACTCCAGAGCTGCACTCACTATTCTGCTTTTTTTAGTGACCTATTAAATCTCAGATCACTTTGTCCTTTTCACAGCACTAAACCCTTTCAGCAAAACGGTGGCTTCACCTGAACAACCCGTCTCGAAGTCTGGTAAGTAACCTCCTTTCTGTGCAACATTTGGGGTTCGGTCCCACGAGTGGAATATCCCGATTTTTACATCTTGGATGGAAAGTTTGTAATATGTTTTTCATTGCACTTTATTCTTTTTATTTTCTTGTCTTTTTTTTATAGGTGCAATCGTGTTGAGCAACCAAGGCAGAGTTAACCCTTTTAAGGTATAAACTTATTTTGAGGTTGTTTTTTTTTTTTTTTCGGCTCGTGCTCTGGAGAGAAAAAAATAAAATGTCATTAACATCTTTTAAGAAAAAGTTTAATGTAAGCTGAACCTGCTGTCACCGTCCTCCCTGTGACCGGATCACACGTATCGCAGGTGAGGGGTGGATTACGCTGTAGCAAACGACGACGGTAAAAGATGCTGGAGATTTGGGATCTTTCGCTCTTTCGCTCGCGGTGTCGTGTGCCCGGGAGAACGTCTCATGTTATTACCCAGATAATGTCAGAGGACGGATGAGTCACGTTATCACACACATCTCACATTGAAGCTTGCACAGACGTCATTCCTTCCTGGATTCAAGTTTATTACATTTTTTTTTCAGCAGATGTGGAAAAAGGTAAAAAAAAAAATTGTGCAAATAACAAATTTTATTTCTGAAAAGGTATCTGCAAGTCAGAAG
Organism: Anomaloglossus baeobatrachus; assembly: GCF_048569485.1. Classification (NCBI taxonomy): domain Eukaryota; kingdom Metazoa; phylum Chordata; class Amphibia; order Anura; family Aromobatidae; genus Anomaloglossus; species Anomaloglossus baeobatrachus. Next base: position 23,948,667 of record NC_134364.1, on the reverse strand, counting down.
AGTCCGGCGCTGTCGGGCGGATCATCTCGCATCCTGGATAACATGAGCAAATTAACGAAGAAGCCCCCCGCCGCCGGGAAATCCGAATCCCCCGTCATAAAGCCTCTGGCTCCGAGGGTAAAACCTAAGCAGGTAATTAGCAAAGCAGCCGTGGGCTGATCTAAAAAAACAAAAAACACTCCCACCAATATTTTTTTTGTTTTTAACAAATGTTTAAAATGTCTGAACGAGAACTAAAGATGACAATTTGCCCTTCCTTTTTTAAGTTTGGAAAAATTAATTTCATGTGATTTATTTATTTATTTTTAGGGTCTGGTTAATTTCACTGAAAAGAAAACCCAAAAAAAGGAAAATCCAACTCCCCAGCCTGCGCCCAATGCTGCTATAGAGAAAAGTGAACCTAAGAAGTAAGGTTTTTTTTTTGTTTTTTTTTTCCCTTTTTTATTTTAAAAGGAACCTGTCACCAGATTTGCCCCCTATAACCTGCGGCCGCAACAGTCATCCCTCATATAAAGCGTTTTAGAGTACTGTATATAAGAGCCCAGGCCGCGCAGTACAACATAAAAAACACCTTTATAATACTCAGGGGTTGGTCGGGTCCGTTGGGGGTTGCTGTGCGATCGCCGTCCTCCTACCCAGCCCCATGTGCATGATGCGTGACCTTTCCTCGTGTCTGTGCATTACAGTGTAAAGATTATCTAAGCTATAGCTTGTTTGTTTAAACGTAATAAAAAATATTTGTGTATGAATAAACCGCAAATAAGTTCCAAATAAAATATATCTAAATGGGGAAAATTTTAAAGTTGATAATATTCACAAATATTTTATTAAGGGGGGACTGTAAAGATGATCTAAGCTATAGCTTGTTTGTTTAAATGTAATAAAAATATGTGTGTATATAAATAATTAAAATATAAATATAGTAGCATAATTATCTGTCTGTCTATGTAGCAATTACACAGACTTATAATATAATTCAAAGCTGTATAGTTATGAAGGGGTTATCAAGGATAAATGAACAGATGTATAAATAATAGAAAGTTTTATAATGATGAGTAAAAGTCTTATCAGTAGGGTTTATATAGAAAGAATGTACGATGAACAAAGATGTGTTTTACAATATGCTGGGAGAAATTGAGGAGTGAAACACTCCCCAAAATTCTGTGTTCTGGCTTCAAGGTTATTCATGCATACTGTATAATTGGATCTATCGAATACACGAGTTCAGTTGATGACGCTGGCTGAAGGAGAGAACATGTCTGTGTGATCATTGTCTGATACATTGATATATCGGCACTGATATACAGCTAATAAGGCACCGTTTCTGGATTCCCTGTATGAAGATACTATTAGCAGTCTTCACCCAAAATTCCTCCCTTGACAACAGTACTTTGCTCTGCCCTCCTCCGGGCAGATTAAAGTGCGCATGTGCCGGAGCACAATTGCAGCCTCTCTGTGAATGATGCAGGATGCGCCATGGACATGGGGCTGGGCAGGAGGACGGCAGTCGCAGCAGATGCCAGACACCACCAGCAGCGACACCCATCAGACCCGACCATCCCTAAGTGAGTATAATAGTGATTTTTACGTTCTACAGAGTGACCTGGGCTCTTATATACAGCATATGAGCTCAGTGGTGGTGGCTGCAGCTCATAAGAAAAAAACCTGCTGAGGGCTCCTTTAAACATCCTTGGGTCTGTGAATGGCCATGGCTCTCGCATTTGGAGCTTCACAGGCTCATAGAGATATAAAAGACTGTGACACTCCGGTCAGGGGGAACCTATGGTCAATCCATGCTCGGACTTCTGAATGAGCCCTAAAGTATATGGACAACGTATTGTTTTTTTACATAACAATAGCTTGTATTTTGGCTTTTGTAATGAAGTTTTATTGCAAATTTTAGCTCATTTTGGTTCTGCAGCTTCTATGCATCACCGTACATGAGAGGACTTGTTACCATTCAGTGAGTTTATCTGGAAATGTCAAAGGAGGAATTTGGGTGAAGACTGCTAATGGAGTCTTCGTTTGGGATATCCAGAGACGGTGCCGTATTAGCTGTATATCAGTGCCGATATATCAATGTATCAGACAATGAACACACAGACCTGTTCTCCTTGAGCCAGCGTCATCAGCTGAACTCATGTATTGGAAGACACCCAATTATACAGAAAAGCTACTTTGGCCTTGAAGCTAAACAGGGAGTTCTCCACTCCTTAATTTCTCATAGAATCTTGTAAAACACATCTTTGTTCCTTGCACATTCTTTCTGTGTGAACATTACTGATAAGACTTTTGCTCATTATTTGAAAACTTCCAAGATTTGTACGTCTGTTCACTTATCCTTGGTAACCCCTTCATGACTATACAACTTTGAACAGGGAGTATTATAGATCTGTGCAATTGCTACATAGACAGACAGATTATTATACAACTACATCTACATTTTGTTTATTTCCATACACAGATATTCTTATTACGTTTAAACAAACATACTACAGCTCAGACCACCTTCACAGAAACAGAGTCTATGACGCTGATTTATGACCTCATCAAAGTTCATCTGGTCAAATCACCTTAGAAGACGGTTGTGGAGAAGGGTCCAGATCACGGACAGGTTCACTGCGTTCTGCTGATGACTATGCCCTGAGATAAGCACAGGCTGGGGAAGTAAAATGATGCAAAATTTGTCAGAAAACCATAAAAAGCAAAAATGCATTTTTTTTTTTGTTTTTGTTTAGAAATATATACAAAAAACCCAGATACTACACGACCTTTCCCTATTTCTAATCCTTCTGCTGTGTATAATGCTGGCTCATCACGTACATGTGCGATGACTAGGGCCTCTGAGCAATTATTTGGATGCGGCAGGACAGGAATCCTGCATTCCCATTGGCTAGAAAACACCCCCCGAGGGACCCTCCTCACGACCTTTGTCTCTGTTTTCCCCGTTCAGAGTCTGCATTTGCTGACATGCCTATAAATACATTATGTAATATACTATATACCTACATTTTACCTGCGCAGCCCCCTCCTTGATCCGGCATAAGTACACCTTGTATCGATCCATCCGAATAATCACGAGCTCCTGCCTCGCAGACCTCTGCTCATAAACACGACAACTGCATCCACTTTAATGAGCAGCAGATTGTTGGTGCGGCGTTACGTGTCGTAAATACTTATAACCAAAACAGTCTGTGCAGCGACCGAGAAATATGGCCAATTAGAAACATCAAAGACCCCGTTGCATCAGCGAGGACCATGAATACAACTCGTATAATGTGAGTCCTATTATTAATGGATGTGGGGCAGGAGCGAGCCAGAGTTTGCCGCAGTGATATGTTACAATTGCATCCAGTAGAAATGACAAGTGGCATTCACATCGCACCGTCCATCATGATATCCAATGTCTTTGCAGATCTAAAACTGGCTTCCAGCGATGGCTGGATGAGAATCGGCAGAGCATCTTGTCTGAGAACCCTGAAATTGACGAGTCTGAAATTATTAAGGAAGGCATGAGCCGTTTCAGGGCACTAAGTAGCGAAGAGCGGATGGTAAGTAAAATATATCTGAGGTTTGGGATGAAGTGAGGACGATTCTTGCATCTATTAGTACAGATGCTTTATATTTCCTGCAGTTTTAGGATAACCTAGCACTTGTCATAAATAATTTAAGAAAAAAAAAAAAAACTGGTGTAAGGCCCTGTGCGCACACTGCGTTTTTACCTGCGTTTTTTCGTGCGGTTTTGCTGCAGAAATTTCTTGAGAAATGTTTGTAATCTTCCTGCAGACATTCCCCAGCAAACCCTATGGGGAAAAAAAATTAGCTGTGCGCACAGTGCGTTTTTTTTTTATTTTCAAGAACATTCTTTCTGCAGAATTTCTTGAGAAAATTTCTTGAGAAAATGTGCATGTCACTTCTTTTCCGCAGATACCTGCGGTATTTCACTCCATTCACTATAATGTAATCGAGAAATACCTCGGGTATACCGCAGGTAGCAAATGATGTGCGGTATACCCTCGGTATAGCCGCGATTTACCTGCGGTAATGCTCATCGCTGCCTGCGGTTTGCAGAGAAGTGATGTCATTATGACAGAAGAGGAAGCGGAGCAGAGTAAACACACATAGTAAACACACACCTCACACTCACACACAGACACAGACATATAGAATACACATGGAAATCAAACGTACATATAGAAAAAAAAAAATAAAAATCGCGGGCTCCGCCGTATTTTTACCGTCCAGCCGAGGTAAGCACACAGCGGCGGCCCGGTATTCTCAGGCTGGGGGGGGGGGGGAGGGCCAGGATTAATGCCCCCCCTCCTGCAGCCGAGAATATCAGCCTGCAGCTGCCCCGGGACTGTTGCATCCATTATGCGTCAGTCCCGGAGTGTCCCCGGCTTTTCCAGATTGCCGTGATGCGGTGGCAATCCAGGTAATAACGAGTTAAATGGCAGCAGATCGCCGCCACTAAGTCCAGGCTTAATCATGGCAGCGTCTATGAGACAGCTGACATGATCAACCCGTAAGTAAAGTGAATAAACACACACCGAAAATCCTTTATTTTAAATAAAAGACAAAAAAGCCCCCTCTTTCACCCCTTTATTACACCCCCCAACACACAGCTCCGGCGTAATCCACGCAGGTCCCATGACGCTTGCGTCCAGCCGCGACTGACACTGTACAGAATGCAGCCTCGTAACGAGACTACAGAGGTAATTACAGGTCATTTCTCACAGTCGGTAATGTGAACACACTACCGCTCGCGAGAACTGCAGTGTGTGCTCACAGGGACTCTATCTATTGATTATCTATCCTTCTATCCATCTATCTATCCTTCTATCTATCTATCTATTATCTATCCATTATCTATCCATTTATCTATCTATCCATTATCTATCTATTGATCTATTTCTTTTCTTTTTTTTTTTCTTTTTCAACATGCTTTCTTTATATATTATTGCAGTTACAGCATAAAAAACCGCAGGGACAAATCTGCGGAAAATCCATGGCAAAAACGCACCAAAAATGCCGCAAATGCGCGCCAAAATCGCATGCGTTTTTACACCGGTTTTTGTGCGTTTTTTACCGCAGATGCGGTAATCTTCAACTCCCAGAAGTTTCTCATGAAATTTTCTTCTTGAGAAAAATCACTTTTCTAGTGCGCACATAGAATGAATGTTCTCCTGAATCCGGCGATGCTTTTCTTTTGTTTCTGCGACTCTCCAATTTCGAGATATGGCCCTTTATATAAATGTAGTCTTATTAGCCAAGTGGGTGTGAGGATCCCGCCCTCTTGGATATCAAGGCTAGATTCATATAAAGGGCCATATCTCAGGAAAGGAGAGGCGCAGAAACAAGAGGAACACATCTACAGATTCAGGAGAACAGCGGCATTTACACCAGGTTAGTACAAATTATTTATGGCATAATCCTCTGTAAAATATCTGCCCAAGCTCAATTATTCAGAACAAGATTTTTTTTTTTTACACTGTTAAATCCCTTTGCAAAAAAACAGTCTTGGGCATCAGGACACTGATCAGCGATGGTTTAGATGGTCTCTAGCTTTTGTGACCCCTTCAGATGCTGCAGTCAATATTGATAACGGCATCTAAAGGGGTTCCAAAGGAAGGTTCCTTTCAGCGTCACAATAAGGCTGAATGCACAAGTGACGATTTTGCAGCGCAATACTGATGACATTTAACAAAACTCATCCACTTTTTGCCGATTTCATCCGCACGTAAATCAACGTGTTCGGAATTTCAAGCTCTCGGCACAATCCGTTCTTTTGGAGGAATTCCTTGCAGACTTCATCCTTTTGGTGCAAAGGGTGAAATATGCGACTTACCTGACTGATATTCATGGCAAGATTTACCTTTAGAAATATTTGGCAACATTCACTTACATTTTTAAAAAAACGTTTATCGACCCTTTCACCATTGTGGGGTAAATGTGCAAAAGCAAAGTCGGTAAGTGACATATGATGGCGGTGACGTCAGCGTTTCCAGAGCGGTTTTTTTAATTAAAGCCTATAGTTACAGCCCATATAAGTCTGATTAGACGCATCGATCTCTAATGAACTCCCTTTACCTTTTGTCTCTCATTAGACGTGGACTGAAAAAGCCAAAGGAGATGATTCTGCTGATCCGAAAAAGAGGAAACGAGAAGGGCAAGAAAATCGTGACTCCCAGGAAGCTGCGGAGGAGGAAGCAGAGGACCCCAGCGGGACCGCGAAAAAACGTAAACCCCTGGACCAGTCCACAAATAACAAGCTTTCTGCTTTTGCCTTTAAGAAAGACTGAGGCGACCGTCTCTATAAATGACTCTGTGCCAATGCTACGTACTTCTAGATAGGAGCATGGCCGCCGGTGCAAGGGGCAGAGACGTCAGCCATTGCCAGGGATGACATTTATATGGAAGACCGCTGTGTATTACCGGCACTTCTGGGAAAAGGTTAGTACATATTGGGATGAGATGACAGTCTTACTCATTGTAAAGGGGCACGCCGAGACTAATCTGACGTCCTCGAGCCGATCCGGGGTCACAGCTTCTGCCTTTTAAGAGCCTGTGTACAGATGAGTATACGTGCGCTCATCCCCCATGGACTGTGCAGCCGGTGACGAGCGTCTTCTCCTCCCATCTTAAGGACTGAATCTTCATACAGGTCTTCAGGATTTGGTTAGTTCACAGTAAGGATAAATCATTTAAAATTTTTACGTACGGGAAAATGTTTTGTCTTTTGGCCCCATTGTAATTATAATAGTGGGCTGCGGCTCATATACTCACCGACCGCTGAATCCTGCCATTATCCGCACCATACGACCCACACTGTGAACAGCCGGGTCATACGGGGTCTTCTGTGTGGACTGGAAGTCACCATCTTATCTCAAGGGACTTCTAATCCACATGGAAGACGCTGTATGATGGGGCCGGTCGCGGGTCACGTGGTGCCGATAACGGGGCTATTCGATGGTTAGCAGCCACTTTGTACAGTGAAATCAGAGATACATAGTCACCAGAGACCTGCTGCAGCATCCATTCTCTTAAAGGGGTTGTCCACTACATGGACAACCCTTTCTCATTCTCCATATTTGCCCCCCATAAAAATAACAAAGCCTATACTCTCCGCCGGTGCCGGAGCGGTTCCAGCGATTGTCAAACTTGCGTTCCTGGGGCCAACGTGATAATATTATGACATGCAAGCCCCGCAACCAACCGGCGCCGGCTTCCTTCTCTTCGTTTTCGGATGTTTAGGTATTTAACAGGTAGTGACTGGCAGCCGCAGCGCTCTGTTACTGTTAATTACATAACCATACAAAGGCGGGAAGATGGCGGCGCTGACTGGTCGCAGGGCTCACGTGTCATAACTGTCACATGTTACCACATTGCTGGAACCACGGCCGCACCGGAGGGAGTATAGGCTTGGTATTTTTCTGGGGGGGAAATGGGGAATGAGAAGGGGTTGTCCAAGTAGTGCAAATAATCTGTACAATATTATGTTTTCTTATTCATGTTGTTTGTGAACTCGTTTATGTACATGTATGTCATACCTCACAATGTGAATGTTGTAAATAAAAATTTATACAGTTGTTATTTATCCTGTTTAGACATTTTTATATACAATCAACCAGTATTTAAGGCATTCACCTGCAAAAATAAGTGGATATATTACATTACTGATCCTGAGTTACCTCCTGTATTATACTCCAGAGCTGCACTCACTATTCTGCTAGTGCAGTCACTGTGTACATACATTACATTACTGATCCTGAGTTACCTCCTGTATTATACTCCAGAGCTGCACTCACTATTCTGCTGGTGCAGTCACTGTGTACATACATTACTTATTCTGCACTGTTCCAGAATTACCTCCTGTATTATACTCCAGAGCTGCACTCACTATTCTGCTGGTGCAGTCACTGTGTACATACATTACTGATCCTGTGTTACTTTCTGTATTATACTCCAGAGCTGCACTCACTATTCTGCTGGTGCAGTCACTGTGTACATACATTACTGATCCTGAGTTACTTTCTGTATTATACTCCAGAGCTGCACTCATGATGACATTTTGTTTTCTTTATCGTTCCTTTGGGAGACCCAGACCATGGGTGTTTAGCTTCTGCCTCCGGAGGACACACAAAGTACTACACTTAAAAGTGTAGCTCCTCCCTCTGAGCTTATACACCCCCTGGTGAGCCAGTCCCAGCCAGTTTATCGCTTTGTGTTCAGGAGGCATACATCCACACATGCATTCTCGTATGATTTTTTTCCTTTTTGGAATGAGATTGAAGAAGTGCGGGTCCACGTCTGGACCCCCGGCATGTCCCTTCTCACCCCACTGTGTCGGCGGTGTTGTAAGGTTGATTTCCAAGGCTGGAGCCTTACATGCCGTGCTCCTTCACCATCCCTCCTGGGCTCTGGCTTGAAGTGGGAGCCAGCACGGTCTCCATGCCTGGCAGGAGACCGGTCTCCATCCGCAGCCCTTCAGGACCCTGCTGGACCGGAGCACTCATCCCCAGGGACATGGCCCTGCGTCTCAGCAGCTAAGTACCTGAGACGTTTATATATTGGGGGTCCCTGTGCTTTGTTTGGGGAGAGTGTGCTTACTGTATTTATTGGCATTTCCGGCGGGTTCTCTAGCTGTCGACCGAGAACCGCGCCGATGGTGCATGCGCGTCGGCCTCGCCGCTCAAATTTAGGCCCCGGCTTTGCCGGAGGCCTAGTTTCTGTTCACTGCCCTCGCATGTCACTCATGCAGAGGGACAGGCTCGGCTCCTCCTGGCGGCCGTCCTGCACAGGGGAGGGACACTCCCCACTGCTGTGCGTGTCTCCTCCCCTGTAGGTCTCTATGGCCCTCCAGATCCCGCTCTCCTCCAGGAACGCCACAAGTCCCGCCCCCTCTCTTCGCTTTGGCAGCCATTTTCTCAGACAGGGTTCACTCTGCGCTGGCCTGCACTCTGCATTCCTGCTGAGGTGCTGTGCATTGGGGGTCCGGGCTTCGGGATCTGGAGGGCACACAACACCGCTTCCAGCGGTCTGGTAAGCCACAGCCGGTCTCCGGTTGTGGACCTTTGTATATTCTCCCTGGGGTTCATTCTCTGCAAAGCCCCCACTCCAGCAGCATGTCTCACACGAGGAGCAAGGCTCTAAAGCTTTATACTGTATGCGCTGCATGTAAGCTCCTGCTGCCTGAACCGAGCACCTATCCACATTGTGATGTCTGCTCTAACTTGGCGGTGCCACAGCCTGGAGTCTCACCCCCAGTGGTCTCTCAGGCTGCTCCTGCACCTGTGGCTGAACCCCCGGCTTGGGTAGAATCCTTTTCTAGGTCCATATCCCAGTCTTTTGCTGAGTCCATGGGACTTCTGTCCAGGACTTTGATGAATATGCATCAGCCCCCTTCACAGGGTGCTTCTACTGCTAAGGGTCCCTTAGGATCTCTATCTTCTGACCTCCGTCCACCGGAGCTCACAGAGGATTCATCATTAGGGCCCAGACCCTGTCCTCCTAAGAGGAGACGCAGGGTTTCCTCTCCTTCCTCGTCCCGCGGCTCTGATTCACGAGCTGACTCGCAGGATGAGGAGGATGCCTTTACTGGGGGCTCGGAGGCTAACTCCATGTGCCCCATTGATCTTTCCGAGGGTGACTCAGATCTTAGTGACTTGATTGCTTCCATTAATTCTGTGCTGGATCTCAATCCGCCAGTATCAGAGGAGCAACCCTCTCTGGCAGAAAAGCACCAGTTAACCTCGCCTAAGAGAGTAAAGAGTGTGTTCTTTAACCACTCCAGTTTTCAGGCCGCTGTGACCAAACCCAGGGCCTGTCCTGACAAACGCTTCCCAAAGCGTGGTTCTGATGACCGTTTCCCCTTTCCACCTGAGGTGGTCAAGGAGTGGGCTCATTCCCCAAAGGTAGACCCTCCGGTGTCTAGGCTCTCAGCCCGGACCGTTGTGTCGGTGGCTGATGGCACCTCCCTTAAGGATTCCACTGACCGTCAGATAGACCTTCTGGCCAAATCCGTGTATGAAGCGGCGGGGGCCGCGTTTTCCCCAACTTTTGCAGCAGTGTGGGTTCTCAAAGCCATCTCAGCTTCTCTAGAGGAGATGCATTCCCTCACCAAGGAGTCTATGCCCGAGATGGTTGCCTTAACTTCTCAAGCTTCAGCTTTTTCATCTTATGCCATGTCTGCCATGCTAGAGGCTTCTCACCGCACTGCGGTGGCTTCGGCTAATTCCCTCGTTATCCGCAGGATCTTGTGGCTTCGAGAGTGGAAGGCAGATGCTTCTTCTAAGAAGTACCTTGCTGGGCTCCCTTTTGCTGGGTCCCGGCTGTTCGGAGAACAGCTGGATGAAATTATTAAAGAAGCTACTGGCGGGAAGAGTACTTCCATGCCACAAACCAAAACCAGGAAACCTGCCCAGGGTAGGAATCAGTCGAGGTTTTGCTCCTTTCGTTCCTCCAACTGGTCGTCCTCTAAGCCCTCCGCCTCGTCCGCTAACTCAGCCAAGGACCAGAAATCCAACTGGCGCCCAAAAGCGCGTCCACAGAAGACCGCAGGAGGTGCTGCCACTAAGGCAGCCTCCTCGTGACTCTCTGCCCGCTCCGGCAACGTCCTTAGTCGGTGGCAGGCTCTCCCACTTTGGCGACGCTTGGTTTCAACACGTCTCCGATCAGTGGGTGAGAGATATCATCTCCCACGGCTACAGGATAGAATTCTCTTCCAGCCCGCCAAACAGATTTTTTCTCTCAACTCCCCCTTGCTCCAAGGCCGCCGCCTTCTCACAGGCCGTGGCAGCCTTGCAGGCCAACGGAGTAATTGTACCAGTTCCCGCCCGGGAACGGTTCAGAGGTTTCTACTCAAATCTCTTCCTAGTAACCAAAAAGGACGGTACCTTCCGGCCCATCCTGGATCTCAAGCTTCTCAACAAGCATGTTCGGGTGCGGCATTTTCGCATGGAGTCTCTGCGATCAGTCATTGCCTCAATGACCCAAGGGGATTTCCTGGCGTCCATCGACATCAGAGATGCCTATCTACATGTGCCAATTGCAGTTTCACACCAGCGTTGGTTACGTTTTGCAATAGGAGAAGATCATTTCCAATTCGTGGCTCTCCCCTTCGGGTTAGCCACGGCCCCTCGGGTATTCACCAAGGTCATGGCAGCAGTGATTGCCGTTCTGCACCTCCAGGGGTTGGCAGTGATTCCTTACCTGGACGACCTTCTAATCAAGGCTTCATCCAGCGCAGACTGTCAGCGGAGTGTCTCGCTCACTCTCGCCACTCTAGCCCAATTCGGGTGGCTTGTCAATCTTCCCAAATCCACTCTGACTCCGACACAGAGTCTCACGTACCTAGGGATGCAGTTCGAGACTTTGCCGGCACTTGTGAAGCTGCCCTTAGTCAAACAGCAGTCACTCCAGCTAGCGGTGCGCTCTCTGCTGAGGCCCCGCCGTTATACCCTCAGGCGTCTGATGCAGGTGCTGGGTCAAATGGTGGCGTCCATGGAGGCTGTTCCCTTTGCCCAGTTCCATCTGCGCCCCCTGCAGCTGGACATTTCTCCGCTGTTGGGACAAGCGGCCTTCCTCCTTACACAGGTTAGTGGCTCTGTCGCCACGGACCAGGAGCTCTCTTCAGTGGTGGCTTCGGCCCCTCTCCCTGTCCCAAGGGTGCTCCTTCCTGGCCCCGTCCTGGGTGATTCTCACCACGGATGCCAGTCTATCCGGCTGGGGAGCGGTATGTCTCCACCACAGAGTGCAGGGCACTTGGACTCCGTCCGAGTCAGCCCTTTCAATCAATGTGCTGGAGACCAGAGCCGTGCTTCTAGCTCTCCTAGCTTTTCACCACCTGTTGGCGGGCAGGCACATTCGAGTCCAGTCAGACAACGCGACAGCGGTTGCCTACATCAATCACCAAGGCAGGACACGCAGCCGCCTGGCAATGATGGAGGTACAACGCATCCTTCAATGGGCGGAGGACTCCAAGTCCACCATATCCGCAGTCCACATCCCAGGCGTGGAAAACTGGGAGGCAGATTATCTCAGCCGTCAAAGCGTGGACGGTGGCGAGTGGTCCCTGCACCCGGCAGTGTTTCAGTCGATCTGCCGCAAATGGGGAACTCCGGACGTGGACCTAATGGCATCCCGTCACAACAACAAAGTTCCTGTTTACGTGGCTCGCTCCCACGATCCTCAGGCCTTCGCCGCGGACGCTCTGGTTCAAGACTGGTCCCAGTTTCGTCTATCCTACGCGTTTCCCCCTCTAGCTCTCTTGCCCAGAGTCCTGCGCAAGATCAGAATGGAGGGCCGTCGAGTCATCCTCATTGCACCGGACTGGCCCAGGCGAGCTTGGTATCCGGACCTGCTCAATCTGTCCGTAGAGATACCGTGGCATCTCCCGGACCGTCCAGACCTACTCTCGCAAGGTCCGTTTTTCCGCCCGAATTCTGCGGCTCTCAAATTGACGGCGTGGCTCTTGAGTCCTGGATTTTGACGGCTTCTGGTATTCCTCCTGAAGTCATCTCCACTATGACTCGGGCCCGTAAGTCTTCCTCCGCTAAGATCTATCACAGGACTTGGAAAATTTTCCTGTCCTGGTGTCGCTCTACAGACAATCCTCCTTGGCCATTCTCCTTGCCGACCCTTCTGTCTTTTCTGCAGTCCGGTCTGCAGCTAGGACTGTCCCTCAACTCTCTCAAGGGACAAGTCTCAGCTCTGTCAGTTCTGTTCCAGCGGCGTCTCGCTCGGCTGGCTCAAATCCGCACCTTCATGCAAGGTGCGTCTCACATCATTCCGCCTTACCGGCGGCCCTTGGATCCCTGGGACCTTAACTTGGTCCTCACGGTATTGCAGAAACCCCCTTTTGAGCCTCTTAGGGAGGTTTCTTTGTATCGTCTTTCTCAGAAGGTGGCCTTTCTGGTTGCCATAACTTCCCTCAGGAGAGTCTCTGATTTGGCTGCGCTCACTTCGGAGTCACCTTTTTTTAGTTTTTCATCAAGACAAGGTGGTTCTCCGTCCGACTCCGGACTTTCTTCCTAAGGTGGTCTCTCCTTTCCACCTTAACCAGGACATTACCCTACCTTCCTTCTGTCCGGCTCCTGTTCATCGCTTTGAAAAAGCGCTGCATACTCTAGATCTGGTGCGTGCTCTCCGGATCTATGTGTCTCGCACCGCTGCTCTTAGGCGGTGCACCTCTCTTTTTGTGCTAACCACAGGTCGGCGCAAGGGTCTCTCTGCTTCTAAGCCGACCTTAGCCCGTTGGATTAGATCGACCATTTCGGACGCCTACCAGAGTACTCAGGTGCCTCCCCCGCCGGGGATCAAGGCACACTCGACCAGAGCTGTCGGTGCCTCTTGGGCTTTTAGGCACCAGGCTACAGCTCAACAAGTCTGTCAGGCTGCCACTTGGACTAGCCTGCATACCTTTTCAAAGCACTACCAAGTGCATGCTCATGCTTCGGCAGATGCGAGCTTGGGCAGACGCATCCTTCAGGCGGCTGTCGCCCATTTGTGAAGTTAGGTTCTGCCTACTTCTTAGTTTTTCTGTTTATTCCCACCCATGGACTGCTTTGGAACGTCCCATGGTCTGGGTCTCCGAAAGGAACGATAAAGAAAAAGAGAATTTTGTTTACTTACCGTAAATTCTTTTTCTTATAGTTCCGTATTGGGAGACCCAGCTCCCTCCCTGTTGCCTGTTGGCAGTTTCTTGTTCCGCGTGTTATCACCGGCTGTTGTCATGGACAGAGTCTCCGGTTGTTCCGGCTCTTGCTCTGTTCTACTTGTGGGTGGCTATTCTCCTTCAGCTTTTGCACTAAACTGGCTAGGACTGGCTCACCAGGGGGTGTATAAGCTCAGAGGGAGGAGCTACACTTTTAGGTGTAGTACTTTGTGTGTTCTCCGGAGGCAGAAGCTAAACACCCATGGTCTGGGTCTCCCAATACGGAACTATAAGAAAAAGAATTTACGGTAAGTAAACAAAATTCTCTTTTTCTATCCTTATGAGTGTAATTTAAGGAGAGTGTCTTAGGAGAGATTTGGGCTCATTTTCCCATCACCCACCTGTCCATGATGTCTGAAATGTCTTTAAAGGAAAACCACAAATGTTAGACGTCCTGTTTTCCTCACGATGTAAGTTGCCGTTTTCAGCAGATTACGGCCTCCAAAATGACAGAAATAAACGTTCGCAATCATCTAAATGATTAATCTATAATTCTCGTGCATCCATTCATAAATACCAGAGTGTCACATCCCGTGCCATAGACTGTCTGTGTCACAGACTTTAAAGGGGTAGTCCAGGACTGCACGGGATCTCCAGTTCTCTCCCTCCCAGGACTGCACGGGATCTCCAGTTCTCTCCCTCCCAGGACTGCACGGGATCTCCAGTTCTCTCCCTCCCAGGACTGCACGGGATCTCCAGTTCTCTCCCTCCCAGGACTGCACGGGATCTCCAGTTCTCTCCCTCCCAGGACTGCACGGGATCTCCAGTTCTCTCCCTCCCAGGACTGCACGGGATCACCGGTCTACTCCCTCCCAGGACTGCACGGGCTCACCGGTCTTCTCCCTCCCAGGACTGCACGGGCTCACCGGTCTTCTCCCTCCCAGGACTGCACGGGCTCACCGGTCTTCTCCCTCCCAGGACTGCACGGGCTCACCGGTCTTCTCCCTCCCAGGACTGCACGGGCTCACCGGTCTTCTCCCTCCCAGGACTGCACGGGCTCACCGGTCTTCTCCCTCCCAGGACTGCACTGGATCACCGGTCTTTTCCCTCCCAGGACTACACTGGATCACCGGTCTTCTCCCACCTAGGACTGCACGGGATCACCGGTCTTCTCCCACCTAGGACTGCACGGGATCACCGGTCTTCTCCCTCCCAGGACTACACTGGATCACCGGTCTTTTCCCTCCCAGGACTGCACGGGATCACCGGTCTTCTCCCTCCCAGGACTGCACGGGATCACCGGTCTTCTCAGTTTCACAAAAGTCCTAAGTTCGAGAGCTTTTTCACCTTCACTCTCAGACAGCAAGTCAGGCAGGAAGGTGAACTCTCTGTTATCACTTGTGTCAAATCCAAAAACAGGAGGGAAGAGGATGGCCGGCCCCACCTAGCTCTAGTTCTCGTTCCGAAAACACGGACCCATTAAAAAAAAAACAAAAAACCTCTCAGCACTATAGGTTCTGGAGTCTGCTTCTCAGGCTTGACACCTACTTTCTTCATCGTTCCTTATGGGAGACCCAGACCATGGGGTGTATAGCTTCTGCCTCCGGAGGACACACAAAGTACTACACTAAAAAGTGTAGCTCCTCCCTCCGAGCTTATACACCCCCTGGATAACCATATCTAGCCAGTTCAATGCTTTGTGTTCAGGAGGCACACATCCACACATGCATCTCATATGATTTTTGATTTTAAAGAGTTGTCAATTCCCTAAAGGGACAGGTCTCGGCTCTGTCAGTGTTGTTCCAGCGGCGTCTCGCCCGGCTGGCTCAGGTCCGCACCTTCATGCAGGGCGCATCTCACATCATTCCGCCTTACCGGCGGCCTTTGGATCCCTGGGACCTCAATCTGGTCCTCACGGCCTTACAGAAACCCCCCTTTGAGCCTCTTAGAGAGGTTTCTTTGTCTCGTCTTTCACAGAAAGTGGTCTTTCTGGTGGCCATAACTTCTCTCAGGAGAGTCTCTGATTTGGCTGCGCTCTCTTCGGAGTCACCTTTTTTGGTTTTTCACCAAGACAAGGTGGTTCTCCGTCCGACTCCGGACTTTCTCCCTAAGGTGGTTTCTCCTTTCCACCTTAACCAAGACATTTCATTGCCTTCCTTTTGTCCGGCCCCTGTGCATCGCTTTGAGAAAGCGTTGCATACTTTAGATCTGGTGCGGGCGCTCCGGATCTATGTGTCACGCACCGCTGTTCTTAGGCGGTGCACCTCTCTTTTTGTGCTGACCACAGGTCGGCGTAAGGGCCTCTCGGCTTCTAAACCGACCCTAGCTCGTTGGATTAGGTCGGCCATATCCGATGCCTACCAGTTTACTCAGGTGCCTCCACCGCCAGGGATCAAGGCACACTCGACCAGAGCTGTCGGTGCCTCTTGGGCTACGGCTCAGCAGGTCTGTCAGGCTGCCACTTGGTCTAGTCTACACACCTTTTCGAAGCACTACCAAGTGCATGCTCATGCTTCGGCA
The DNA here is from genome assembly GCF_048569485.1 of Anomaloglossus baeobatrachus. Classification (NCBI taxonomy): domain Eukaryota; kingdom Metazoa; phylum Chordata; class Amphibia; order Anura; family Aromobatidae; genus Anomaloglossus; species Anomaloglossus baeobatrachus. Next base: position 23,932,493 of record NC_134364.1, on the reverse strand, counting down.
GATGCGAGCTTGGGCAGACGCACCCTTCTGGCGGCTGTCGCCCATTTGTGAAGTTAGGTTTCGCCTACTTCTCAGTTTTCTGTTTATTTCCCACCCAAGGACTGCTTTGAGACGTCCCATGGTTTGGGTCTCCCATAAGGAACGATAAAGAAAAAGAGAATTTCTTCGGCGCTCCATTGGGAGACCCAGACGATTGGGTGTATAGCTACTGCCTCCGGAGGCCACACAAAGCATTACACTAAAAAGTGTAAGGCCCCTCCCCTTCTGGCTATACACCCCCCGTGGGAACACGGGATGCTCAGTTTTCAAGCTTTGTGCGAAGGAGGTCAGACATCCACGCATAGCTCCACTGTTTAGTCAGCAGTAGCTGCTGACTATATCGGATGGAAGACAAGAGGGCCCATATGGGGTCCCCAGCATGCTCCCTTCTCACCCCACTTGCGGTTTGTTAAGGTTGAGGTACCCATTGCGGGTACGGAGGCTGGAGCCCACATGCTGCTTTCCTTCCCCATCCCCCTGAGGGGCTCTGTGGAAGTGGGATCTTACCGGCCCCCAAACCCTGAGGCCGGGCTCCATCCACAGACCCAGAGAACCTGCTGGAGGAGCTGAGTACCGTCAGGGACAAGGCCCTGCAACATTCAGGTACTCTGTGTCCCCGCACAGACAGGCCACGCACACTCCAGACTTGCTGGGTGTGCTAGTGCGCCGGGGACAGTAGCGCTGCGCGCTCGGGTTAAGTCACTGCAGCTTAGCTGAGTGATTGTCTGTGTTGGGAACTATCGCGCCGACCGCCCCTGGAGCGGCGGCGCGGCTGGGACTTGTGGTGCGCCGGGGACTCGCGCTGACCGCGCTTTTACGGCGGCAGCGCTCATAAATCTAGTCCCCGGCTTTTGCGGCCTAGCTCCGCTTCGTTCCCGCCCCCACCCTGTCAATCAGGGAAAGGGAGAGACGCTGTACAATTGTCAGCGCCGAGGGCTGGAGTCTTATTTACATACTCCAGCCCTCTCACTTGGCACAGTGGGGACGCAAGTTTCCCGCTCTTGGTCTAAACACGCCCAGGGCCCGCCCCTCTCCACAGGACGCCGGCAGCCATTCCTGCATGCAGTCTGGCTGGAGAACGGACACAGGCTCTGGGGGACTCAGACAAGGGACTCTGGCGACCACACACCCGCGTTTCTGCGGGCGGTAAGCTGCACATAAGTGCTGGCCCCACTAGTGCCACAGTGTTTTTTGGTGCATTTTTTCCCTGTACCATATATATTGATATTGCACTGTACGGTCGCTTCTTGGCTTATACCCTATATTGCTCTGAGGAGACAACAACATGTCATCCGCAAAACGCAAGGGTGCCAAGGCACGGGCGGTATGCACTGCTTGTGTCGCATGTGGGGCTAATCTACCGGCAGGCTCCAATGACCCCCATTGTGTGCAATGTTCAATCCCTGTGCCACTTCGGCAGCCAGAGCCTATGGTAGTAGTGGCCCAGGCAGAGACACCTGTGAACCCTGCCCCGGTGACGGGGACAGAATTTGCAATTTTTGCTGATAAGATGTCTGTGACTATGACAAAAATCCTGGAGACCTTGCAGTCCAGGCCAGTTACTCAGACCATGGACACTGCTGTGTCTATGCTCCCCGGTCCCCCTCAGTTGGAACTAATCCGTACTTCAAGGGGGTCCCAGGCATCACAGGCTGAAGACTCTGACTCGGATGACAGTCCCAGGCAGCCTAAGCGGGCTCGCTGGGAAAGACCCTCGACGTCATCACACTGGTCAGGGTCTCAACGAGAAGAGTCCCTGTGTGAGGAGACAGAGGTGGGTGATCAGGAATCTAATCCTGACACCGCTCTCAATCTAGATACCCCTGATGGTGACGCAATGGTAAATGACCTTATAGCGGCCATCAATAGACTGTTGGATATTTCTCCCCCAGCCCCTTCAGCAGAGGAGGCAGCTGCACAACAGGAGAAGTTCCATTTTCGGTATCCCAAGCGTAAATTGAGTACTTTTCTGGACCACTCTGACTTCAGAGAATCAGTCCAGAAACATCATGCTTATCCAGACAAGCGTTTTTCCAAACGTCTTAAGGATACACGTTATCCCTTTCCCCCTGACGTGGTCAAACGCTGGACCCAGTGTCCAAAGGTGGATCCCCCAATATCCAGGCTTGCGGCTAGATCCATAGTTGCAGTGGAGGATGGGGCTTCACTTAAAGATGCCAATGACAGACAGATGGACCTGTGGTTGAAATCTGTCTATGAAGCTATCGGCGCGTCGTTTGCTCCAGCATTCGCGGCCGTGTGGGCACTCCAAGCTATTTCCGCTGGTCTGGCACAGGTGGACTCTTTCATACGTCCAGCAGTGCCGCAAGTGGCGTCCTTAACTACGCAAATGTCTGCGTTTGCGACATACGCTATCAATGCGGTACTGGACTCTACGAGCCGTACCTCAATGGCGTCTGCCAACTCTGTGGTTTTGCGCAGAGCCTTGTGGTTAAAGGAATGGAAAGCAGATTCTGCTTCCAAGAAATGTTTAACCAGCTTGCCGCTATCTGGAGACAGACTGTTTGGTGAGCAATTGGCTGAAATCATTAAACAGTCCAAGGGTAAGGACTCCTCCTTACCCCAGCCCAGATCAAGCAAACCTCAGCAGAGGAAGTGGCAGTCGAGGTTTCGGTCCTTTCGAGGCTCGGGCAAGCCCCAATTCTCCTCGTCCAAAGGGACTCAGAAGGAGCAAAGGAGCTCAGATGCCTGGCGGGCTCACTCACGCCCCAAGAAAGCAACCGGAGGAGCCGCTTCCAAGCCGGCTACCTCATGACTTTCGGCCTCCTCTCTCCGCATCCTCGGTCGGTGGCAGGCTCTCCCGCTTTTGCGACATTTGGCTGCCACAGGTCAAAGACCGTTGGGTGAGAGACATTCTGTCTCACGGGTACAGGATAGAGTTCAGTTCTCGTCCTCCGCCTCGGTTCTTCAGAACTTCCCCACATCCCGACCGAGCAGATGCCCTTCTGCAGGCGGTGGGCTCTCTAAGAGCAGAAGGAGTGGTGATCCCTGTTCCTCTTCAGGAACAAGGGCAAGGTTTTTACTCCAATCTCTTTGTGGTGCCAAAAAAGGACGGCTCATTCCGTCCTGTTCTGGACCTAAAACTGCTCAACAAGCATGTGAACGCAAGGCGGTTCCGGATGGAATCCCTCCGCTCCGTCATTGCCTCAATGTCTCAAGGAGATTTCCTTGCATCAATAGACATCAAAGATGCTTATCTCCACGTGCCGATTGCTACAGAGCACCAACGCTTTCTACGTTTCGTGATAGGAGACGACCATCTACAATTCGTAGCTCTGCCATTTGGTCTGGCGACAGCCCCACGGGTTTTCACCAAGGTCATGGCGGCAGTGGTAGCAATCTTGCACTCTCAGGGACACTCGGTGATCCCTTACTTAGACGATCTGCTTGTCAAAGCACCCTCTCAAGGGGCATGCCAACTCAGCCTGAATGTTGCGCTGGAGACTCTCCAGACTTTCGGGTGGATCATCAACTTTTCAAAGTCCAATCTGTCACCGACCCAATCACTAACGTATCTTGGCATGGAGTTTCATACTCTCTCAGCGATAGTGAAACTTCCGCTGGACAAGCAGCGGTCGCTACAGACAGGGGTGCAGTCTCTCCTTCAAGGTCAGTCGCACCCCTTGAGGCGCCTCATGCACTTCCTAGGGAAGATGGTGGCAGCAATGGAGGCAGTCCCGTTTGCGCAGTTTCATCTGCGCCCACTTCAGTGGGACATTCTCCGCCAATGGGACGGGAAGTCAACATCCCTGGACAGGGAAGTCTCCCTGTCCCAGACGACCAAGGACTCTTTGCAGTGGTGGCTTCTTCCCACCTCTTTATCACAGGGAAGATCCTTCCTACCCCCATCCTGGGCAGTAGTCACGACGGACGCGAGTCTGTCAGGGTGGGGAGCAGTTTTTCTCCACCACAGGGCTCAGGGTACGTGGACTCAGCAGGAGTCCACCCTTCAGATCAATGTTCTGGAAATCAGGGCAGTGTATCTGGCCCTACTAGCCTTCCAGCAGTGGCTGGAAGGAAAGCAGATCCGAATTCAGTCGGACAACTCCACAGCGGTGGCATACATCAACCACCAAGGAGGGACACGCAGTCGGCAAGCCTTCCAGGAAGTCCGGCGGATTCTGATGTGGGTGGAGGACAGAGCATCCACCATATCCGCGGTTCACATCCCGGGCGTGGAAAACTGGGAAGCAGACTTCCTCAGTCGCCAGGGTATGGACGCAGGGGAGTGGTCCCTTCACCCAGACGTGTTTCAGGAAATCTGTCACCGCTGGGGGGTGCCGGATGTCGACCTAATGGCGTCTCGGCACAACAACAAGGTTCCGACCTTCATGGCGCGGTCTCGCGATCAAAGAGCTCTGGCGGTAGACGCCTTGGTGCAAGATTGGTCGCAGTTCCGGCTCCCTTATGTGTTTCCACCTCTGGCACTCTTGCCCAGAGTGCTACGCAAGATCAGATCCGATTGCAGCCGCGTCATACTCGTCGCCCCAGACTGGCCGAGGAGGTCGTGGTACCCGGATCTGTGGCATCTCACGGTCGGCCAACCGTGGGCACTACCAGACCGACCAGACTTACTGTCCCAAGGGCCGTTTTTCCATCGGAATTCTGCGGCCCTGAACCTGACTGTGTGGCCATTGAGTCCTGGATCCTAGCGTCTTCAGGATTATCCCAAGGGGTCGTTGCCACCATGAGACAGGCTAGGAAGCCCACGTCTGCTAAGATCTACCACAGAACGTGGAAGATATTCTTATCCTGGTGCTCTGCTCAGGGAGTGTCTCCCTGGCCATTGGCATTGCCTACTTTTCTTTCTTTCCTGCAATCTGGGTTAGAAAAAGGTTTGTCGCTCGGCTCCCTTAAAGGGCAAGTCTCAGCTCTATCCGTCTTTTTTCAGAAGCGTCTAGCACGACTTTCTAAGGTGCGCACGTTCCTGCAGGGGGTTTGTCATATCGTACCCCCGTACAAGCGGCCGTTAGATCCATGGGATCTGAACAGGGTACTTGTTGCCCTCCAGAAGCCGCCCTTCGAGCCTCTGAGGGATGTTTCACTTTCTCGACTATCGCAGAAAGTGGCTTTTCTGGTAGCGATCACATCTCTTCGGAGAGTGTCTGAGCTAGCAGCGCTGTCTTCCAAGGCTCCTTTCCTGGTCTTCCACCAGGACAAGGTAGTGCTGCGCCCCATTCAGGAGTTTCTCCCTAAGGTGGTATCCTCTTTTCATCTAAATCAGGATATCTCCTTGCCTTCCTTTTGTCCTCATGCAGTTCATCGGTATGAGAAGGATTTACATTTGTTAGATCTGGTGAGAGCACTCAGAATCTACATTTCCCGCACGGCGCCCCTGCGCTGCTCCGATGCACTCTTTGTCCTTGTCGCTGGTAAGCGCAAAGGGTCGCAGGCTTCAAAAGCCACCCTGGCTCGATGGATCAAAGAACCAATTCTTGAAGCCTACCGTTCTGCTGGGCTTCCGGTTCCTTCAGGGCTAAAGGCCCACTCAACCAGAGCCGTGGGTGCGTCCTGGGCATTACGACACCAGGCTACGGCTCAACAGGTGTGCCAGGCAGCCACCTGGTCGAGTCTGCACACTTTCACCAAACATTATCAGGTGCATACCTATGCTTCGGCGGACGCCAGCCTAGGTAGAAGAGTCCTGCAGGCGGCGGTTGCCTCCTCGTAGGGAAGGGCTGTTTTTGCAGCTCTAACATGAGGTATTTCTTTACCCACCCAGGGACTGCTTTTGGACGTCCCAATCGTCTGGGTCTCCCAATGGAGCGCCGAAGAAGAAGGGAATTTTGTTACTTACCGTAAATTCCTTTTCTTCTAGCTCCAATTGGGAGACCCAGCACCCGCCCTGTTTCCTTCGGGATTTTTGTTTTTTTCGGGTACACATGTTGTTCATGTTGAACGGTTTTCAGTTCTCCGATGTTCTTCGGATTGAATTTGTTTAAACCAGTTATTGGCTTTCCTCCTTCTTGCTTTGGCACTAAAACTGAGCAGCCCGTGATCCCACGGGGGGTGTATAGCCAGAAGGGGAGGGGCCTTACACTTTTTAGTGTAATGCTTTGTGTGGCCTCCGGAGGCAGTAGCTATACACCCAATCGTCTGGGTCTCCCAATTGGAGCTAGAAGAAAAGGAATTTACGGTAAGTAACAAAATTCCCTTCTTTGTTTACTTACCGTAAATTCTTTTTCTTATAGTTCCGACATGGGAGACCCAGCACCCTCCCTATTGCCTGTTGGCAGTTTTCTTGTTCCGTGTGTTTTCACCGGCTGTTGTTGTAGACAGAGGTTCCGGTTGTTCCGGGTTTTTGCTCTATCTCTACTTGTGGGTGGATGTCCTCCTTCAGCTTTTGCACTAAACTGGCTATATTTGGTTATCCAGGGGGTGTATATGCTCGGAGGGAGGAGCTACACTTTGTGTGTCCTCCGGAGGCAGAAGCTATACACCTATGGTCTGGGTCTCCCATGTCGGAACTATAAGAAAAAGAATTTACGGTAAGTAACAAAATTCTCTTTTTTCTGGACCTGTCTTGCTGCCACCTTACACCATTGATAACATAGGCGTGCTGGGCCATCCTTGGTGGGGGTGGGGGGACCTGTTTTATTATTGTTTTTTTTAAAGTTTCGTTTTTTCTTTTTTATTTAAAAACTCAAATATATGTATTTCAATGTTGGCTGTGTGGTTCCCTGCACAATGCTGGCTGCAGAATGAGCTCACTGAGAGTCAGTCAGTGAGCTGCCTCTGAGCATGGACTTTATAACTCTTAGGCTAAGTTCCCAGAATGAGTATTTGGGGCATTTTTTCTGCTCCGTGTTCCAGCAAAGCAGCTAAGATATATGTAATCCTCGTACCGTTTGGGACGTTTTTTGATTTATTTTTTGCAGCAATTGACCTGCGGTGCCTTAGAATCCACGGCGTGTCCATTTCTCACTGTAAATACCAGTTTTATTTCAGGATTTTCTACAGACACAAAAAAGGCAGCTAAGCATAAAAATGTATGAAGGCAATAAGGCTGACGCGTTTCACCATCGGACAGACGTCCTCCTTAGGACGGGCATGTGTGTCAGTGCAACAGACAGGGATGTAGTACTACAACTCCCAGCATTTTAACTTCACATATTCCTTTTAGTTACCCCTCCAACCAACATTACTTTACGCTTTTTCACATTCTACCGTATTTTTCGGACTATAAGACGCACTTTTTCCCCCCAAATGTTGGGGGAAAGTGGGGGGTGCATCTTATAGTTTGAATGTGGCTGCAGGGAATGAGGGTGCTGCGGTGGAGCGGGTCATCGGGGGCATGAGCGGGCTGTAGCAGCGCCTACCGTGGGCCCGCTCATTTCATATGCACGCCCATCCTCCCACCCATCTCTCGGCGCGGACAGGTGGGCGGGGGATGCGCGCATAGTAAACAGCCGGCCCGCATGATCACCCCTGACAACTACAGCCTGGAGTGATCATGTGCGGCTGTATTCATTGCCCCCCGCGCATCATCATCAGCGCAGTGAATCAGTATACTCACCGGCCATGATCCCTGCAGCATCGCGATCCCCTCCTATCTGTGCCCGCCGCGGCTGTTTGTGGAGACTAGCGGTGCGCACAGGGATGACGTCATCGCTGTGCACACGTGTCCACACGCAGCCGCGGCCGGCACAGACAGGAGGGGATCGCGATGCTGCAAGGATCGTGGCCGGCTCCACACAGGTAAGCGGTGCTGCTGCTGACACAGACGGGAGGAGGAGCGATGCTGCATGGAGCAAGGAAAGGTGAGTATGAACGTTTTTGTTTTTTTTTGTGTGTGCCACAGGATGTGGGTATATAGCAGGATGACGGCATATACCAGGATGGAGGTATATAGCAGGATGCGGCCATATAGCAGGATGGGGGTATATAGCAGGATGGGGGTATATAGCAGGATGTGGGTCTATAGTAGGATGGGAGCACATACCAGGTAGGCAGTACATAGCTGGATGGGGGGGCTATACCAGGATGAGGGACATATATATATATATATAATATATATATATATATATAGATATAGATATATATATATATATATATATATTATAATCTCACATACATACATACATGGCAGGAGGAGCATTACCAGCATGGGGTACCTTAGTAGAGAATTTGGGGACTTTACCCCCCCATAACAGTGTCAGCAGCAGATCCTCACCCCCATAACAGTGTGTCATTACCACATTTTTTGCTTAAAATTTTGTTTTCCTATTTTCCTCCTCTAAAACCAGGGTACGTCTTATGGTCCGAAAAATACGTTGTTGTTTTTTTGGGGGGGTTTTCTGCTTGGTATCCTCCTCTCCTTACCTGATTCTATTGGTACTACAAGTCCCAGCACACGTCCCTGCTTATTCTATTTGTTTTATAACATTGAAGCTTCACCTCCTTATTCCTAAATTCTGGTTATTTGGTGTGGGTTATTGCGCGTTTCACTTGGTCTCGCTCCTTATTTTCCTCGATTCTATGAAGTCAGGTTCTAACCTTTTAGTTCTCCCATCTTAACACTGGATGTGTGTATTATTACATCTCTCACCACCATGTGTCAGCATTATGCACTTCTGCCTTTCTCTTAATTGCTCTTGGCCCCTGATGTCCTTTTTTATCCATTTAAAAGCTACAGTAAATTTATCACTTAGACATGAGCCATGGATGAGGGAGTCGGGGAAATTGAGGCGTCGGAGGTTACCCACTTTGCAGCCCTGGTTATAATGAGCTCACTGATGGATTCTCAGTTCACTCATTGCACAGGGAAACAAAACTTTTAAATGAAAAAGGTGCAAATTTTTAATTTTTTAACATTTAAGTAAAAAAAAAACCAAAAAATAAAACTTAATATCCATTAAGGCCCTGTGCACACGGTGCGTTTTTATGCATTAAGTGACATTTTGTCACAAAACTGTATGCAACTCCTTATGCCAGCAGTGAATGAGAATTGTGAAGTTTGTGCACGTTGCTTTTTTTCCTTGCAGATTTGGTGCAGAAATAAATCTGTAGCATGGCAATTCTGACATATTTATGGCATAAGACTTTCTATCCGTGATCCACAACATGTTGCAATCTACAGACTGCAGATCTGCCCCTCCGCCATCCCCTCACCGGCAGCGGGGGTCCGGATTATAGGAGTTGTAGTTGTTCGCAGGTTATGGAGCATTTACCCTGATTCAGATTTTTACCCCTTTCACTGGAAATTGTTCCTTGGCCCCGGGACCTTCTTGGAATACAATTCTCAGACACATGGTATCTTTCCATCACCGGCGTCTCGTGCTCTGAATCCGTTGCGGTTCGGGGTGATGCACTCGCTGACATAACACAAGGCTGCTTTGAGTTAAAAACAAGAATAATCCCAGTGTAAAGGAAAGAAGAATAATTCCTGGGAATATTTAAGAAATTATACCAAGAAACCAGATACACTAGAAAGTTAGTGAACGGCATTTCCAGCTTCCTGTATTTAGCCGATTGTGCAACAGTAAGAACGGTTTATGCAACATTTTTACATAGAGAAAAATTATACAATGTGTACTGTCTGGCTCCACCACTAGGGGGAGCTCACTACCATCACTTTGTAATGGTGTGTAGTGTATACATGTATGCAGGAATCCCTGACCACCACTAGGGGGAGCTCATTACCATCACTTTGTAATGGTGTGTAGTGTATACATGTATGCAGGAATCCCTGACCACCACTAGGGGGAGCTCATTACCATCACTTTGTAATGGTGTGTAGTGTATACATGTATGCAGGAATCCCTGACCACCACTAGGGGGAGCTCATTACCATCACTTTGTAATGGTGTGTAGTGTATACATGTATGCAGGAATCCCTGACCACCACTAGGGGGAGCTCATTACCATCACTTTGTAATGGTGTGTAGTGTATACATGTATGCAGGAATCCCTGACCTCCACTAGGGGGAGCTCACTACCATCACTTTGTAATGGTGTGTAGTGTATACATGTATGCAGGAATCCCTGACCTCCACTAGGGGGAGCTCATTACCATCACTTTGTAAAGGTGTGTAGTGTATACATGTATGCAGGAATCCCTGACCATCACTAGGGGGAGCTCACTGCAGACTTTATGGTGTCTAGTGTATAAATATATGCAGGAGTCCCTGACCACCACCAGGGGGAGCTCACTGCAGACTATGTAATGATGTCTAGTGTATACATGTATGCAGGAATCCCTGACCACCACTAGGGGGAGCTAATTGCAGACCTTATGGTGTCTAGTGTATGCAGGGATCTCTGTCCACCTGCAAATGGAGCTCACTGCATACTTTGTAATGGTGTCTAGTGTATACATGTACGCAGGAATCTGACCACTACCATGGGGAGCTCACTGTATACTTTCTAATGGTGTCTAGTGTATAAATATATGCAGGAATCTCTAGCCACCACCAGGGGGAGCTCACTGTATATTTTGTAATGATGTCTAGTGTATAAATATATGCAGGAATATCTAGCCACCACTAGGGGGAGCTCACTGTATATTTTGTAATGATGTCTAGTGTATAAATATATGCAGGAATATCTAGCCACCACTAGGGGGAGCTCACTACATACTTTAAAATGGTGTCTAGTGTATAAATATATGCAGGAATCTCTAGCCACCACTAGGGGGAGCTCACTGTATACTTTGTAATGATGTCTAGTGTATAAATATATGCAGGAATATCTGGCCACCACTAGGGGGAGCTCCCTGCATACTTTGTAATGGTGTTTAGTGTATAAATATATGCAGGAATCTCTGGCCACCACTAGGGGGAGCTCCCTGCATACTTTGTAATGGTGTCTAGTGTATAAATATATGCAGGAATCTCTGGCCACCACTAGGGGGAGCTCACTGTATACTTTGTAATGATGTCTAGTGTATAAATATATGCAGGAATATCTGGCCACCACTAGGGGGAGCTCCCTGCATACTTTGTAATGGTGTCTAGTGTATAAATATATGCAGGAATCTCTGGCTACCACTAGGGGGAGCTCACTGTATACTTTGTAATGATGTCTAGTGTATAAATATATGCAGGAATATCTGGCCACCACTAGGGGGAGCTCCCTGCATACTTTGTAATGGTGTCTAGTGTATAAATATATGCAGGAATCTCTGGCTACCACTAGGGGGAGCTCACTGTATACTTTGTAATGATGTCTAGTGTATAAATATATGCAGGAATATCTGGCCACCACTAGGGGGAGCTCCCTGCATACTTTGTAATGGTGTCTAGTGTATAAATAGTATAAATATATGCCGGAATCTCTGGCCACCACTTGGGGGAGCTCACTGTATACTTTGTAATGGTGTCTAGTGTATAAATAGTATAAATATATGCAGGAATCTGGCCACCACTAGGGGGAGCTCACTGCTTGTTTTGTAATGGTGTCTAGTGTATAAATATATGCCGGAATCTCTGGCCACCACTAGGGGGAGCTCAGGAACTTATTGCATACTGTTCATACATTGCACTCAACAATATAGCTGTATGCAGTAACCTCCCTCTAGTGGTGGCTGCAACTCTATCAGTGGTCACCACTAGGGGCAGCATACTGTATCATTAGTGGTGAGTGCAGAGAGCTACAATTTAATTCCACGTTTGCAGGGGGTTTGGAGCTTTGTGTCAGTAAAGCATGGCTTGATTGGACATTTACCTGAGGCATGTGATGGTCTAATATATGTCTGTGGTCTTTAATGAGCCTCCGCGGCCGTCTCTCTGAATCCGCACAGGCCCAGGAATAATGACACAGATTGTGGATGACAAATCTCGCTCATTCCTCCTGGATGTGGAAATTGCGCAGACGTCCACTTGTGCACAAATCCCTATATCAATATGTGCAAAACAATGGAGCGGCCGAGGCCGGGCTGCGACACACCGGCAATCACATCGTAATGACCGGACGCTTAGTGGACGGGATTGACTGTTGCTAAGAAACCGCACCCCCTGTATGGACAGCACTATTGATTAGCACTTCATGGCGGCTTTAGTAAATAAGCAAAGAGATGCGGGAACACGACGGCGCTCAGACACAAATTACCCGTCTGGACCCCGGTACGTATCGCTGCTGGATTTCTTCTGAAGTGCCGACGCACGTTCTGCTGCAAACCGCCGGAAGTCTAGAAACGTCCAATATTCTGCATTATAGCATGTATATGTCTGCAGTCTCCAACCCGCGAGACTACAACTCCCAACGTGCTCCGGCGGCTGCAGGGCTTTCAAAATTAGGGATTTGTCTGATTTTTATTTTATTATTTTAAAAACCAGCGACTTTGTGATTTACCTCATGAAAACTCTGTTCCATTTATAACCTCATCAAAGATCAACTCAACTGCAAACTGCTCTGAACGGCCGGGAGGCAGAGAAGTGCCGCGGTCCTGGGGGTGGGAGGAGCGCCGCGGTCCTGGGGGCGGGAGGAGCGCCGCGGTCCTGGGGGCGGGAGGAGCGCCGCGGTCCTGGGGGCGGGAGGAGCGCCGCGGTCCTGGGGGCGGGAGGGGAGCGCCGCGGTCCTGGGGGCGGGAGGAGCGCCGCGGTCCTGGGGGCGGGAGGGGAGCGCCGCGGTCCTGGGGGCGGGAGGAGCGCCACGGTCCTGGGGGCGGGAGGAGCGCCACGGTCCTGGGGGCAAAACATTATACAACCGCTTTAACATGGTGTAATGGAATCTGGCACAATATATTTGCGCAGGGTTCAGTCCTATTAATGAGATTGCAGTCCAGTACAATTCATTGCATTACTACAGTATTTTACCTACTTTTTTTTGTTTTTGTTTTTCCCTTTTCAAACTACCAATACAGTACCATAGTGCACAAAAAGAAGCGAGCGCAGCTCTGCTACATCCGAACGCTCATTTGTGCAATCAAGGAAATTCCTTATGAACATTTACTGGAACTGCGCCATCTGCTGGCCAATAAGAGCTCCTACATTACAGAATAAAATGTTTGTTTTTTATGCAATCATGTGAGTAAAAATCCCCAAATCTGTAACACGGAGCACAAGCTGGAGAGGGGCATGTGCAAATGGGATTCAATCACAAGTATTAGCTCAGCCATCACTGAGCAACATCTCCCTGCGGAAAACCATCAGTCAGTGATCGAAAGGGTGGAAATTCAGATCTTTACTAGGAAACCCGCAGTAAGATGTGTGGACGTCTGATTGCAAGCTCCTATGTTCAGGGCTGTAATACCGAAGATGTGCTTGGTCTAATAGTTGTACAGGATGATGGGAGAATGATTAAATTGTGATTGATAGATGGACGGATGGGTGATAGGTAATAGATAGTGATAGATGGATAGAGCGATGGATAAGTGATAGGTAATAGATAGTGATAGATGGATAAAGCGATGGATAAGTGATAGGTAATAGATAGTGATAGAGGGATGGATGGGTGATAGGTAATAGATAGTGATAGATGGATAGAGCGATGGATAAGTGATAGGTAATAAATAGTGATAGATGGATGGATAAAGCGATGGATAAGTGATAGAGTGATAGATACGGGATAGATATAGGGATAGATGCATGGATGGATTGAGCGATAGATGATTGGATAGAGTAATGGATGGATTGAGCAATAGATGGATATAGCGATGGATGGATAGAGTACTGGATGGATTGAGCGATGGATGGATAGAGTAATAGATGGATGGATATAGCGATGGATGGATAGAGTAATGGATGGATGGATTGAGCAATAAATGGATGGATGGATATAGCGATGAATGGATGGATTGAGCGATAGATGGATTGAGTGATAGATGGATGGATAGAGCAATAGATGGATGGATTGAGCAATAAATGGATGGATATAGCGATGGATGGATAGAGTAATGGATGGATGGATTGAGCAATAAATGGATGGATGGATTGAGCAATGGATGGATAGAAAAATGGATGGATATAGCGATGGATGGATGGATTGAGCAATAGATGGATATAGCGATAGATGGATATAGCGATGGATGGATAGAGCAATAGATGGATATAGCGATAGATGGATAGAACAATAGATGGATGGATATAGCGATGGATGGATTGAGCAATAGATGGATATAGCGATAGATGGATATAGCGATGGATGGATATAGCGATGGATGGATATAGCGATGGATGGATGGATTGAGCAATAGATGGATATAGCGATAGATGGATATAGCGATGGATGGATAGAGTAATGGATGGATTGAGTAATAGATGATTGGATGGATTGAGCAATGGATGGATATAGCGATAGATGGATGGCTATAGCGATGGATGGATGGATTGAGCAATAGATGGATATAGCGATAGATGGATGGCTATAGCGATGGATGGATAGAACAATGGATGGATTGAGCAATGGATGGATATAGTGATGGATGGATAGAACAATAGATGGATGGATTGAGCAATGGATGGATATAGTGATGGATGGATAGAACAATAGATGGATGGATTGAGCAATGGATGGATATAGTGATGGATGGATAGAACAATAGATGGATGGATATAGCGATGGATGGATAGAACAATAGATGGATGGATTGAGCAATGGATGGATATAGTGATGGATGGATAGAACAATAGATGGATGGATATAGCGATGGATGGATTGATTGAGCAATAAATGGATGGATGGATTGAGTGATAGATGAATGAATACAGCAATGGATGGAGGAATAGAGCAATGGATGGATGTGGAAGGATAGAGCGATGAATGGTTGGATGGATTGAGCTATAGCTCGATAAATGGATGGATAGAGCAATCTATGAAGAGAGCGATAGATGAATAGAGCAATGGAGGGATAGAGCGATAGAGAGATGGATGGATATCCATAGATAGAGCAATAGATGGAGCGATAGATGGATGATAAACACACAGGGAGTTGAGATTTACAGATAATGTTGAGGTATAGATATTAATAGACACATGTATATGGATAGTGGTGATTATATGGGGTTCAGCACCATGGACAGATCTCCCCACTGTCCCGTATCTGCTGCACCTGTATCTGCTGCACCTGTATCTGCTGCACCTGTATCTGCTGCACCTGTCTCTGCTGCACCTGTCTCTGCTGCACCTGTCTCTGCTGCACCTGTCTCTGCTGCACCTGTCTCTGCTGCACCTGTCTCTGCTGCACCTGTCTCTGCTGCACCTGTCTCTGCTGCACCTGTATCTGCTGCACCTGTATCTGCTGCACCTGTCTCTGCTGCACCTGTATCTGCCATCGACCTAACACCAAATCCTGCTCGGATAAGTAATATATTTTTCTTCTTACAGAACCAAAACAATATGTTACAATGTAACAAACGACGTCACTGAAGTTGTGCAACAATCATCATTTCCATTCACACGTACTGTATGATTAATTCCCAGCAATAAAAGGGTCATTTTAAAAATGGCATGGATCCGGATTAGGAAATGATGGCGCTTTCCTTCAGGCCCCTCCCATCCCTGGCCACAGACTGTATGTGGTGCGTTCATGTTAATGGCTCCGCGGTGCAATGCAATACAACCTGTGCACATTTCTGCTGCTGTTTCTGGAAGAAATCCCTTTAAAACAACCTTTATGCAGCATCAGTGAGGTATATGGTGTATGTCTCGCAGTACCATTACTGATTGAAATGATAAAATTCTGCTTATCTACAGCTGCCACAAGGGGGCGCACACGTCAATGTAGAGCTATACTGCTCCTATCGCGGGGCTCCCACCAGTAAATATATTAAATGTACAAAATATGAAAAATGAACAATATTTTTTATTTACTAATAGATTTATTGACATAGTATAGCGCCACCTGCTGTTCTAATCGTAAGGTGCAGGGTCATCTCCTGAGCTGTTATTACTATGTTCTGTTCTGTTCAGTAATCAGCACTCTACATCTATTTTGTCTTTTCACTGCTGCAAAGTCCAATTATTATCTAACTACACGGGAACATACTGGCTGCCAGAAGGAGAAGGAGACTGACTCTGAGAATTTACTGCAGGGAGTATAATTATGACTATCCATTCTGTGCCCAATTCTGTGCCCGAAGGGTGCTGGCTACCAATAGCCAAGCCAGCCCCCTTTTCTGTTTCTGAATTAGACATAATGGAAAAAAATGGATATAGATGAAGCCCACCACCCCCTGTATACTCATTACTGACCAGGGAGGAAGGAAGCGTTCATGACCAGATGATTATTTCCTCCAGATAAAGATGCAACGAAGATTCACATTCAATGACCGCAAGCAGAGATCTTGAAACCATAGAAGCATATTTAAATGTTATGCAAAGAATAACAAGCCTTTGGTGAAAGTGGAATCCCTTTTCAAGGGAGACATTATTTTTTTTTACTTAAATGTATGAATATATTTTGGAGCTAAAAATTACTTTTGTAATTGGGTTTTATTACAAATTTTGCCAGCGTTTTCCTTCCCTTGTGCACGGTTTCTTGCCGGCTGCAGAATGAGCTATCTGAGAATCAGTCAGTGAGCTCAATCTGGCGGGAGACTTGTATCTCTTATCTGACCACATCAAAGTTAAATGTGCAGAGAAACAAAACGCCTGTAAAAGCCAAAATGATCCTTTTTTTATTTACTTAGAAAAGCCAAGTGCAAAAATCATTTTTATAATTATTAAAAATTATTATTATTTTATTTATTTTTTAACCCCATGTAATTAAAAACAAAAAAAGTAAGTGTAAAGATTTGATGGCTATATATATATATATATATATATATATACACACATATATATATATATACACACATATATATATATATACACACATATATATATACACACATATATATATATATATATATAATAAATAAATATATAATATAGGAGTAGTGTGAAGTTCACCGTATCCATCTGCAGGTAAATCCTGATAATCCGGCAACCTTGGACCTTTGATGAGCCGGATTAAGGGAAATTCCGTTCTCGCTCCCTATCCGTCATCCACAAGATTTGCGAAAAGACTGAAGATCAAACTATAGAAAATACCAGAAATGCCAGTTCTGTTCCCTGCTGATATTTAAAGGGACAGTGCAGCATAAGGCACCAGCGCAGATCTCCTCTTTCCGTGTAATTCCTTCCTGTGCTCGGGGCACTGTCTCCTCCAGAGCTGCAGCTCCCTCCTCATTCTCCTCCCTGATCCTCTTACAAGATGTCAGTGACGCACACCGTGCACCGGCCAATGAGGGTTGTGTAAAAGAATGGGCTGTCCGGTAAGCTACATAAAGGAGCTGCAACCTGCTGAGATCTGAGAGGAGAGCAAAGCTCAGGGACTTGTGCAATAGAGTGCATGTGTGCCCGGGATCTCCGAGCCTTCTTGGCCACACACGTGTGCATCGAAGGGATCACAATCTATCCAAAAGTAGCAGGAGGCTGCCCATCTCTTCTGCATCTCGAGACTTGGAATTGAATTGTCGGAGACCTGGAACGTTGGCGCTGACCTAGAAGCCCCAGAGCACTTGCCGGAGTGAGCGGAGGTCTTCACGCTCCTATTGACTCGCTGCCCATTCCATCTTCTGCCTGACAGCTCTCGACATCCAAACCTCAAGTCAAGGTCCGAGATGTCAGCTCAGGGTAAGATTTTATGACTGTAGTATATAGCTCGTCACGCGTCCTAGATCTTATATTGTAGGGTATTTCTTGCCAACCTCCTCCTCCTTGAGGACCCTGATGACAGACCTGGTTGGACATTGAGCAGGCGATGAACTTTCTGAACTTTCCTGAAGTTGACACCTACAGGAAGGCTTCTTAGTAGAGGGACACAGATTATTCTTCCCACCTTAGTTGACCCTGGACATGGATCCAGTCAAGTCAAGGTCTTTACCGGAGAAGAAACCGGTCAACTGTAATGGATTTCTACAAGAAGATAAGAAAGAGTCTTCCATGGCGATGAGTCGGGTAGATCGGGGCAGGTCGGAGGTGAGCACTCCACCCCTGGAGAGCTGGAGAGAGGAAAGGACTCGCAGTGAGGAGGACAATGAACTGAACCTTCCTTCCCTGGCAGCCGCTTATAGTACCATCCTGAGGGCACTTGGAGAAGACCCTGGAAGGCAGGGACTACTCAAAACTCCATGGAGGGCAGCGACCGCCATGCAGTTCTTCACCAAGGGCTACCAAGAGACAATATCTGGTAAGTGCTTAATTATGGGGAAGATTAGTGGGGGGGAACTGCAATTTTCAGCATGCCTTGCAACACACAATGCTTCTAAGGTCTTTCTGGGAGTTTGACAACTCTGCAAGTCAAAGTTTTAGGTAAATTGATGCAAGTTTCTTGATGGATTCCCGGTATGCAGAACGTTTGTGCCTAGAGTCTTCCATATCTGGAAAAACCTGGCTGACAACCAATGTGGCTGCCTTTACACCCTCAGGGGTGTTTTTCCATGATCCCCTGACCTAATCTACCTATATACACAGATGTATAGTTCATGATCCCGGGAACAACTGGATGACAACCTTTATCGGATTCATAGGGATGACATAGTTGTCAACCAGTTTTTCCATTAAGAAGGGTTGAATTGTAGCAAATTTCCAGACCATGAAATGGTCATTTCAGCAGCTTATAATATACAGTGGCGTTATAATCCGAGCAGCTGATATCAGACGTATCTGGAGAACCACAGGACGGGAAATATGATAGATACAGTAACAGTGATCAGGACGGGTGGCAGAGATTTTTCCCATTAAATAACTTTACACTCCTTTTTCTCTCATTTGAAATGGCTGAGAACAGGGAACAGTAGACGCCATTTGTTTGCACTGCAGGTTTAGTGTCTTTTTAATATTTTCTGCTCTTAAAAGAGTCTTAGCTGCCCAAAAAAATAGCAAAGCTGGAGAAATTCAGCAAAAACGGTCTATCGTCGATACGTAGACGATGTCACAATGGAATGGTCATAAGCTATTGGTTGGAAAGAGGGGAGTGAGAGCGTCAGGCCTCTGCTTATCAACCAATCACATCACAGGGATAAATGACACCGAAAAAAAATAACATCACTTGGTATCTGCCCAGAATTAGCAAAATCTTATCCAATTGTTTCTGCTCATTGGCTCATTCATATTTGATATCCAGTCTTTTAAACTTATTATAAATTTGAAGTGGAGAGTTTAACAGAAAATGTAGCAATAAATGATAGGAGGGTCTGACTGTTGGGATCCCACCGAGCACTAGATCAGGGGTCCCAACCCCTCTGCCCTTAAGGCATTTGAATGGAGCGATGGTCATGCAATTGCCCTGCGGCTCCATCCAAGGTCTATGGGACTGACAAAGATGTCTCAACCTACGACAATGCATTGGAAAGAGAAAGGGAGAGTTCAGAGAGAAGAAAACAAAAGTATTTGACTTGGGCGTCCTTTCTGCCTAAAACTAATGGGTGCGCACATTTACACACATTCTTTAAATTATTGTTCCAATGAATTCATAAAAAATGACACAAATTTGCAAAAAAATCTTGTTGAAATATCTCCTATTGTTTTATGTACACAGCTCCTATACAGACCTATGTGGCTCCGTGGTAAGATATTGTAAGAAATCCACGTGGCCGCCGGATAGGGTCTGTATGTCGCTTTCACATATTCCTGTTTCAGCAAAGGAATTGAGCTGCGATGCAGAATTTCACTCCGCAGAAAATCTGCAGACGTTACACAACTAATGAGTGATCTGGGGCAGATTGTGTGGTTGTGGCTAATCTAGAGTGTATCAATCCCATGTGGAGATAGCCTCATTGTCCTGGTCATGGAATGAACACACAGGTATACGGCTCGTCACAGTACAGTTATCAGCGCTGTATCTTGCACATAGGTGTAGGGCTCGTCACAGTACAGTTATCAGCCCTGTATCTTGCACATAGGTGTAGGGCTCGTCACAGTACAGTTATCAGCCCTGTATCTTGCACATAGGTGTAGGGCTCGTCACAGTACAGTTATCAGCCCTGTATCTTGCACATAGGTGTAGGGCTCGTCACAGTACAGTTATCAGCCCTGTATCTTGCACATAGGTGTAGGGCTCGTCACAGTACAGTTATCAGCCCTGTATCTTGCACATAGGTGTAGGGCTCGTCACAGTACAGTTATCAGCGCTGAAACAGAGCACTGATGAATATACTGTGCAGAGCCGTACAACTGTGTGTTCAGGACAGAGCACTGATGACCATACTGTGCAGAGCCGTACAACTGTGTGTTGTATTCGTATTGAATTGATGATGCCCTGCAACTTTGTAATTCACTATTTTTCTCTCTCTCGTTCCGTTTTTGAAATAAAAATGCTAACTCCGTTGTTTTCCACCAGGTGGCGCTATAGGTGGTTTCATTGCATAGCGCATAGCTACTTTACTATACCTAGACACCACTTCTATGCCTATAGCTACCGCCGTTCTCAATGGTCAATGGTTAATGGTGGTGGACAGGATATGGGTGGATACACTGTATACTGTATACTGCTCAAAAAAATAAAGGGAACACAAACAACAAAATGGTATGTTAGTGTTCCCTTTATTTTTTTGAGCAGTATAGTTATCGGTGCTGTATCTTGCACACAGGAGTACTGCTCGTCCCAGTACAGTTATCAGCGCTCTATCTTGCACACAGGTGTACTGCTCGTCACAGTATAATC
The DNA here is from genome assembly GCF_048569485.1 of Anomaloglossus baeobatrachus. Classification (NCBI taxonomy): domain Eukaryota; kingdom Metazoa; phylum Chordata; class Amphibia; order Anura; family Aromobatidae; genus Anomaloglossus; species Anomaloglossus baeobatrachus. The sequence goes on along the minus strand of NC_134364.1, from coordinate 23,911,846 downwards.
AGCGCTATATCTTGCACACAGGTGTACTGCTCGTCACAATACAGTTATCAGCGCTATATCTTGCACACAGGTGTACTGCTCGTCACAATACAGTTATCAGCGCTATATCTTGCACACAGGTGTACTGCTCGTCACAGTATAGTTATCAGCACTATGTCTTGCACACAGGTGTACTGCTCATCACAGTATAGTTATCAGTGCTGTATATTGCACACAGGTGTACTGCTCGTCACAATACAGTTATCAGCGCTATATCTTGCACACAGGTGTACTGCTCGTCACAGTACAGTTATCAGCGCTGTATCTTGCACACAGGTGTACTGCTCGTCACAGTATAGTTATCACCTCTATATCTTGCACACAGGTGTACTGCTCATCACAATATAGTTATCAGCGCTGTATCTTGCACACAGGAGTACTGCTTGTCACGATACAGTTATCAGCGCTATATCTTGCACACAGGTGTACTGCTCGTCACTGTACAGTTATCGGCGCTGTATCTTGCACACAGAAGTACTGCTCGTCACTGTACAGTTATCAGCGCTATATCTTGCACACAGGAGTACTGCTCGTCACAGTACAGTTATCAGCGCTGTATCTTGCACACAGGAGTACTGCTCGTCACAGTACAGTTATCAGCGCTATATCTTGCACACAGGTGTACTGCTCGTCACAGTACAGTTATCAGCGCTATATCTTGCACACAGGAGTACTGCTCGTCACTGTACAGTTATCAGCGCTGTATCTTGCACACAGGTGTACTGCTCGTCACAATACAGTTATCAGCGCTGTATCTTGCACACAGGTGTACTGCTCGTCACAGTACAGTTATCAGCGCTGTATCTTGCACACAGGAGTACTGCTCGTCACAGTACAGTTATCAGCGCTGTATCTTGCACACAGGAGTACTGCTCGTCACAGTACAGTTATCAGCGCTGTATCTTGCACACAGGAGTACTGCTCGTCACAGTACAGTTATCAGCGCTATATCTTGCACACAGGAGTACTGCTCGTCACAGTACAGTTATCAGCGCTATATCTTGCACACAGGAGTACTGCTCGTCACTGTACAGTTATCAGCGCTGTATCTTGCACACAGGAGTACTGCTCGTCACAGTACAGTTATCAGCGCTATATCTTGCACACAGGAGTACTGCTCGTCAGTACAGTTATCAGCGCTGTATCTTGCACACAGGTGTACTGCTCGTCACAATACAGTTATCAGCGCTGTATCTTGCACACAGGTGTACTGCTCGTCACAGTACAGTTATCAGCGCTGTATCTTGCACACAGGAGTACTGCTCGTCACAGTACAGTTATCAGCGCTGTATCTTGCACACAGGAGTACTGCTTGTCACAATACAGTTATCAGCGCTATATCTTGCACACAGGTGTACTGCTCGTCACAGTACAGTTATCAGCGCTATATCTTGCACACAGGAGTACTGCTCGTCACAGTACAGTTATCAGCGCTATATCTTGCACACAGGAGTACTGCTCGTCACTGTACAGTTATCAGCGCTATATCTTGCACACAGGTGTACTGCTCGTCACAGTATAGTTATCACCTCTATATCTTGCACACAGGTGTACTGCTCATCACAATATAGTTATCAGCGCTGTATCTTGCACACAGGAGTACTGCTTGTCACGATACAGTTATCAGCGCTATATCTTGCACACAGGTGTACTGCTCGTCACTGTACAGTTATCGGCGCTGTATCTTGCACACAGAAGTACTGCTCGTCACTGTACAGTTATCAGCGCTGTATCTTGCACACAGGAGTACTGCTCGTCACAGTACAGTTATCAGCGCTATATCTTGCACACAGGTGTACTGCTCGTCACAGTACAGTTATCAGCGCTATATCTTGCACACAGGACTACTGCTCATCACTGTACAGTTATCAGCGCTGTATCTTGCACACAGGAGTACTGCTCGTCACAGTACAGTTATCAGCGCTATATCTTGCACACAGGTGTACTGCTCGTCACAGTACAGTTATCAGCGCTATATCTTGCACACAGGAGTACTGCTCGTCACTGTACAGTTATCAGCGCTGTATCTTGCACACAGGTGTACTGCTCATCACAGTACAGTTATCAGCGCTGTATCTTGCACACAGGAGTTCTGCTTGTCACAATACAGTTATCAGCGCTATATCTTCCACACAGGTGTACTGCTCGTCACAGTACAGTTATCAGCGCTATATCTTGCACACAGGAGTACTGCTCGTCACTGTACAGTTATCAGCGCTATATCTTGCACACAGGTGTACTGCTCGTCACAGTACAGTTATCAGCGCTATATCTTGCATACAGGTGTACTGCTCGTCACAATACAGTTATCAGCGCTGTATCTTGCACACAGGTGTACTGCTCGTCACAGTACAGTTATCAGCGCTGTATCTTGCACACAGCAGTACTGCTCGTCACAGTACAGTTATCAGCGCTGTATCTTGCACACAGGAGTACTGCTTGTCACAATACAGTTATCAGCGCTATATCTTGCACACAGGTGTACTGCTCGTCACTGTACAGTTATCAGCGCTGTATCTTGCACACAGGTGTACTGCTCGTCACTGTACAGTTATCAGCGCTGTATCTTGCACACAGGAGTACTGCTCGTCACTGTACAGTTATCAGCGCTATATCTTGCACACAGGTGTACTGCTCATCACAGTACAGTTATCGGCGCTGTATCTTGCACACAGGAGTACTGCTCGTCACTGTACAGTTATCAGCGCTGTATCTTGCACACAGGAGTACTGCTCGTCACTGTACAGTTATCAGCGCTGTATCTTGCACACAGGTGTACTGCTTGTCACAGTACAGTTATCAGCGCTGTATCTTGCACACAGGTGTACTGCTCGTCACTGTACAGTTATCAGCGCTGTATCTTGCACACAGGTGTACTGCTCGTCACAGTACAGTTATCAGCGCTGTATCTTGCATACAGTATAAATATCCACATGGCTCAACATTGCCAGTTCCTAATAAATGACAGCAAGAAGATAATTTAAAACCCATAAGAAATGGACACAGAAATTGGAAAATTGTGTAACATTTCATCATACAATGAATGAGCTGTATTTTAGGGAGTAGAATTCCCCCTTAAGTAACATTCACAGCTATGTGTGTATATATTGTGTGTATATATTTCATACATTGGGCGGAGTGGAGAGAGAAGGCGGTAAATGAGTGGGGGAAGGGATGGCGAATATCCTGAGCAGACGGTTCTCATATCTATCCACTCGTCAGGGGAATCTGCTCCCATTAATGTTATATTTTATTGGCTGATAAGATAACAAAATTTCCGCTTTTGCCCTCAGCTGACCCCGACTCCATCATGGATTTTTTTTTTAAATCCCTTACGTCACATTATTGCAGAATCTTTTACTGCGGGTTCCTGTATTCCTCGGCAGAGCGGTGTTTCTATAGAGATATATCTCATTTCCCGTCTCGCTGCCTCCAGCCATCACTCTCACCATTCATGTCGCTGTCACTCGCTCCGTGCGTCGCTCACATAAAGGGCTTTGTGTGTTTTCTCCGGCTGCACCTGGCGTTTGTTTGGTGACTCGGTATATGCCGTATACAGTCACCGCGGCTGTGCAGCTGCCACATAAACGCTTCCTGACATTAGACAATCCGAGCCACATTTCCAGGTTCCATTGAAGGATAATGAAAGGGACGTGCGTTACGCACCGCACACCGCCAGAAGAAAAATCCTACTTTATTTCCAAATGTAAATTTGAGTCATCCATATGTGTGTAGTCAGACGTGGCCGCAAATGGGTCTTATGGAATGGAATATCAATGTTCCTTAACACTTAAGTCTAGGACGAAGAAAGTGACATTTTATGGCGTCCAAAGGGGTCATCCATGGCCTCTGTTAGAAATGTGGCTAAGCTACAACAATACCAGACACAACCACATGAGTCTCACTACTCTCTCCCCTGCTCCTCTTCCCCCGATCCTTTTCCCCTTTTCCCTCCTGCTCCTCTCCCCCTTACTCCTCCGCCACCTCACTCCTCTGCCCCACTCCTCGCCTCGTTCCTCTGCCTCATTCCTCTGCCCCGCTCCTCCGCCTTGCTCTTCTGCCTCACTCCTCTGCCCTGCTCCTCCGCCTCGCTCCTCCGCCTTGTTCCTCTGCCCTGCTCTTCTGCCTCGCTCCTCCACCTCCCTCTTCCGCCCCACTCCTCTGCTCGCTCCTCCACCTTACTCCTCCACCACGCTCCTCCACTGCCCCGCTCCTTTGTCGCCTCACTCCTCTGCCCAGCTCGTCTGCCCTGCTCTACCACTCCGCTCGTCTGCCCTGCTCTTGCGCCCCTCTCCTCCGCCCCTCTCCTCCGCCCCTCTCCTCCGCCCCTCTCTTCCGCCCCTCTCCTCCGCCCCTCTCTTCCGCCCCTCTCTTCCGCCCCTCTCCTCCGCCCCTCTCTTGCGCCCCTCTCTTGCGCCCCTCTCTTGCGCCCCTCTCCTCCGCCCCTCTCCTCCGCCCCTCTCTTCCGCCCCTCTCTTCCGCCCCTCTCTTCCGCCCCTCTCTTCCGCCTCTCTCTTGCGCCCCTCTCCTCCGCCCCTCTCTTCCGCCCCTCTCTTCCGCCCCTCTCTTGCGCCCCTCTCCTCCGCTTCTCTCTTGCGCCCCTCTCTTGCGCCCCTCTCTTGCGCCCCTCTCCTCCGCCCCTCTCCTCCGCCCCTCTCTTCCGCCCCTCTCTTCCGCCCCTCTTCCGCCCCTCTCTTCCGCCCCTCTCTTCCGCCCCTCTCTTGCGCCCCTCTCCTCCGCCCCTCTCCTCTGCCCCTCTTCCGCCCCTCTCTTCCGCCCCTCTCTTCCGCCCCTCTCCTCCGCCCCTCTCCTCCGCCCCTCTCTTCCGCCCCTCTCCTCCGCCCCTCTCTTCCGCCCCTCTCTTGCGCTCCTCTCCTCCGCCCCTCTCCTCCGCCCCTCTCCTGCGCCCCTCTCCTCCGCCCCTCTCTTCCGCCCCTCTCTTCCGCCCCTCTCTTCCGCCCCTCTCTTCCGCCCCTCTCCTGCGCCCCTCTCCTGCGCCCCTCTCCTGCGCCCCTCTCCTCCGCCCCTCTCCTCCGCCCCTCTCCTGCGCCCCTCTCCTGCGCCCCTCTCCTCCGCCCCTCTCCTGCGCCCCTCTCTTCCGCCCCTCTCCTCCGCCCCTCTCTTCCGCCCCTCTCTTCCGCCCCTCTCCTCCGCTTCTCTCTTGCGCCCCTCTCTTGCGCCCCTCTCTTGCGCCCCTCTCTTCCGCCCCTCTCTTCCGCCCCTCTCTTGCGCCCCTCTCTTGCGCCCCTCTCCTCCGCCCCTCTCCTCCGCCTTTCTCTTGCGCCCCTCTCTTGCGCCCATCTCTTGCGCCCCTCTCCTCCGCCCCTCTCTTGCGCCCCTCTCTTGCGCCCCTCTCTTGCGCCCCTCTCTTGCGCCCCTCTCTTGCGCCCCTCTCTTGCGCCCCTCTCCTCCGCCCCTCTCTTCCGCCCCTCTCTTCCGCCCCTCTCTTCCGCCCCTCTCTTCCGCCCCTCTCTTCCGCCCCTCTCCTCCGCCCCTCTCCTCCGCCCCTCTCTTGCGCCCATCTCTTGCGCCCATCTCTTGCGCCCCTCTCCTCCGCCCCTCTCCTCCGCCCCTCTCCTCCGCCCCTCTCCTCCGCCCCTCTCTTGCGCCCCTCTCTTGCGCCCCTCTCTTGCGCCCCTCTCTTGCGCCCCTCTCTTCCGCCCCTCTCTTCCGCCCCTCTCTTCCGCCCCTCTCTTCCGCCCCTCTCTTCCGCCCCTCTCTTCCGCCCCTCTCTTCCGCCCCTCTCTTCCGCCCCTCTCTTGCGCCCCTCTCTTGCGCCCCTCTCTTGCGCCCCTCTCTTGCGCCCCTCTCTTGCGCCCCTCTCTTGCGCCCCTCTCTTGCGCCCCTCTCTTGCGCCCCTCTCTTGCGCCCCTCTCCTCCGCCCCTCTCTTCCGCCCTTTGGATACTGATATCAGAGGGATATTATCTACTGAACTTTGGTGATTCCAGGAATCTGTCGACCTTTCATCCCGTGACCGGGGCGATCAGATCGATGGCTCACGTGTTTCTCGTCATTAGTTACACAACATCCAGTTCCACTGAACAAAACGTTTTATGACATTTTTCACCGCAGATTTTGGTGTCGTCTCTTTAATTATGAAATTCTCACTGATGACAATTTTGTTCTTTACGAAAATATTAAAATTGATATTTTTTGTATTTGAAGAATTTAGCTGGATTGGGGCAGTGACCACCAGGGGTGGCGGTATTATTTATGCTGCCATATAGTGTAATGTGTAAGTCACCGCCTCTATATAATGTGCCTCACGGACAGGACGACTAATAAATTGGGCAGTAAATCCTAGTGTTCCTGTCTGGCCGCCCCCATGTAATTGCTTCTAATTGATAGATGTCATGTCAGACTGAAGTCATCAACTTCTTTCATTTCAGCTAAAATACGAAGCAAACAACATCCAAAGTGTCATTAACTTAATGAAAGGAGGAAAATGACGCACGTTTGTGTTTCCACGGCGACCTATATGGGCGACCGGGACGCCGGAAATTAAACTGTCCTGTTATCAGTGTCTGTTCTGCTCATAGATAGGAGAAAAGCGGCCAGAAAATAACAAGAGCCAGAAATCAGCGAAAATCAATATATTGCTTCACTTTCTTAAAGGAAACACATTACACTTTCTAAGAGTAAATTGTAATAAGGAAACAATTTTTATACTACTATAATACTGGAATACTGCCCCTATGTACAAGAATATAACTACTATAATACTGCCCCTATGTACAAGAATATAACTACTATAATACTGCCCCCTATGTACAAGAATATATCTACAATAATACTGCTCCTATGTACAAGAATATAACTACAATAATACTGCTCCTATGTACAAGAATATAACTACTATAATACTGCCCCCTATGTACAAGAATATAACTACTATAATACTGCTCCTATGTACAAGAATATAACTACTATAATACTGCCCCCTATGTACAAGAATATAACTACTATAATACTGCCCCCTATGTACAAGAATATAACTACAATAATACTGCTCCTATGTACAAGAATATAACTACTATAATACTCCCCCCTATGTACAAGAATATAACTACTATAATACTGCCCCCTATGCACAAGAATATAACTACAATAATACTGCTCCTATGTACAAGAATATAACTACTATAATACTGCCCCCTATGTACAAGAATATAACTACTATAATACTGCCCCCTATGTACAAGAATATAACTACAATAATACTGCTCCTATGTACAAGAATATAACTACAATAATACTGCTCCTATGTACAAGAATATAACTACTATAATACTGCCCCCTATGTACAAGAATATAACTACTATAATACTGCCCCCTATGTACAAGAATATAACTACTATAATACTGCTCCTATGTACAAGAATATAACTACTATAATACTGCCCCCTATGTACAAGAATATAACTACTATAATACTGCCCCCTATGTACAAGAATATAACTACAATAATACTGCTCCTATGTACAAGAATATATCTACAATAATACTGCTCCTATGTACAAGAATATAACTACAATAATACTGCTCCTATGTACAAGAATATAACTACTATAATACTGCCCCCTATGTACAAGAATATAACTACTATAATACTGCCCCCTATGTACAAGAATATAACTACAATAATACTGCTCCTATGTACAAGAATATAACTACTATAATACTGCCCCCTATGTACAAGAATATAACTACTATAATACTGCCCCCTATGTACAAGAATATAACTACTATAATACTTCCCTCTATATACCAAACTATAACTACTATAATACTGCCCTCTATATACCAAACTATAACTACTATAATACTGCCCCTATATACAAGAATATAACTACTATAATACTGCCCCCTATGTACAAGAATATAACTACTATAATACTGCCCCTATGTACAAGAATATAACTACTATAACACTGCCCCCTATATACAAGAATATAACTACTATAATACTGCTCCTATGTACAAGAATATAACTACTATAATACTGCCCCTATGTACAAGAATATAACTACTATAATACTGCCCCTATGTACAAGAATATAACTACTATAATACTGCCCCCTATGTACAAGAATATAACTACTATAATACTGCCCCCTATGTACAAGAATATAACTACTATAATACTGCCCCCTATGTACAAGAATATAACTACTATAATATTGCCCCCCTATGTACAAGAATATAACTACTATAATACTGCTCCTATGTACAAGAATATAACTACTATAATACTGCCCCTATGTACAAGAATATAACTACTATAATATTGCCCCTATGTACAAGAATATAACTACTATAATACTGCCCCTATGTACAAGAATATAACTACTATAATACTGCCCCAATGTACAAGAATATAACTACTATAATACTGCCCCTATGTACAAGAATATAACTACTATAATACTGCCCCTATGTACAAGAATATAACTACTATAATACTGCCCCTATGTACAAGAATATAACTACTATAATACTGCTCCTATGTACAAGAATATAACTACTATAATACTGCCCCTATGTACAAGAATATAACTACTATAATACTGCTCCTATGTACAAGAATATAACTACTATAATACTGCTCCTATGTACAAGAATATAACTACTATAATACTGCTCCTATGTACAAGAATATAACTACTATAATACTGCCCCTATGTACAAGAATATAACTACTATAATACTGCCCCTATGTACAAGAATATAACTACTATAATACTGCCCCCTATGTACAAGAATATAACTACAATAATACTGCTCCTATGTACAAGAATATAACTACTATAATACTGCCCCTATGTACAAGAATATAACTACTATAATACTGCCCCCTATGTACAAGAATATAACTACTATAATACTGCTCCTATGTACAAGAATATAACTACTATAATACTGCCCCTATGTACAAGAATATAACTACTATAATACTGCCCCTATGTACAAGAATATAACTACTATAATACTGCCCCTATGTACAAGAATATAACTACTATAATACTGCTCCTATGTACAAGAATATAACTACTATAATACTGCTCCTATGTACAAGAATATAACTACTATAATACTGCTCCTATGTACAAGAATATAACTACTATAATACTGACCCTATGTACAAGAATATAACTACTATAATTCTGCTCCTATGTACAAGAATATAACTACTATAATACTGCCCCCTATGTACAAGAATATAACTACTATAATACTGCCCCCTATGTACAAGAATATAACTACTATAATATTGCCCCCCTATGTACAAGAATATAACTACTATAATACTGCTCCTATGTACAAGAATATAACTACTATAATACTGCCCCTATGTACAGGAATATAACTACTATAATATTGCCCCTATGTACAAGAATATAACTACTATAATACTGCCCCAATGTACAAGAATATAACTACTATAATACTGACCCTATGTACAAGAATATAACTACTATAATACTGCCCCTATGTACAAGAATATAACTACTATAATACTGCCCCTATGTACAAGAATATAACTACTATAATACTGACCCTATGTACAAGAATATAACTACTATAATATTGCCCCTATGTACAAGAATATAACTACTATAATACTGCTCCTATGTACAAGAATATAACTACTATAATACTGCCCCTATGTACAAGACTATAACTACTATAATACTGCTCCTATGTACAAGAATATAACTACTATAATACTGCTCCTATGTACAAGAATATAACTACTATAATACTGCTCCTATGTACAAGAATATAACTACTATAATACTGCCCCTATGTACAAGAATATAACTACTATAATACTGCCCTCTATATACCAAACTATAACTACTATAATACTGCCCCTATATACAAGAATATAACTACTATAATATTGCCCCTATGTACAAGAATATAACTACTATAATACTGCCCCTATGTACAAGAATATAACTACTATAATACTGCTCCTATGTACAAGAATATAACTACTATAATACTGCTCCTATGTACAAGAATATAACTACTATAATACTGCCCCTATGTACAAGAATATAACTACTATAATACTGCTCCTATGTACAAGAATATAACTACTATAATATTGCCCCCCTATGTACAAGAATATAACTACTATAATACTGCTCCTATCTACAAGAATATAACTACTATAATATTGCCCCTATGTACAAGAATATAACTACTATAATACTGCCCCAATGTACAAGAATATAACTACTATAATACTGCCCCTATGTACAAGAATTTAACTACTATAATACTGCCCCTATGTACAAGAATATAACTACTATAATACTGCCCCTATGTACAAGAATATAACTACTATAATACTGACCCTATGTACAAGAATATAACTACTATAATATTGCCCCTATGTACAAGAATATAACTACTATAATACTGCTCCTATGTACAAGAATATAACTACAATAATACTGCCCCTATGTACAAGAATATAACTACTATAATACTGCTCCTATGTACAAGAATATAACTACTATAATACTGCTCCTATGTACAAGAATATAACTACTATAATACTGCTCCTATGTACAAGAATATAACTACTATAATATTGCCCCCCTATGTACAAGAATATAACTACTATAATACTGCCCCAATGTACAAGAATATAACTACTATAATACTGCCCCTATGTACAAGAATATAACTACTATAATATTGCCCCTATGTACAAGAATATAACTACTATAATATTGCCCCCCTATGTACAAGAATATAGCTACTATAATACTGCTCCTATGTACAAGAATATAACTACTATAATACGGCCTCTATGTACAAGAATATATCTACTATAATACTGCCTCTATGTACAAGAATATAACTACTATAATATTGCCCCTATGTACAGGAATAGAACTACTATAATACTGCTCCTATGTACAAGAATATAGCTACTATAATACTGCTCCTATGTACAAGAATATAACTACTATAATACTGCCTCTATTTACAAGAATATATCTACTATAATACTGCTCCTATGTACAAGAATATAGCTACTATAATACTGCTCCTATGTACAAGAATATAACTACTATAATACTGCCCCCTATGTACAAGACTATAACTACTATAATATTGCCCCTATGTACAAGAATATAACTACTATAATATTGCCCCTATGTACAAGAATATAACTACTATAATACCTGCCCCTATGTACAAGAATGTAACTGCTATAATACTGCTCCTATGTACAAGAATATAACTACTATAATACTGCCCCCTATATACAAGAATATAACTACTATAATACTGTCCCTATGTACAAGAATATAAACTACTATAATACTGCCCCTATGTACAAGAATGTAACTGCTATAATACTGCCCCCTATATACAAGAATATAACTACTATAATACTGCTCCTATGTACAAGAATGTAACTGCTATAATACTGCCCCCTATATACAAGAATATAACTACTATAATACTGCCCCTATGTACAAGAATGTAACTGCTATAATACTGCCCCCTATATACAAGAATATAACTACTATAATACTGTCCCTATGTACAAGAATATAAACTACTATAATACTGCCCCTATGTACAAGAATGTAACTGCTATAATACTGCCCCCTATATACAAGAATATAACTGCTATAATACTGCCCCTATGTATAAGAATATAACTGCTATAATACTGTCCCTATGTACAAGAATATAACTGCTATAATACTGCCCCTATATAACAATGTGTCTTATTTCTTGCTGCAGGGTTCTATTCTCCTGTTTACCTTTATTGTAAATTTATTTTTATCTTGTGTCCATAAATGTGTTCTGTTCTTCTGCAGATGTGTTGAATGACGCCATCTTTGATGAAGACCACGATGAGATGGTGATTGTGAAGGACATTGACATGTTTTCCATGTGTGAGCATCATCTGGTTCCTTTCATTGGGAAGGTATGGCGGTGCTGCTGGCGGTGCTGCTGGGGTTATCGCTGACCCCGGTCTCCTCATCTTTGTGTCTGTGAATCTTCATTATCTCGCGCTCGGGTTTCATCGTTTGTTTGTTTTTTCAGGTACATATAGGATATCTACCAAACAAACAGGTCCTGGGGCTCAGTAAGCTGGCGAGGTGAGTGCAGACGCCGATCGGCGAGTCTTTTCTCTTAGAAGATATTTAATGAAAAATCAAAACCTCATCAGAACGCTGTCACCTGAGACGGCCATGGTCATTCATCAGAAAGATGTATAGGCCCGAACTAACGAGTAACAGGGTCCCCGTCTAACGAGGAGCAGGGTCCCGACTAACGAGGAGCAGGGTCCCCATCTAACGAGGAGCAGGGTCCCCAACTAACGAGGAGCAGGGTCCCCGACTAACGAGGAGCAGGGTCCCCGACTAACGAGGAGCAGGGTCCCCGTCTAACGAGGAGCAGGGTCCCCGACTAACGAGGAGCAGGGTCCCCGACTAACGAGGAGCAGGGTCCCCGACTAACGAGGAGCAGGGTCCCCGACTAACGAGGAGCAGGGTCCCCGACTAACGATGAGCAGGGTCCCCGACTAACGATGAGCAGGGTCCCCGACTACCGATGAGCAGGGTCCCCAACTAACGATGAGCAGGGTCCCCGACTACCGATGCGCAGGGTCCCCGACTACTGATGCGCAGGGTCCCGACTAATGAGGAGCAGAGTCACGACTAATGAGCAGAGTCACGACTAATGAGGAGCAGGGTCCCCAACTAACGAGGAGCAGGGTCCCCGACTACCGATGAGCAGGGTCCCCGACTACCGATGCGCAGGGTCCCGACTAATGAGGAGCAGAGTCACGACTAATGAGGAGCAGAGTCACGACTAATGAGGAGCAGGGTCCCCGACTAATGAGGAGCAGAGTCACGACTAATGAGGAGCAGAGTCACGACTAATGAGGAGCAGAGTCACGACTAATGAGGAGCAGAGTCACGACTAATGAGGAGCAGAGTCACGACTAATGAGGAGCAGAGTCACGACTAATGAGGAGCAGAGTCACGACTAATGAGGAGCAGAGTCACGACTAATGAGGAGCAGGGTCCCCGACTAATGAGGAGCAGGGTCCCCAACTAACGAGGAGCAGGGTCCCAGACTAACAATGCGCTGGGTCCCGACTAATGAGGAGCAGAGTCTCGACTAATGAGGAGCAGGGTCCCAGACTAAGGAGGAGCAGGGTTCCCGACTAATGAGGAGCAGGGTCCCCGACTAATGAGGAGCAGGGTCCCCAACTAACGATGCGCAGGGACCCCCAACTAACGAGGAGCAGAGTCCCAACTAACGAGGAGCAGGGTCCCCAACTACTGAGGCGCAGGGTCCCCGACTACCGATGCGCAGGGTCCCCAACTAACGATGCGCAGGGTCACGACTAATGAGGAGCAGAGTCACAACTACCGATGCGCAGGGTCCCCAACTAACGAGGAGCAGGGTCCCCAACTACCGAGGAGCAGGGTCCCCGACTACCAAGGAGAAGAGTCCCAACTAACAAGGAGCAGGGTCCCCGACTATTGAGACGCAGGGTCCCCGACTATTGAGACGCAGGGTCCCCGACTATTGAGGCGCAGGGTCCCCGACTACTGAGGCGCAGGGTCCCCGACTACCGAGGAGCAGGGTCCCTGACTACCGAGGAGCAGGGTCCCTGACTACCGAGGAGCAGGGTCTCCGACTACCGAGGAGCAGGGACCATGTCACACACAAAGGGTCCCCCCACTCCTTATTACTTGGCCGCTATCAGAAGACTAAGCAGCTCTGGAATTGAGCATTTCCTGGCGGCGGCACAGAGAGCAGTTAATCGGCGGGGGTGTGGGGTGTCGGACCCTGGCCCATCACACATTGATGACCTATCCTGAGGATAAGCCATCAAAGTAGTGGACAACCCCTTTAATCACGTGCTGTACACTCATGACATCCAAGCGCTCTGTAATTTTCATAGACCCATTGAAAGCGCTAGTGTGCGCTCCTGTGGATCAGCCCTCATTGGAGTGAATGGAGCAGGGCTATAATGACACATTTTGAAAGCCACCATATTTTTAAAAAAATTCTGGACAACCCTTTAAAAAAAAAAAAAAAAAAGAGAACAATTCCTCATGATAGGGTATGAACAGTTTTGCAAAAAAAAAGTACTCCAACATTGACTCAATTCCTGCCGTAGACTGAGATGAGGGAAATATTTCTGGCGTTATTTTGTGACACATCCCATAGATCACAATCCCAGACGGAGTGACGACTTATCGGAGCGTTTACCCCTGCAGACCGAGGCTTCATCCCTACACCAATCCTCCATTTAACATTTCCTTAAACTTTTACAATGGATTCTCGAGGATTATTTGCTTAACATTTGTTCCTTTCTCCTCCTCGCCTTTTACTCGCACGGTGTAGACTTTTTCCAATTAAATCTGACATTTAATGCCGCCGAGGCTTCTGTCTATACGGCTGCATGATACATGTAATAAGAAAACGCAGAGCAGGCAAATCCCTTTTTACATAGATTGACTGGACTTGAAGGTTGTGTAGATTTTATTTTTTTTATTGCTTTAGGGCATCTAAAAAAATAATGAAGTAACTTCCCGAATAACAAGATGAAAAAAAGAAATTATATATATATTTATATATATATATATATATATATATATATATATATATATATATATATATATATATATATATATATATATAAATAAAGTGTGTGTGTGTGTGTGTGTGTGTGTGTGTATATAATTATATATATGTGTATGTATGTGTATATAGATATATAGATATATATATATATGTATATGTGTGTGTAAGTATGTATGTATATATATATATATATATATATATATAAATAAAATCACCCTGACTGTTTCATACAAAGAGCTTTTATACAAAGCTCTGTGCTTCCATTGTAAATTGAACTGATGGTTTGTTACAATGTATCAGCGAACGTGAAAGCTATGAGACTAACACACCAAGTATTATCCAGATTGGACTGAATTATTACAAAGTATTAGATCTTAATGTGTTCCAGCCTCTGAGTGTAAATATGAATGTTCCCATTTACTAACAGCAGAGTAGAGACACCAAGAATGAGGAAGAATTGAAGCCTAAAAAGTAATAGAAAGTGGAAGACCTTTTCAATATCCACTGAGAAAGCTTTAAAAGTTGAGGGTCGATTATATTAGATTTCTCTAGGAATTCTGTTTACTTGTAAGCGTTAAAATATGCTTAGATTACATTCAGCAGAGAAATAAAACACATCATGGCTCCTCATGGGCGGGGCTAAGCCATATATGGGCGTTTACCTCTCCACAAGTACTGGAATGTTAGCAGACAGTAAGCCATATATGGGCGTTTACATGTACTGGAATGTTAGGAAACACTAAGCCACACATGGGCCCTTACCTCTGCACATGTTCTGTAATGTTAGCAAACAGGATCGGGGAGGAGTGCACTGTGGTGGTACATCAGCATAAAAAAAGGGGAGGGGTATAGGAACTGGAGAGGATGAACCCAGGTGCTACAGGAGATTATTGCCCCCTGTTCTTCAACTGGACATAGAAAAATTAACTTCAAAGAACTATCAGGTATCTTGACACATGCAACAGCTTATATTCTTTATATTGCATCACTTAAATAAAAAAAAGACTGCTTTCTTCCAGGACAGCGCCTCCCCTATTCACAGGTTAAATGTGGTATTGCAGCTCCATTGAAGTGAATAGGGCTGAGCTGCAATACCACACACAACCTGTGGATAGGGGTGGCGCTGTTCTTTGACGACAGCAGACATGTTTTTTACAACTCTGCGTGACTTCTTCGTATGTCTGCACAGCAATGACCTACACAAATTGTCTTTGTTTTTTTTTTTTAAGGATCGTGGAGATTTACAGCAGACGACTACAAGGTAAGGAACCTGTGCCTGGATCCTGACGTCTCTAATACTCTCCTGCCCAGTTACACTGTGGTTCCTAGAGTCGGAGGTCAGCGGATGGTAGAGATCACATTGCAGCTTCCTAGAAAGGGCATGATTATCTCCAGCAGCGACATGAGCGCCCTTTATAGAGAGAGTAATTATTCTGACAACACAATCTCAGCAGTGACCCGGATGCCGCACATTTAGAAGGTCACAAATCAGAGCTGACAGTATTAGATTCCATATTACAAAACAGCCGCCAGGTAAATCCTAAAAATCTTTGTGGGATTACTGACCCCGTTTCCCTATCCAACAAAAATGGAGAATTTAATGAAAATATACACCTTTAAGTATCATTTCCTTATATTTCTGATGAAAACACATTTTTTATTAATGCAGAATTCCAAATCCTCTGCATAGACATATAGGTGAATGATAAACTTCTGCCTGCAGCCACCACTAGAGGGAGCTTATGAGGTTACTACATACTGTCTCTCTATAGAGTGCAGTGTAAGCACTGTGATCCCTCTAGTGGTCGCCAACATGCTATTTTTTTACATATTTGTCTATGCAGAGTATTGGGAATGGTGCAGCAGAAAAACACAGCATCTGGATTTAGAAGCATCTCAGATTTAAGAAAGAAAACTATAATCACTTCCCATGGGATGTTCCCAGGCTCTCTAAGGAAACTTTTTAGGTTTCTATCTTAGGGAAATATGGGATCCGGGTGAGACGCTGGGCTTAGGGATACATGACTCTCTATTATCTAAATACTCTGAAAGCCTAAAAGGAGTCCTGGAGCTCACACTCTAAAAAGAGTCAAGTCCTGCTTCTGCTCCTATCACACAAAGTGACGGACCGCTGCCTGTATATAAAGTGAGATGGAAGAATCTGCTGATTTCTATGAGTGGTGAGGTGAAGCAGGAGCCACAGGAACTCCCTCTGCGTGGGTGGGCTCAAGCCAGAGTCACAGGCACTCACTACGTGAGCGGGGTGAAGTCCGAGTCGCAGGCACTCTCACTACGTGAGCGGGGTGAAGCAGGAGCCACAGGAACTCCCTCTGCGTGGGTGGGCTCAAGCCAGAGTCACAGGCACTCACTACGTGAGCGGGGTGAAGTCCGAGTCGCAGGCACTCTCACTACGTGAGCGGGGTGAAGTCCGAGTCGCAGGCACTCTCACTACGTGAGCGGGGTGAAGTCCGAGTCGCAGGCACTCTCACTACGTGAGCGGGGTGAAGTCCGAGTCGCAGGCACTCTCACTACGTGAGCGGGGTGAAGTCCGAGTCACAGGCACTCACTACGTGAGCGGGGTGAAGTCCGAGTCGCAGGCACTCTCACTACGTGAGCGGGGTGAAGTCTGAGTCGCAGGCACTCTGTCTGCATGGGTGGGGTCACAGGCATTTTCTGCGTGGGCGGGTTGAAGTCAGAGCCACTGGCATTCTTTGTATGGGCGGGGTCATGTCTGAGTCACAGGCACGCTTTCTTCATAGGCAGGGTCAAGCCGGAGTCACATGTGTTTTCTATGCGTGGGCGTGGGCAGGGTTAGGCTGGAGTCACATGTACTCTCTCTGTGTGGGCGGAGTGGCAGGCACTCTCTTTGCATGGGTGGGTTCAAGCCCGAGTTGCAGGTATACTGTGTGGGATGGGTCACGGTGTAGTTGCAGTCACACTCTGCGTGGGCAGGGTCAAGCCGGAGTCACAGGCACTCTCTTTTCATGGGAGGAGTCAAGCTGGAGTTGCAGGCACTCTCTCTTCATGGGAGGAGTCAAGCTGGAGTTGCAGGCACTCTCTCTGCGTGGGCGGAGTGGCCGGCACTCTCTCTGCGTGGGCGGAGTGGCCGGCACTCTCTCTGCGTGGGTGGGATGAAGCAGAACTCGCAGACTTTCTCTGTGGGTTATTAGGAACAGCCGGGCTCACAGGCTTTATTACAAAGTTATATATCCCCAAAGCTAGAATTAAAAGGTGATGCTGGTAAAAAGTTTTCATTTTTAACTACATTTACAGAGTTTTTTGGTCTTTCCACAGTTCAAGAACGCCTTACAAAACAAATCGCCATTGCAATTACAGAAGCCCTGCAGCCGGCCGGGGTGGGAGTGGTGGTGGAAGCAACGTACGTTCTCCCTTATTGACATCAATCTAATATATAAAGCTGAATGTGTGTATGTCCGGGATTGGCATCTGCACCGTCGCAGCTACAGTCACAAAATTTTGCACACTCACACGTCTGGACCCCGAGAGCGTCATAGGCTATGTTTTGAGGGGAAATTTTAACCCCGCGCTTTACAGTTATTCGCCAAAAAATCTGCCTCCAATAAAACGAATGGAGCTGGGAGCCGCAGTGCAGCCAGAACTCCAGAAGAATGCGCAGCCACTCCCTTATATGGAATGTTGGCGTGTCACAATGCAGCCAGGGAAAGAGACAGACACAGACAGGGAAAAAGGCAGACACAGACAGGGTAAGAGACAGACACAAAGAGACAGACAGAGACAGACTGACAGGGAAAGAGACAGACAGGGAAAAAGAGGGAAAGAGAGAGACAGGTTAAGAGACAGACACAGACAGGTAAAGAGACAGACAAAGAGACATAGACAGACACAGGGAAGCAGACAGACAGGGAAAGAGAGGGAAATAGACAGGGAAAGAGAGGGAAAAAGAAAGACAGGTTAAGAGACAGACACAGACAGGTAAAGAGACAGACACAGACAAAGAGACAGACAGACACAGGGAAACAGACAGACAGGGAAAGAGAGGGAAAGAGACAGACAGGGTAAGAGACAGACAAAGACAGGTAAAGAGACAGACAAAGAGACAGACAGAGGGAAAGAGACAGACCGGGAAAGAGAGGGACAGAGACAGACAGGAAAAGAAACAGACAGCGAAAGTGACAGAGATAGACAGGGAAAGAGATAGATAGACAGGGAAAGAGATTGAGACAGACAGAGAAAGAGACAGAGACAGACAGGGAAAGATACAGACAGACAAAGAGATAGAGAGAGAGACAGAGAGATATATACAGAGGGGGAGACAGACAGAGAATGGGAGAGAAACAGAGAGACAGTTACTATCCCGGGCAGCGGATATTGTGCGCAGAATAAATTTTTGTTAATACATTCTATTTTGTTTACAACAGTTACTACCCGGCTTCGCCCGGGTTAATACAGCTAGTCTAATATATAAAGCTGAATGTGTGTATGTGTGTATGTCTGGGATTGGCATCTGCACCGTCGCAGCTACAGCCACAAAATTTTGCACACTCACGCTTCTGGGCCCCGAGAGCGTCATAGGCTATGTTTTGAGGGGAAATTTTAACCCTGTGCTTTACAGTTAATCACCAAAAAACCTGCCTCCATTAAAGCGAATGGAGCTGGGAGCCACAGTGCAGCCAGAACTTCAGAAGAATGCGCATCCACGCCCTTATATGGAATGTTGGCGTGTCACAATGCAGCCAGGGAAAGAGACAGACACAGACAGGGAAAGAGGCAGACACAGACAGGGTAAGAAACAGACATAGACAGGGTAAGAGACCGACACAAAGAGGCAGACACAGACAAAAAGACAGACAAACAGGGAAAGAGACAGACAAAGAGACAGACACAGGGAAACAGACAGACATGGAAAGAGAGGGAAAGAGACAGACAGGGTAAGAGACAGACAAAAACAGGTAAAGAGACAAAGAGACAGACACGGGAAAGAGACAGAGAGAAAGAGGAAAAGAGACAGACAGGGAAAGTGATAGATAAGACAGACAGGGAAAGAGATTGAGACAGACGGAGAAAGAGACAGAGACAGTCAGAGATAGACAGGGAAAGAGACAGACAGACAAAGAGAGAGAGAGAGATACAGAGGGGGAGACAGACATTATAATTACATTTATATCTATTTGTTTTGTGGTTTTTGTGTGCAGAATACATGTTTGTTAATACATTCTATTTTGTTAACAGCAGTCATTAACCCGGGCGAAGCCGGATAGTACAGCTAGTCTAATATATAAAGCTGAATGTGTGTATGTGTGTGTGTGTGTATGTATGTGTGTGTGTGTGTGTATGTCCGGGATTGGCATCCGCACCATCGCAGCTACAGCCACAAAATTTTGCACACTCACACTTCTGGACCTCGAGAGCGTCATAGGCTATGTTTTGAGGGGAAATTTTTACCCCGCTCTTTACAGTTATTCACCAAAAAAACTGCCTCCATTAAAGCGAATGGAGCTGGGAGCCACAGTGCAGCTAGAAAGTCAGAAGAATGCGCAGCCACGCCCTTATATGGAATGTTGGCATGTCACTATGCAGCCAGGGAAAGAGACAGACACAGACAGGGAAAGAGGCAGACACAGACAGGGTAAGAAACAGACAGACAGGGTAAGAGACAGACACAAAGAGACAGAGACAGACTGACAGGGAAAGAAACAGACAGAGACAAAGAGACATAGACAGACACAGGGAAACAGACAGACAGGGAAAGAAAGGAAAAGAGACAGACAGGGTAAGAGACAGTCAAAGACAGGTAAAGAGACAGACAAAGAGACAGACAAAGAGACAGACACAGGAAAAGAAACAGAAGGAAAAAGGGAAAGAGACAGACAGGAAAAGAGAGGGAAAGAGACAGACAGGGAAAGAGACAGACAGGGAAAGTGACAGAGATAGATCGACAGACAGGGAAAGAGATAGATAGACAGGGAAAGAGATTGAGACAGACGGAGAAAGAGACAGAGACAGTCAGAGACAGACAGGGAAAGAGACAGACAAAGAGAGAGAGATATATACAGAGGGGGAGACAAACAGAGAATGGGAGAGAAACAGAGAGACAGTTACTATCCCGGGAGTTAATACATTCTATCCCGGAAATGTTAATACATTCTATTTTGTTAACAACAGTTATTAACCCGGGCGAAGCCGGGTAGTACAGCTAATACATTAATATAAATGGAACAGGGGAGGACGGGCAAGGCGGTTTCAGAGGCTAAAAAGATTCCACCGTATAGAGCCACACGGCAAATATAAGGCCCAACAAGTCCAAGAGAGAAATATCCAGGGGTGGAAGTATTGGAGACGTGGACACAGCAGTTACATATGGTCTCAGGAGTATAAGGGGGATAAAGCCTCTTTTACTACGCAAGACACCAGAATTGTAGTTGAAGATTTAATAGCTCACATAGAGCTCAGGAATATCGAGTAATCTCTGTAAAATGGGTGAAAAGATAGAATATTTTCCAAATGGAAGGAGCAGAATTAAGAGTGCAGCTCTGGGGTATAACACAGCATGGTAAATGGCCTTTATAGCCGTGATCTAAAGCCTAATGTGTCTCTTTTTTTTCTCACAGTCACATGTGTATGGTCATGAGAGGAGTTCAGAAGATGAACAGCAAGACGGTGACCAGCACCATGCTGGGGGTCTTCCGAGAGGACCCCAAAACTAGAGAAGAATTCTTGACCCTCATCAAGAGCTGATCCCAGTGCCAATTCGTCTGCGTCTACAGAGAATTCTCCGCTGATCGGATCTGTCCATCGATGTCTGTGTGTCTCGGTTCAGTTGTCTTAGTCTATTGTGCAGATCTGTCATTTTATGGTACTCTGTGTATGGGGGGGACCGGAAACGCAGCGACCAAAGCACAAACCATCCATCAATACATATACACTGACCGCGTGTTATCAAACGTATCAAGCGATTGGTCAATGCAGAAGAGCCACGGATGATTGACAGCTGTGCATTCAAACGCCTGCAAAACTACAACTCCCAGCATGCTGGGAGTTGTAGTTTTGCAACAGTTGAAGACCAATGTGATGTGGTAACGGGGGGGGGGGGGGGGATTTAGCCATTTAGGACCCTCTTCTGTTAATCCTGGGGCAGAGAGCAGCTGCTGAGATCATCTCCACTCAGAAGGATCACACCAGTCAATGCACGAAATAGAAAGACCAATCACTTAAATGGAAAGTGTGTAATGCTCTATTCTCCCTGTGGAGGCGCTGTAGGGAAGCACAAACACTGGCAGGTTCCCTTACAAGTTACAGCTGAACGCCGGGGGTCCGAGGGGCG
The DNA here is from genome assembly GCF_048569485.1 of Anomaloglossus baeobatrachus. Classification (NCBI taxonomy): domain Eukaryota; kingdom Metazoa; phylum Chordata; class Amphibia; order Anura; family Aromobatidae; genus Anomaloglossus; species Anomaloglossus baeobatrachus. The sequence goes on along the minus strand of NC_134364.1, from coordinate 23,889,857 downwards.
ACCTATCCCGTGGTCAGCTTGTTTTTGGAAGACCGTGCTTCAAAGTTAACAACCCCTTTAACAAGCTATTTTTTAAAGGGTTTGTATTTATCTGCTTAGGATTTCTTTTGACATATTTCACCAAATGTTTTTAGATCCTTTCCTTCTCCTGCGCTGCATTCTGGTTAGATTATGTATTTTGGAAGGATCGGGTTGTAAATGGCAATGTAATTGCATACTGCCCCCGACTGTGAGTGTTCCCTGCTGCGCTCCTTACACTGATGGGCAGGGCCACAAACAGACCCCTCCCACTGGACTATTTATGGGAACGGGAGGAGCAGGACTATCTGCTGCCTATGTGCAGAAGTAATAGTGCTATCTACTAGGATATACTAAAAATTATTAAAGCCCCGGAGCCAGAGTAAAGGCCGCTTTACATGCAGCCACATCGCTAGCGATCGCACCCGCCCCCATCGTTTGTGCGTCACGGGCAAATCGGTGCCCGTGGCGAACAATATCGCCGGTACGCGTCACATGAAGTTACCTTCCTAGCAACGTCGCTGTGGCCGGCGAACAGCCTCTTTTTTAAGGGAGTGGTTTGTGCGGCGTCACAGTGACGTCACACGGCAGGCCACCAATAGAAGTGGAGGGGCGGAGAGCAGCCGCATGAACGTCACTCCAACCTCATTGCCGGAGGACGCAAGTACGGTGTTGTTCGTCGTTCCCGGGGTGTCACATGTAGCGATGGAACGACCAACAACCTGTGTCCAGCACCAGCAACGATATTTGGAAAATGAATGACGTGTCAACAATCAACGATTTGGTGATTATTTGGGATCGTTAGCGGTCGCTCATAAGTGTCACACGCAACGACATCGCTAACGAGGCCGGATGTGCGTCACAAATTCCGTGACCCCAACGATATCTCGTTAGCGATGTCGTTGCGTGTAACGGGGCCTTTAGTCTTTTAAATATGAGTTACTTAGCAAGTAAAGGTGGCCGCATTTACTTTATATATATATACACACACATAGACACATAGATCGGTCCCGTCTTATCCTCGCAACCATTTCTCTTCCGATTGGCACATACTGCGTCTCTGAGAAGAAGCTATGGAGGATCTGGGTGTCTGTATTTTTACCTGTAGCTGTCTGTGAGTATATGTCTTGTTTGGGACAACACTCTCTCACCCTGTATATACCGAGTGTACGCGGGCGGGAGAGGACTTTCTGTATTAGGAGGTACATGTCCCTTTTAAGGGATATAAGAAGCAAGGACCATTATTTTTTAAAGGAAGTAACAAATTGTATAATATGTGATCCTGTACAATAAATAGCAAATACTGTTATAAGCGATATTACAGCGTAATATACAGCTATAAGCCTCCTGTACTGTATATAGCTATTGTATACTGTAAGGGATCCTGTATGCTATATAGCTATGTCTCCTGTACAATGCAAATCATATTTATTTAACTATTTCTGCTGTAATTTACATCTTATGTTATGGTGAATAAAGCACAGGTTATATCCACCAGTGTGTTAGTGTTTGTTTTTTTTAACCCCATAAGTTCCAAACCAAAGGGCGCTCATTGCATGTGGCTATACACAGCCAGTATAGACCTCAATGTATGTAATATGAGCGCCCTCTAGTGGCCAATACACGCCATGACAGGATGTGGGGGAAGCAGATCAGTGCTGGACCGTTTCATGATTCGCCTTTATTTTCGGTACTTCACTGACATCTACCAAAACGATAATACTTTTGAGCTTCCTTCCTATTACAATAGCACTGAGTTCAATCATCATCATCAAGTCAGGGGCGGGCTGGGCCGGGGGGGAAGGGGGGCAAATGCCCCCCAGGCCGATTCTGAAGCAGCTGTTTAGGCTTTAGTCTACTATCGGAGGTGTCTGTGGTCCCCACCGTTAGCTGGCAGTGGTGCTGTCAACCATAACCTACAAGCCACTGATTGCAAGGATACAAACTGTGACCGCATGATGCCCAAGAGTGTTCACTTATACCCAGCAGATGCATTAAAGGGCACCTGTTGGCACATTTTTACATATGGATGAAGTGGTATGGTTGTATAGACTTTTGTCTACTAATAAAATGGCACATCCGATATCTTCAAAAAAAGGTGTCAATCAAGAGAAAAATCTAGCGTAAAAGCCATATGCAAATCGGGCTGGAAGTGCACTGGGGGCGTGTCAATTCACTTATAAATGGCCCAAGTGCACTGACACGCCCCCACTGCACTGACACGCCCCCACTGCACTGACATGCCCCCACTGCACTGACACGCCCCCACTGCACTCCCAGCCTGATTTACTTAGAACTTCTACACCTGATTTCTCAAGACTGGAACATCAGATCTCAATGAAAAAGGTGTCATTTGTATTGGGGCACGAGCGGCTATACAGCCATATTACAACATCCATGTGTAAAAATGTGCAGACAGGATCCTTTTAACAAATCATAGGCTCCAATATTGAGGGGAATCATTACAACTGAGAAGCGGCGTACACCAGAAGCACAGAGTATTTCAGAAAAGGAGTAAGTATCCTTCTAAAAAATTGAAACCATACAGATCACGTTTATCACATGATGTCCAAGGGGCGGACAACAGAGAGGTGTCACAACTGGACCCCGACTCCAGGGTCCCAAATACCCCTCAGTGCTGTGGAAGCACCAATATATCCTCGCCTCACAATGATGTATACACACAGTGCTGCACAGATCCTGCTGTGAAGATGAGCATTATTCATTCACAATATATTGCTATTAATGTCGCATATGAACCAGAAGTTTCTTGTTTAATCCATTAAGGACTTGCATGACAAGTAGTGATGAGCGGACGCATGGAAGTTTGGGTGCGACCCAGGTAGTAGTTTAAAGTTAAGTTTAGGACCTAGATTCGACCCTGGACCCCATATAATTCAATGGGGACTCAAATTTTCGTGCTGTAAAATGGTTGTAGTAAGGGTTAGGGGACTACAGGAAAGAAGCTAAATTGGGGTAAGAGCATGAAAACTATCCTGCAAATTTTATATGGATAGGGAATATATATATCGTAACGTCCCCTTATTTTTGATAACCAGCATAGGTAAAGCAGACAGTTGGGGACTAGTATTATCAGGCTGGGAAGGTCCATGGTTGTTTACCCCTCCCAGCTTAAAAATATCAGCCCATAGCCACTCTAGAAGTGGGAAATCCATTAGAGGCACTAATTCTTTCACTTTGCATGGCTCTTTCTGATTGCCCGTTGTGGTGGCAATCGAGGAATTATTTTTGGGGTTGATGTCAGCTGTGAATTGTCAGCTGACATCAAGTCCACAGTTAGTAATGGAGAGGCGTCTATCAGTCACCCCCATTATTAATCCGGTAAGTGTAGAGTTAAAAAACAAACACAGTGAAAAAATAGTTTACTAAAGACTCCCAAATATGCCCTCATTTACCAATTTATTAATTAGAAATAGTGGAAGTTCAGACGTAATCCAATGGTGTAATGTCCCACGATGGCCATCGATTCCTATGGAGCTTCATTCGGAGAACAAGGCTCCATAGGTCACTCCCATTCATCAGTAGGTAAAAGTGTGAGAAATTCTGGGCTGCTGCTGATCGGGAGGGATCTATGGAGCTTCATTCTCAGAATGAAGCTCCATAGGAATTGATGGGCATCATGGGACATTACACCACTGGATTACATGGAAACTTCCAGGATTTCAGTTTAATTAATAAATTGGGGAACAAGGGCGTGTGGGGGAGTCTCTATTCAAATAAACTATTTTTTTTCCTGTTTTTTTTTTTTTTTTTTTAACTTTACACTTGACGGGTTAGTAATGAGGATATCTGATATATGCCTTTCCCTTACCCCTGGGCTTGATGCCAGCTGTCAACTCACAGCTGACATAAACCCCACAAGTATTACCCCAATTGCCACCGCATCAGGGCAATCAAGAAGAGGTAAGCAAAATGCCTGAATTGGAGCATCTAATGGAGGCCCCACTTCTGGGGTGGCTGCAGCCTGCTATATTTAGGCTGGGAAGGGCCAAGTAACCATGGGTCTTCCCAGCCTGATGATACCAGCCCCCAGCCGTCTGTTTTACCTTGGCTGGTTAGCAAAAATAAAAGGGAGCCGCAAGCTATGTTCTTTTAAAATTATTTAAATAATTAAAAAGAACAATGTGGGATCCCCTCTATTTTTTGGTAACCAGTCAAGGTAAAGCAGACTGGGTTATGTGGCATTCTGGACACAGCGTACTTTCAATACGCCCACTGTATTCTCCAGCGCAGGAGACTCAAGCGACTCCGCACGAGGAACTGACTTGTTGCAGATAGGAAACCCACACCACAGGTCAGTTTACGCAGCATTATAACAGGACAGATTTCTATTAATCCCATCCACATTGCTGGTACTGTACAATGCAAAAGGACACAGCGAAGATACGCTGCATCCAAAACGCTACTAATCTGGATGGTTGGCTCGGGCCCTCGCAGTTTTCAGCTCCTCCTATGGCCGCCATGTGCAGATCCCTGTCCTGTGCTGACTACATGATGTTCTGCAAATGTTCCCCAACTAATGACAGCCAGCTGTGCGCAGAAACTGAAGACACCTGCTCCAACAGCGCCATCTAGTGACCACTAAACTAACTGCAAACAAAATCACAGTAAAAATTAGCGGGGTAATTTCAGATTTTATGCGGCCAGAAGAAAAGCGTCAACCTCAAAACTATTACATACAGACTTGTGTTCTGCACAGGAACAATACTAATGGTTTTATGTCAGATACCAAATGTGCACAAATATCTCACTAAAGGGTTAATATAAATCAGTATCTACAAAGTGATGTCACAGTACAGGGATAATACACACAGTGATGTTACAGTACAGGGATAATACACACAGTGATGTTACAGTACAGGGATAATACACACAGCGATGTCACAGTACAGGGATAATACACAGTGATGTCACAGTACAGGGATAATACACACAATGATGTCACAGTACAGGGATAATACACACAGTGATGTCACAGTACAGGGATAATACACACAGTGATGTCACAGTACAGGGATAATACACACAGTGATGTCACAGTACAGGGATAATACACACAGTGATGTCACAGTACAGGGATAATGCACACAGTGATGTCACAGTACAGGGATAATACACACAGTGATGTCACAGTACAGGGATAATACACACAGTGATGTCACAGTACAGGGATAATACACAGTGATGTCACAGTACAGGAATAATACACACAGTGATGTCACAGTACAGGGATAATGCACACAGTGATGTCACAGTACAGGGATAATGCACACAGTGATGTCACAGTACAGGGATAATACACACAGTGATGTCACAGTACAGGAATAATACACACAGTGATGTCACAGTACAGGGATAATGCACACAGTGATGTCACAGTACAGGGATAATACACAGTGATGTCACAGTACAGGAATAATACACACAGTGATGTCACAGTACAGGGATAATGCACACAGTGATGTCACAGTACAGGGATAATGCACACAGTGATGTCACAGTAAAGGGATAATACACACAGTGATGTCACAGTACAGGGATAATACACACAGCGATGTCACAGTACAGGGGTAATACACACAGTGATGTCACAGTACAGGGATAATGCACACAGTGATGTCACAGTACAGGAATAATACACACAGTGATGTCACAGTACAGGGATAATACACACAGTGATGTCACAGTACAGGAATAATACACACAGTGATGTCACAGTACAGGGATAATACACACAGTGATGTCACAGTACAGGGATAATACACAGTGATGTCACAGTACAGGAATAATACACACAGTGATGTCACAGTACAGGGATAATGCACACAGTGATGTCACAGTACAGGGATAATACACACAGTGATGTCACAGTACAGGAATAATACACACAGTGATGTCACAGTACAGGGATAATGCACACAGTGATGTCACAGTACAGGGATAATACACAGTGATGTCACAGTACAGGAATAATACACACAGTGATGTCACAGTACAGGGATAATACACACAGTGATGTCACAGTACAGGAATAATACACACAGTGATGTCACAGTACAGGGATAATGCACACAGTGATGTCACAGTACAGGGATAATACACAGTGATGTCACAGTACAGGAATAATACACACAGTGATGTCACAGTACAGGGATAATGCACACAGTGATGTCACAGTACAGGGATAATGCACACAGTGATGTCACAGTACAGGGATAATACACACAGTGATGTCACAGTACAGGGGTAATACACACAGTGATGTCACAGTACAGGAATAATACACACAGTGATGTCACAGTACAGGGATAATACACACAGTGATGTCACAGTACAGGGGTAATACACACAGTGATGTCACAGTACAGGGGTAATACACACAGTGATGTCACAGTACAGGAATAATACACACAGTGATGTCAGTACAGGGATAATACACACAGTGATGTCACAGTACAGGGATAATACACACAGTGATGTCACAGTACAGGGGTAATACACACAGTGATGTCACAGTACAGGGGTAATACACACAGTGATGTCACAGTACAGGGGTAATACACACAGTGATGTCACAGTACAGAGATAATACATACAGTGATGTCACAGTACAAAGTCTTACCCTCCTTTCCCTGGTTTGGGCTTCCCTCCATGTCTGGATTTGAAAATAGCCTGCTGTGTCTCATGTGAGGACTTTATGGGCCTCTTGGACTCACACCTGGGCCGTGTTATTGACTGATGGATATTTTTTTTCTTTCTTTCTTTCTAGACTGTGTTTGTTGCTTTGTATCTTGACTTGTCTTTGGACTCCAGAGTCCTGGCTGTGACCTGCCCCGGTTCCTTGGACCTTCTGTCTCAGACCTGCCTTCGAATTAGTGCATCTTCCGAGGTTGTCAGACTTCTGTTTCCTCCTGAGTGTCATCTGCCTTCTGCCTGCATTCAGGTCAGTAACTCTGCTACCTGTCTGTCAGCGGCCTTCAGCAGCCCTGTGTCCTGCTACAGTCGTCTGTATACCTGCTGTTCGTCTGAGGTCTTCTTCTACTCCGCCATCCTGCACAGATCTTCAGTTAAAAGGACTCTGTCACCAGGTTTTTGCAGCTTGATGATGAAAAAGAGACCCTGATTCCAGTGATGTGTCATTAACTTGGCTGCTTAGTATAGCTTTTATAAACTCACAGAAGATTATCATTACAGGACTACTTGGTGTGCTGCAGGTAGTCCTGTATATTCATGAGCTCTGTATAAAGCTACATTCGCACGACCATCCCGTTTTTGCAGTCGGCAAAAAATGGTCCTGTTTTTTCACGGATGCATCCATGTGACATCCTTTCCGTTCCGTATACGGGTCATATGTCATCCACATGCCGTCCTTTTTTTTTTGCAGACAGCAAAAAAACAAAAACAGCTAGTTAAATAGATGGATAGATATACATAGAGGGATAGATATAGATAGAGGGAGAGATAGATGGAGATAGATAGATGATAGATAGATAGAGGGATAGCTAGAGGGCTATATGGATAGTAGATGAGAAAGAGAAAGACATATATAATATGGCACTAAAGGGTGCTTAACCTTGTATTTAGCTAAAAAATAAATAATTAAAAAAACGACGTGGGGTCCCCTTTATTTTTTGTTGCCAGCTAGGGTAAAGCAGACAGCTGCAGCCTGCAGACCACAGCTGGCAGCTTTACTTTGGCCGGTAATCCAAAACAGAGGGCACCCCACACTGTTATTTTAAATTAAATAAATAATTTAAAACAAAAAATGTGGGGTTCCCCCAAATTGGATCACCAGCCAACGTAAAGCGGACAGCTGTGGTCTGGTATTCTCAGACTAGGGAGGTCCGTGGTTCTTGGACCCTCCCCAGCCTAAAAATATCAGGCCACAGCCACCCCAGAAGTGGCACATCCATTAGATTTGCCAATCCTGGCACTTTGCCCCAACTGATCCCGATGCCCTGGTGTGGTGGCAAACTGGGTAATATATGGGGTTGATACCAGCTGTGTAATGTCACCTGTCATCAAGCCCTGGGGTTAGTAATGTCACGGCGTCTATCAGATACCCGACATCACTAACCCAGTCAGTAATGAAAAAAAAAATTGACGACAGACAAATTTTTATTTGAAGAAATACTCCCCAAAACATTCCTTCTTTCATAAATTTATTGGAAAGAAAAATTAAATCCTGGTCCGGCGTAATCCAATATGGGGGTCCCACGAGGATCCATAGTCACTGTCCCAGTCAATGAAGAACAGAATGTTCCCCATTGGCTGGGAGAGCAGTGCAGGGACCTGAGATAACATCATGAGGTCAGCCCAGGTCATTGCAGGGGATGACGAGCGCTGACTTCAGGAGGTTAGATGAGATCATTACCTGCGGTGATGGAAACCTCTGCACTCCTGACATCAGCGCTGTCAGTGAGTTCTATGCCCGCTGCGTTCACAAGAATCGCAAATGGCCCGGGACGTCACCGCTAGTCACAGTCTCGGGCCGGCCACGAGAGGTGATGTTGGAATGCGGCAGGCATAGAAGCCAGTGACAAGCGCTGAAGTCAGGAGGGCAGGACTTCATCACACCAGGTAATGAACTTTACTAACCTCCTGATGGCAACACTCATCATCCCCGCGGCTGCTCGCACTACTGTGCGGGCCGCTGCTGACACGCTGCAGTGCGGGCAGCCGCAGGGCTGGCAGGGAGTCGGAAACAGACTGCACGGGCTCCCGACAGAAGTCATATGGAAGTGCTTCCGTGCAGCTTCTAGGGATTTTGCGGACCCATTGACTTGTATTGAGTCCGTTGGAACAGAATAGGACATGTTCCATAATAACGAAACGGACATACGGCATCCGATGTGTTTTTTGCAGGATCGGATGCAAATGGAAGTGCTACTGTGTGCCATCCAATCCTACACAAAAGACATTGAAAAGATGGTCCTGTCCGTGGGTCCACAAATAAACAGGAAGTGACCAGGGCAAACGGAACGGTCATGTGAATGAGCCCTAACTGCTAGATCTGCAGCAGAGGAAACATTGATTTTATCAAAATGACAGCAAACAGCTCAGTAAGTGACACATCACTGGAATCAGGGTCTCTGTCTCTACATTTTGCTGCTCTCAGACGGGGGAGAAAAAACCTGGTGACATCTGCCCTCGCTATGTGTTGCCTGTTCTACTTTTTAACTCTGCCCATGTCTGTTATCTGTCTGTGTATCTCTGGTTTTGATTAAACCGCTCTTGTTTTCCACGTATCCGTGTTCTGCATGATCGGGCTGCTGCATCGGTGTCCACATGTCTACCCGAACCTGCGGGCTCAGAAGAGCCACTATGTGAGCCAAAGATAATGCACACAGTGATGTCACAGTACAGGGATAATAAACATGGCAATCAAATAATATAAGGTTAATATGCAGAAATAAAATGGACATTGTAGGTGACAAGTCCCTTCTAGACTATGCTGGATTGCAGCCTCTGACTGTAGCCCCCCCACATTGTGCGCAGCTGAAAATATATCGCTGGATCAAAAGTGTGTGAAGTGTTATATTTGTGAAGATTTTAGGATCTGCTTAAATGTCACTAATCTATTCCTTCTGAATATATATATATACTAGAAGGTGGCCCGATTCTAACGCATCGGGTAGTCTAGAATGTGTATGTTTGTTAGCAGATTGAATAATCTATATATATAATTGCCCTCCACCAGCATCAGCCTCTCTCCTTCCAGCCTCCCCCAGCATCAGCCTCCGCCAGCATCAGCCTCTCTCCTTCCAGCCTCCCCCAGCATCAGCCTCCCTCTCCCAGCCTTCCCCAGGATCAGCCTCTCTCCTCCCAGCCTCCGTCCTCCCAGCCTTCCCCAGCATCAGCTTTCCCCTCCCAGCCTCCCTCAGCATCAGCCTTCCCCAGCATCAGCCTCTCTCGTCCCAGCCTCAGCCTCTCTCCTTCCAGCCTCCCCCAGCATCAGCCTCTCTCCTTCCAGCCTCCCTCAGCATCAGCCTCCCCTTCCCAGCCTTCCCGAGGATCAGCCTCTCTCCTCCCAGCCTCCTTCCTCCCAGCCTCCCCCTCCCAGCCTCCCTCAGCATCAGCCTTCCCCTCCCAGTCTCCCCCAGCATCAGCCTCCCCAAGCATCAGCCTCCACCAGCATCAGCCTCTTTCCTTCCAGCCTCCCCCAGCATCAGCCTCCCCAAGCATCAGCCTCCACCAGCATCAGCCTCCCTCGTCCCAGCCTCCCCCAGCATCAGCCTCCCCCTCCCAGCCTCCCCCAGCATCAGCCTCTCTCATCCCAGCATCAGCCTCTCCTCTCTGTCCCCAGCATCAGCCTCTCTCCTCCCAGCCTTCCCCAGCATCAGCCTCTGTCCTCCCAGCCTCCCCCAGCATCAGCCTCTCTTCTTCCAGCCTCCCCCAGCATCAGCCACTCTCCTTGCAGCCTCCCCCAGCATCAGGCTCCCTCTCCCAGCCTTCCCCAGGATCAGCCTCTCTCCTCCCAGCCTCAGCCTCCGCCAGCATCAGCCTCTCTCCTTCCAACCTTCCCCCAGCATCAGCCTCCCTCTCCCAGCCTTCCCCAGGATCAGCCTCTCTCCTCCCAGCCTCCGTCCTCCCAGCCTTCCCCAGCATCAGCTTTCCCCTCCCAGCCTCCCTCAGCATCAGCCTTCCCCAGCATCAGCCTCTCTCCTCCCAGCCTCAGCCTCTCTCCTTCCAGCCTCTCCCAGCATCAGCCTCTCTCCTTCCAGCCTCCCTCAGCATCAGCCTCTGTTTCCCAGCCTTCCCCAGGATCAGCCTCTCTCCTCCCAGCCTCCTTCCTCCCAGCCTCCTTTAGCATCAGCCTTCCCCTCCCAGTCTCCCCCAGCATCAGCCTCCCCCTCCCAGCCTTCCCCAAGATCAGCCTCTCTGCTCCCAGCCTCCTCCAGCACGCCGTGCTCCTCTGCCGACACTCACACACCCGATCGCATCCACTCACACACACCCGATCGCATCCACTCACACACACCCGATCGCATCCACTCACACACACAGACACTGACGATATCGCACATACGCGCTCATACTCACAACATCCGGAGATACCACATGCTTCTGGCCATGTGATCCTCCGGCAGGTCCTGAAAGCTCACAGCACAGTATCGCGGCCGAGAAGCAAGCGATATCCCAGGATGTTGTGAGTGTGTGAGTGTGATGAGTGAGTGTGACGTGTGTGTGTGTGTGTGTGTGAGTGTGTACTCACCTGTGGCTCCGTGTCAGTTGGGGGAATGCGTGCGGGGTGCGGGGCCAGAGCGAGCGTGCATTGCGTGAGGGGGGCGGGGCCTGCAGAGAGCCGGGGCGAGAGGCCAATCCGTGTGGGGAGGCGGGGCCATGGCGAACCCAGCGGCCAATCAGCTTTGTGTCACCGTAAGGACATGTCACCGTGACACAATGTCACCGTGACACAATTTTGGAGCATGACAGACAGACAGACAGAATAAGGCAATTATATATATAGATGTACACACAGTACAGACAAAGTTTGGACACGCCTTCTCATTCAAAGAGTTTTCTTTATTTTCATGACTGAAAATTGTAGATTCACATTGAAGGCATCAAAACTATGAATTATCACATGTGGAATGAAATACTTAACAAAAAAGTGTGAAACAACTGAAAATATGTCTTATATTCTAGGTTCTTCAAAGTATCCACCTTTTGCTTTGATTACTGCTTTGCACACTCTTGGCATTCTCTTGATGAGCTTCAAGAGGTAGTCACCGGAAATGGTTCTCACTTCACAGGTGTGCCCTGTCAGGTTTAATAAGTGGGATTGATTTCTTACCTTATAAATGGGGTTGGGACCATAAGTTGTGTTGTGCAGAAGTCTGGTGGATACACAGCTGATAGTCCTACTGAATAGACTGTTAGAATTTGTATTATGGCTAGAAAAAAGCAGCTAAGTAAAGAAAAACAAGTGGCCATCATTACTAACTATAAATGAAGGTCAGTCAGTCGGAAAAATTGGGAAAACTTTGAAAGTGTCCCCAAGTGCAGTGGCAAAAACCATCAAACGCTACAAAGAAACTGGCTCACATGAGGACTGCCCCAGGAAAAGAAGACCACGAGTCACCTCTGCTGTGGAGGATAAGTTTATCCGAGTCACCAGCCTCAGGAATCGCAGGTTAACAGCAGCTCAGATTAGAGACCAGGTCAATGACACACAGAGTTCTAACAGCAGACACATCTCTAGAACAACTGTTAAGAGGAGACTTTGTGCAGCAGGCCTTCATGGTAAAATAGCTGCTAGGAAACCACTGCTAAGGACAGGCAACAAGCAGAAGAGACTTGTTTGGGCTAAAGAACACAAGGAATGGACATTAGAGCAGTGGAAATCTGTGCTTTGGTCTGATGAGTCCAAGTTTGAGATCTTTGGATCCAACCACCGTGTCTTTGTAGAAAAGGTGAACGGATGGACTCTACATGGCTGGTTCCCACCGTGAAGCATGGAGGAGGAGGTGTGATGGTGTAGGGGTGCTTTGCTGGTGACACTGTTGGGGATTTATTAAAAATTGAAGGCATACTGAACCAATGTGAACAAGTGCTAAGCATCTCTGGGAACTCCTTCAAGACTGTTGGAAGACCATTTCCGGTGACTACCTCTTGAAGCTCATCAAGAGAATGCCAAGAGTGTGCAAAGCAGTAATCAAAGCAAAAGGTGTCTACTTTGAAGAACCTAGAATATAAGACATATTTTCAGTTGTTTCACACTTTTTTGTTAAGTATTTCATTTCACATGTGTTAATTCATAGTTTTGATGCCTTCAATGTGAATCTACAATTTTCAGTCATGAAAATAAAGAAAACTCTTTGAATGAGAAGGTGTGTCCAAACTTTTTGTCTGTACTGTGTGTATATGTGTATATGTGTGTGTATATATATATATATATATATATATATACATATATATATATATATATATATATATATATATATTATATATATATATATATAAAAATGTGTGTGTGTATATATAGTAATGTAGGTCAAGAGCATGAAACTCATTTGTGCAACTCTGCCATCTTGTGGTTAAACCAGTGAATATCAACTGTCAATATCAAGCAATGTTGGGTATATTGTTGGAATATCATGAGGGCCAGGACAGTGAAACAATCCAGATTTCGAGCAAATAATTACTGTATATATGATAATTCTAAATAGCCATGAATGAAAGAAAAGATACTATCCTCCCATTACTTGTTACATTACGGCTCGCTCACACTATGACGAGTCCTATTGGATGTTTTATTGGATGGCACTCGCTCCAATGTGATGTAGCAATGACGACCAGTGCTTTTTTTATTTATTTCTCAGGCCAATTCAACATAGGAAAAAAAAATAAATCGTTGCATGCTGTGAGTGGCAGTGTATATTAGATGTGGGCACCCAATCAACTCTATGGGTGAAAAACATCGGAGAGGTCATCTGAGCACAAGCTGAGAAACACAGACAATGGTGCTCTGATTCTTGCATGTGAGAGAATCTGATTACACCTGCAGCAGATGACGCTCAGCTCACGCCCGCAGCAGATGACGCTCAGCTCACGCCCGCAGCAGATGACGCTCAGCTCACGCCCGCAGCAGATGACGCTCGACTCGCGCCTGCAGCAGATGACGCTCGGCTCGCGCCCGCAGCAGATGGCGCTCGCGCCTGCAGCCGATGACACTGGTCTAGGGCTCGCAGCAGGTGACGCTCGGCCCACTCTCGCAGCAGGTGACGCTGGGCTCACTCTCGCAGCAGGTGACGCTGGGCTCACTCTCGCAGCAGGTGACGCTGGGCTCAGTCTCGCAGCAGGTGACGCTGGGCTCTCGCTCACAGCAGAGTATGAGCTGAGTGTCATTGGCATAATCCATCCAATTCTCTCGCATGAGATAATATACGCCAGTGTAAGTGAGCTCTAAAAGGAAGACTCCATGTAATGTTACAGTGCTGGCCAAAAGTATTGGCACCCCTGCAATTCTGTCAGATAATACTCAGTTTCTTCCTGAAAATTATTGCAATCACAAATTCTTTGGTATTATTATCTTCATTTAATTTGTCTTCAATGAAAAAAAATAAAAAAAATTGTCAGAAAGCCAAATTGGATATAATTCCACACCAAACATAAAAAAGGGGGTGGACAAAAGTATTGGCACTGTTTGAAAAATCATGTGATGTTTCTCTAATTTGTGTAATTAACAGCACCTGTAACTTACCTGTGGCACCTAACAGGTGTTGGCAATAACTAAATCACACTTGCAACCAGTTGACATGGATTAAAGTTAACTCAACCTCTGTCCTGTGTCCTTGTTTGCACCACATTGAGCATGGAGAAAAGAAAGAAGACAAAGAACTGTCTGAGGACTTGAGAATCCAAATTGTGAGGAAGCCTGAGCAATCTCAAGGCTACAAGTCCATCTCCAAAGACCTGAAAGTTCCTGTGTCTACGGTGCGCAGTGTCATCAAGAAGTGTAAAGCCCATGGCACTGTGGCTAACCTCCCTAGATGTGGAAGGAAAAGAAAAATTGATGAGAGATTTCATCGCAAGATTGTGCGGATGGTGGATAAAGAACCTCGACTAACATCCAAACAAGTTGAAGCTGCCCTGCAGTCCGAGGGTACAACAGTGTCAACCCGTACTATCCGTCGGCGTCTGAATGAAAAGGGGCTGTATGGTAGGATACCCAGGAAGACCCCACTTCTTACCCCGAGACATAAAAAAGCCAGGCTGGAGTTTGCCAAAACTTACCTGAGAAAGCATAAAACGTTTTGGAAGAATGTTCTCTGGTCAGATGAGACAAAAGTAGAGCTTTTTGGGAAAAGCCATCAACATAGAGTTTACAGGAAAAAAAAAAGAGACATTCAAAGAAAAGAACACGGTCCCTACAGTCAAACATGGCGGAGGTTCCCTGATGTTTTGGGGTTGCTTTGCTGCCTCTGGCACTGGACTGCTTGACTGTGTGCATGGCATTATGAAGTCTGAAGACTACCAACAAATTTTGCAGCATAATGTAGGGCCTGGTGTGAGAAATCTGGGTCTCTCTCAGAGGTCATGGGTCTTCCAGCAGAACAAAGACCCAAAACCCACTTCAAAAAGCACTAGAAAATGGTTTGAGAGAAAGCACTGGAGACTACTAAAGTGGCCAGCAATGAGTCCAGACCTGAATCCCATAGAACACCTGTGGAGAGATCTCAAAATGGCAGTTTGGAGAAGGCCCCTTCAAATCTCAGGGACCTGGAGCAGTTTGCCAAAGAAGAATGGTCTAAAATTCCAGCAGAGCATTGTAAGAAACTCATTGATGGTTACCAGAAGCGGCTGTTCGCAGTTATTGTGGCTAAAGGTTGTGCAACCAAGTATGAGGCTAAGGGTGCCAATACTTTTGTCTGGCCCATTTTTTGTGTGAAATGATTAATGATTTGATTTTTGTTTCATTCTCTTTTGTGTTTTTTCATTGCAAGCAAAATAAATGAAGATAATAATACCAAAGAATTTGTGATTGCAATCATTTTCAAGAAGAAACTGAGCATTATCTGACAGAATTGCAGGGGTGCCAATACTTTTGGCCAGCACTGTATGACCAGTAATGTGCATAAGGGGGTGATGCTCCGAATCCCTGTGTCATGCACGGTCCACTCAGGACCTGCATTAGATACAATATATCAGATTTCTTTGTTGTTTATTCAATTTCATTCAGTCTAATGTTTCCTTTTATCATCCATTTCAGGAGGCAACCAAATGTCCCATTCATATCAGGGGCGGGCATATTGCTGGGGCGGGCATATTGCTGGGGTGGGCATATTGCTGGGGTGGGCATATTGCTGGGGCGGGCATATTGCTGGGGCGGGCATATGCTGGTGCAGCCACACAGGGGGTCTCAGAGGTAAGAGGAGTCATTTCCGTCTCCAAAGCAGGTGGAATTGTGCATAATGATGAACTATTGGATTACAAGGGCCCGTATACTGTGTCCGCCAGTGAATTTCGCAGGCGTCTCAGATGCTCAGATATGAGGAGCTGTTTGCTGGGTCCCAACTCTGTGACATCGCTTCAGTGATTCTTGTGATCGTCTTTATTCTGCAACAATATAAAAAAGGTCCTGGTGATAACCGCGAATCCACAGGACGGATAAAGCTCTACAGAGCAAGGACCGCAGTGAGCGGCCACTTGTGTCTGAGCTTGCTGGATGCATTGGAGATTATGGGGGGAAATCAAGATTTGCAACAAAATAAAGGAATTATTTCCAGTCCATAGAAAAGAGAACATCAGATGGACGGAGAACAGACACCAGATAATTACATTCTCTTAGAACAGATAAGAGCAGACTCCATAATCCGATCTCCTCGTGTCCTCGGCACGGCGGCGGTGCCCACTGTCTGCCACGTCCACTTTACAAGACAAGTGTCCAGATCACCCCTCCGAGCAGCTCAAGACAAGGACTACAATAATAAGGGGCTCTTAAAGGGGAACTCTAGACACTTCTATAGTAATCGGCCCATTGGGGCTATCATTGATCAGAATCACCTGCCAAATACCATAAAGATTTCACCAATTATACTGGTTTTAACATTATACTTTGTCTTCCCCTATCCTTGGTTATTTTGCACAGCCATGATCTTTGCTGATACCCTCATCCCCTGGTCTGAATATCAACTATAAACTTTTACCATGAAACCACGTAAGGAAACCGGATCCAAATCTGACTGCTGCAATAGATATGACTTGTATTGTTCTTATGAGTACACTTACTATATGTTTATTTCTATTACTTCTACTGTATCATATGTACACCAGTACCTACATTGCTCCAGCATCTGACCTGTACTTCTTGCTCTGTGTTTTCACTGATGTGCGCACGCCGCACCGCCGGCTCTGTTCTCTCAGCTGTCTATGGTCGGCGTCTGCGCATGTGCGGGAGCATGGAGATGCGTCCCTGCTCCCGCGCATGCGCCGAGGCGGTTAGTGGAAGTTTCAGGGTCCGAGCAGCGCCGCTACTGATCAGTGATGGGATACAGCTGTACGCAGGCTATTTAAATCAGCCCTGCTGTGCATTTACTCACTCCCTGATGAAGCAAGAGATCACTTAACACTAGAACTACTAGACTCGTGACACCTATATAGAAATACATGTTGCAAAGTAGTCAAAATGGCTACCTCAGTAGTTCTAGTGTTAATTGTGAAACGTACGTCGGAGTCTCGTACTGGGAGTAACGTTCCTCGTCACCTAAGGATCTATCTGCACTTCACGTGGTACTTTTTCCTTCACTGCCTTGGATGTGATTGATTTGTGACATGTCAGTAGTTCTTTCTGAATTTTCAATGTATCCCTTATTAAAGCATTGGGACACCCAGTATGAAGGATCTTGAATAGCTGTCCCTAGCTTTATACATTTGTTTCCTGGGTAATGACACTTGTTTACTATTATTACTACTGTCTTTTCTATTCTGCTGAGGCGTGGTTATGAGCCTATTTGGTGCTATCTTTAGAGATATATAACTAGAATCACTATTACTATCACCATTACCTCTTTGATGCATATAACTGTGTTCTAGGCATAAACTTGATTTCTATCTTTTGTAAAGTACATTTGGCAGGTCCCCTTGCCTATCTTTTTATATCTGGTCCCCACTTTGTGCCATATATTTGTAACGGGGTGCCAGGGGTGCCTCCGGCCTTGTAGTCGTGGCCCTTGCTATCAGGCTTACCCCTGGTTCCACCGTCACCTTGGGGACAGGAGATGTCATGGTGGGGCAGAGTGTGGTGGTGCAGATGTCGTCCGACGCACAAACACTTTCCAGGCATGGTTCGATGCAAATAAAAGACATTCTTTATTTTTCACAAAATCTTCACACGAGGCAGTAAAAGGTGATGTTACGCTTCCTATAGCTGGGGAAAGCCTGTCCTTGCGTCCCCTCCAGTGGGGATGTGCCTGGCTACTCTTCTTCACCCGGCTCCCACTTCTGGCTACCCACAGCCCGGACCCACACCGGACTGCTTCACCCTATGAGGTTCCGCCCGCTCCTGTTCTCTCCGGCTTCCCTGTTCTTCAGCTCCCACACTCTGCCCCAGCTCTGCTGCTCCGCTCCCGTCCCCGAGACAACTGCCCTCTCAACACCCACTTTTTCTACAACAACAACTGTTTCCCTCCCCTTTCTCCTGCCAGCTCCTCCTTTCCACTGTGGTGACAGCCGTCCCACCCGGCCACTAGGGGGTACCCTAACCCAATATGCATACAATATAATAAAACATTTTTATTAACAACACTGACATTTCCGGGCTCCTTTGTAAGGGGTCTGCCCACCCCCTACATATTTGCCTTGATCCTTGTATATTATATTTGATATTTACTATGAATAAAACAATTTTTTGAAGCATTTCTACTCTCCTTTCTCTGTGTAAAGCCTAAGGAAATTGTATATCAATATTTTAGCACAATTGATGCCTGGAACCTGTCGGGATGAATTTACTTCTGCATCTAGCAGCTTGATTGTATCATTCCTAGAGCTACAATAAAAATGGCCCCAGTCTTATAGTAATCGGATATACCAGCGCTGAGAAATCAAGCTTTAAAGCCACATGCAAATTAGCCTGGAAGTGCATGGGGGCGTGTCAATATACTCTGAGCAAAATCAACACCACTCCTCCCCCATGCACTTCCAGGTTAATTTGCATGTGGCTTTAGGCCATGTGCCCACAGGAGATCGTACTTGCGGACTTTTCTGCAGGTATATTCGCAGGTTCACGCAGCAGCTCCCCGTAATCCACATCTATCCATTGATGTGGTATTTCTGCGGAATTGTTGCGGTAAACCTGCAGAAACAGTGCGGAATTCCTGCAGATTTCCCGCCCTGTATCTCCATAGTGGAAAGATAGGAATTCCATAGATAATTGCGCATGAATAATTGACATGCAGTTACGTGCGGCTGCGGGAAATCCGCAGCATTTTCCGCAGCCGCAAAAAAACTCAGCATTGATACAGCACTTCCCAAATCCCATAGGATAACATGGGGAGTGTCTGTACTTGCGTAAACCCGCGGATTCATCTGGAAAATCTAAAAAATCTGTGGGTTTTCTGCAGCAAAATCTGCAGTTACTTTCTCCCGTGGCCACATGGCTTCATTTCTCAGCTCTGGCACATCACATTACTACAAGCCAGGTGTCATTTACATTGTTATCCTATCACAGATACAGTCAGACTATCCACACATCTTTCCTTTTTTTTAAATAAAAAAAAATTTATATATATATATATATATATAATATATATTTTGCTAGACATTGAGGAAGACAAGGAGAGGATATTGGAAATGTACAGAAACATCAATCCCCTCTTATGGTGCTAAAGTGAAAATATCTAGTGTTACTATACACATGAATGGCATTGATGGCTACACGTCTATGGGCCACACTGCTCCACCAACTCCTCGTTTTCCCACAGTGTACCCGTCCATCCACATGTGATGCATCAGACTAGGCCACCCTGTTCCATCGCTCAATCATCTTCAGAGCTAGTGGTTCCCGGGAGACAGCACAGTGATAAGTGGCGATATGCAATTATTTAGGTTTTTTTATACCACTCTGGGGCCATATGTGACGTGAAAGTCAATGGTGGGAAACACCTTTCATTTTATGATTGATAAATAATGTGCATTTGTTTTTTTTGCAAGGTATTAAAGTGTAGGAGCGGAGAGGAGTGCCCTTATAGGGGGGTCTCCTACATTAGACCCCTCGATGGTCTAGGGATGCTCTGTAAAACTGATCTGAATAAAGGGAGGACATAGCATTGGTGCAATCTGTACAGCCGCAGGTGCCAAAGAGATAAGGGGGCCACTTCTACCAGAAAAAAGGAGAGGTGGTTGTGCATTACGGTGAGATATTAGACTGCAGTGGTCCCATATATATTGTACAGGGCCCCATGTTCTGTTGGTGTACACCCCTGATCTACATGGTCACTGTGTAGTACTGCAGAACCACTATAGGAAATGATGTAGCGGGGCTTGGGTTCCCCTCCCCGGGCCATGCTATGGCCGTTTGAAACTTCTGTTTGTCTATTACATTTGAGGAGCAGAAACAGGATTCAAACGGACCAGTTTGCTAATGGAAGCAGAGGGGACCCATTCAGGGGCGTAATTATAGTGTGTGCAGGCCTTGGTCGCACCTGGGCCCAAAGAGCTTAGGAGAGCCCAAAAGGTCCAAAGAGCAATATAATTAAGTACTGATTATAGATGGGGGGCTTGGAGATTGTTTTTTATTAGAACCCACAAACTTCAAAGTATTCCACCACCTCATCGATTATTATGGTGTTAATACTTAGAACAGAAGAAAAAGCACAGCTTGTAGAACAGCAGGTAGCTGGGTAACAGTTAAATGAGGGGGTAGGGGGAAAGTGTCAGGGAGCCCAGTCCTGATCTGTAAATTATAGTAAATATACCAGTGTGGCTGATGAGGCCTGCAGGCCCACGACTAGGCCTAGCATCACTACAGCAGGATGGTGCTCCTAGCAACCAGGAAAATGACTGCTGTAGGCAGGAAGGAAATAGGAGGGCAGCAAAGGCTGAACAAATGGTGGTGGTCGGGGCCTCTACAATTAGGGGCAAGACAGATGTTGGCGTCAGGGACTCTAGAATTAGGGGACAGACAGGCTCATCAGTCTGCCAAAGACTACACTAGGTGTCTGGGTTGGAGCCCAGGCACCTTTGGCAAAGAGGCAGACGGTGGTGGCTGCCTGCAGGAGCTGGGATTACAGCCGGTGGCCTGCCGGTACCGAACCGGGGAACCGACTGGAAACCAGAGTACCAGGAGGGGTACTCAGACCCAGTACGAGGCCCAGAAACCAATAGGCTGAGTCGAATCAACTGATTGAGGACTGGACTTTAGGACCTTTCCCACACAAGACCAGACTGAAGACAACAGCCCAACCATTAGGGTAAAGCCACCGCCAAGGCATAGAGACCCAAGGGGCCAGCGTCTGCGGGCAAACAGGGATCTCCCGCCACACAGCAAGCCTGGGAGTGGACTACGGTTGCTTAGGCATAGGAGTCATAACATCTACATTAATGAGGTGCAGGAGAAAGGCGGAAACCACCAACCTGTTAAGGGGAAGCTGCAGCCGGCTGCGGGCACCGTTCATCACCTCGTTTGGTTTACCAGAGACTTCAGTGTGTTGTATCATAGTGAGTACACCAGTGCCTTCGGGCTGCGCGCCGGACCACACCAGCAGTCAGCACGCATCCATCCCCTCGCCTCAGCACCTCCCTCGGGCCCCCGGGACCATCATCCCCCTACCCACGGAGGGGGTCAACACCAAGCTGCGTAACACCGCCCCCGGGAGCCTAGTCAATGGCAGCGGTGGCGTCCATCCATTCACTACAACCCGTGGGTGGCGTCACAAACTTTAATCTCCTACAAACCACCGCGGCTCCGGCCGTGGATCTCCCCACTGAAGTCCCTACGTGTAGAGCCAAACCCCCCCCCCTTTTAGAGCGACGTGACCCCCGGGTCCATGGAAGAGCTCGAGCCACCCACCGACGAGCACGGATCCGAGCGGCTCGGCAGCCGGCCGAGACCCGGGGTGGTACACATACGTGTGACACACACCAGAGAAAACACGTGTCTGTGAAATAAAAAGACTTTCTATATTCACCTGTATCCAGAGCTGCGGTCTTTGTCTCTGCTGCCTCCTGCTTCTGACCCCCGCTCATTATGCTCTTTGAATATTCACTGCACTTTCGACCTGGCAGCAGAAGCATCGCCGGGGACAGGTGAGTATTCAGCAAGCAGTGTGTGTGCAGTGACGTCCAGGAGGTCATTGGAGTTCCCAGTGAACTCTGATGACACCCCTGTGAAACCCGTGCTACAGCAGGTGTCACGACTTCACAGATCCGTGTGACAACCAAGCTGCTGGAGAAAAACAGACATGTCTCTGTGTGTACGTGCAGGGCCAATCGGGGTCACGTGGTCGGTGTGAAAACATGGACGTGTGTGTAACTCCAGAGAATAACAGGGGTACATGTGGCATCAGTGTTAAAAATGGATGTCACATGTGCCTGAAACACGGGTGTCTGAAACTGGCCAAATAGTGTGTTGTTTGCAGAGTACTCTGGTTCGGCATATTGCGGATTGGATAGAGATTGCTGGGTGGGGCTGGGGAAAACCCAGCCGTAATAGTTCACATTGGTACTAATGACAAAGTTAGAGGGAGGAGGAAGGTCCTTAAAAAAACAATTACAGGGAACTAGGAGAGCAGCTAAAGTCCAGAGCCTCCAAGGTGGTGTTTTCAGAAATACTACCGATGCAACGAATGTCACTAGAAAGACAGCGGGAGCTTAGGGAGAAAAATACATGGCTTACAAATTAGTGCCGGAGGTAAGGGTTTATGTAGAACTGGGCAGACTTCTCAAGTAACCTGCGCAGCAGTACTCAGTGTCAGGCAGCAGCAGCAAAAGAAAACAAGATTTTAGGGTGTATATAAAGAGAGATTAGATCCCGTGATTCCAACGTATTGTTGTGTAATTTGTCAATTCCTAAGATTGAATAAATCAATTCACAAAGTGAGATGTGAACACAGCCCAAAGCATAGCAAGAGGAATGGAGCGCGAGCAGCAGAGTTCCACAGACAATGCAGCAAAGCTGGAGTCACCAGTCACTAAACTGACATATGTCATTGTTCATGTTTCCTAATAAATGACTTGGAAAATTATTTTTTGGATCGAATGGTGATAAGCGCGGCGCTGATCCCCGACTTCTTTATGAAACTGCTATCTAAACTGACATATGAACTTTGTTTCTAAGCCAAGGTGAAAAAGCAAAGCTGCAGTGTAAAGCAAAGACACATGGTAAGGCCACGTTCACACATTCAGTATTTTACATCAGTATTTGAAGCTAAAACCAAAAAAGTGGGTGAAAAATGCAGAAGTGGTTTCAGTGTTTGTTACTTTTCCTCTGATTGTTCTATTCCTGATTTTGACTTACAAATACTGAACATGTGAACATGGCCTAACTGCTGCACACATTATGGGAAATGGGCATCAACAAGGGAGAAAGGGACAAAGCTGTCCACAGGACCTCTGGGTACCAGCTACAGTTCAGATCCAGGAGATCCGCCAGATTACATGACCATAGCTGCCAGGTTGACCATTTTTCCCCAGGCCAGAAATAGATTCAGGTGATTGCCCTAGGCCTGTATCGAAATGCACTAGTCGATCCCAAAAGCGCTTTGTTGGCACCTAGGACAAATGCTGGCTCCAGCTATGCCCCGAAATGAGATGGCAGATACAGACTTGAATCCAATGCACTATAATGGCAAATCTACACCCCTCTTTTTAGGAATCCCATGTGGGTGGAGACAGGGGTTCCTTCCAGGCAATTATTTCTATATATGTAAAAGGAAATGACACCGATTTTTCTGCGGCCGCGACACTCCGGACCGCTCCACAGGAATGTATTTATTTTAGCAAAGACAATGCCTGTAAAGGAAGTTCAAAGCTTCTCATCAGCTCAAGCCCAGAGGGCTGGCGACGGATCAAGTATGGGGTAATCGGGGGAGAAAAGATTAGTAACTAGACAAATTCTTTTGCTGTGATTCAGCGCGCTGCATTTTTCATGGCCATTGGATAAAACTTACACGATGGAAAGTTTTATGAAGACAATAAAAAGTTTGAGCTTCCCCAGTGTCATGCTGGAAAACATTCCTCATTACCGTCCAGGAACGGAATGATGTGATGGCTGGGTGTAGCCACTCCAGATGGGTAATATTCCTACAATTAACTGCCATAAAGGAGCTACAAGAAAACAGTCAAATAACCTGGTCATCGATATAGGGGAGATTCCAGAGCAGGACCCTTATGTATTCACAACCGCTACAAGGAGTGACATTCTAGAGGTGCCGAGGGGTTTACCCCTAAATCTATTTATGTGGTGTCTGTGCATTTGCCTCCTTCCCCTGTAGTGGCATGGCAGAGAACTGGGTTAAGCCACTGATTAAATCTGATCTGTTCTCTAGTGCTTGTAGAACACCCAGTAATCAGCTTATTTTCAACAAACCTTCCAACTAGAGAGAGATTTTTCTTCAAAGCAAATACCTTTTAAGACATCAATTTAGTCTTTCTAGCAATGACTATATAAATCTGTATGTAGTGACCTCCTTTTAGTGGTGGCTGTATAAATCTGTATGTAGTGCGCTCCCTCTAGTGGTGGCTGTATAAACCTGTATGTAGTGCGCTCCCTCTAGTGGTGGCTGTATAAATCTGTATGTAGTGAGCTCCCTCTAGTGGTGGCTGTATAAATCTGTATGTAGTGAGCTCCCTCTAGTGGAGACTGTATAAATCTGTATGTAGTGAGGTCCCTCTAGTGGTGGCTGTATAAATCTGTATGTAGTGAGCTCCCTCTAGTGGTGGTTGTATAAATCTGTATGTAGTGAGCTCCCTCTAGTGGTGGCTGTATAAATCTGTATGTAGTGCGCTCCCTCTAGTGGTGGCTGTATAAACCTGTATGTAGTGCGCTCCCTCTGGTGGTGGCTGTATAAATCTGTATATAGTGAGCTCCCTCTAGTGGTGGCTGTATAAATCTGTATATAGTGAGCTCCCTCTAGTGGTGGCTGTATAAATCTATATGTAGTGAGCTCCCTCTAGTGGTGGCTGTATAAATCTGTATATAGTGAGCTCCCTCTAGTGGTGGCTGTATAAATCTGTATGTAGTGCGCTCCCTCTAGTGGTGGCTGTATAAATCTGTATGTAGTGCGCTCCCTCTAGTGGTGGCTGTATAAATCTGTATGCCGTGAGCTCCCTCTAGTGGTGGCTGTATAAATCTGTATGCAGTGAGCTCCCTCTAGTGGTGGCTGTATAAATCTGTATGTAGTGCGCTCCCTCTAGTGGTGGCTGTATAAACCTGTATGTAGTGCGCTCCCTCTGGTGGTGGCTGTATAAATCTGTATGCAGTGAGCTCCCTCTAGTGGTGGCTGTATAAACCTGTATGTAGTGATCTCCCTCTAGTGGTGGCTGTATAAATCTGTATGTAGTGAGCTCCCTCTAGTGGTGGCTGTATAAATCTGTATGTAGTGCGCTCCCTCTAGTGGTGGCTGTATAAATCTGTATATAGTGAGCTCCCTCTAGTGATGACTGTATAAATCTGTATGCCGTGAGCTCCCTCTAGTGGTGGCTGTATAAATCTGTATGTAGTGAACTCCCCCTAGTAGTGGCTGTATAAATCTGTATGTAGTGAGCTCCTCCTAGTGGTGGCTGTATAAATCTGTATGTACTGAGCTCCCTCTAGTGGTGGCTGTATAAATCCATATGTAGTGAGCTCCCCCTAGTTGTGGCTGCATAAATCCATATGTAGTGAACTTCCCATGTAACTCTAGGTCAAGAAAACGATAGTTTGGGGCTGTCTCCGCTCTCACCAAGTGGTCCTGATCTCCCTGTTTGGCAGTCTGACACATGATTGTATGGGACACCCTACAATGGCCAGTCCATTAGTCCAGGGCTCTATATGTGCTTTGCTGTTGCCATTACACCCCCATAATATATTGAAATAAAAACACGAACACACAACAGTGTTACAAAACCTTGTATTAATCATCTCCCTTCACTTCCATAGAATGCTGATATGAAATATAGCAGTGATCTGTAATAACATGGGAGGAAACGCGTAATAAATACATTGTAGCAAGTTGAAATAACATGGGTATTTTCACCGTTCACAACATCTGAAAACTGTACACTAGCAAAGAACAGCATTTTTTTTCCAAACATCTTTTTTTTTTCTTCTTATATCTTGTAAGATTAAATACATGTAACCAACGTGCTAATTTCATAAAAGACAAAACGTTTAAAAAATATGCATTGCATGGCAACATTTAACTAGCCAAAAATATTTTTGTGCACTAATTTTTATACAAGGAGGGAAAGTTAGGTAAAGACAAAATAAAAAAATAGAAATAAAAAAACACACAAAACAAAAACAAAAACGGTTGCATGCATTTACAGAGGTATGCCTGGATTTAGCATGCAAAAATATATATTTATATATTTTTTTGTACATTTTTCATTTTTTTTACGAGGAGGCTTAGAATATACATAAATACACACAATTTATATTAATACGGGAGGAAGAATTTTGCTCAATACTATTAACAATCTTTAATTTGTCTCTGTATTCCTCCCAGAGGAATTTACACATAGCATCCGTTACCCCGCGGGCTGTCCAGAGAGGCCGCTAATGCGACGCCGTGCGGGCCTTTCAGGCAACCGAAGGGGTTATGTAAAGAAATACAAAAAAATAAAACTCACTTTGCAATCTGTAATGATTTATATAAAATTAACTTTAGTGTTACTACAGCTGTGTGCAAATTTATAATTTTTGCATGATTATACTTTAGGCACATTAAAAAAAAAAAAAAAGCCTCCGTTGGGTTCACCATAGCATGATTATCACACTAGAGAACACTGCCGCTATCCTCCATGTTGGCAGAGCTTGGAGATGGGCGCAAGCAAATAAGGCTGCACTTGGGTCAGTGCCGAAAGGCCGCTGAAGGTCAGGAGGCCAAAGCCTATTTTGAAACCAGCTCTGCTGGCTAGATTGGCAACTTCATACATACAGAGCGCCGGCTGCCATCTTGGCAATAATCACTTTACGGCCTAAACAAATATTGGCGGCACTTCGGTCCATAATGCCGCTAGGCACCAGTGCCTCAAAAATGCAAAATAATGACCACCCCTTCTGTGTGCGGAAAGATTTGCCCTTAAACCTCACTCCCGGTCCAGTCAGTCTAGGACCAAAGGAAGTCCATTTTGGGTGCTTCCAGAGCGCCTTCCATTTAGGATGTGCAAATAATAAAAACAAAAAAAAAAAATATTGGTCACCAACTAGGTACTCTCTGAATAATTGCAGGATTACAGATCATGGTACCTTGACCATAAGGCTATGTGCCCACGCTACAGGATTTATCGCGGATTTGACGCGGATTTTGACGCGGATTTAGCGCGGATTTGCCGAAAATCTGCAGCACAGCTACTCCCCAGCCATTTCAATGGCATTTTGGAAATGCTGTGCCCATGCTGCGGATTTTTCCGCTGCGGATTTTGCCGCGGATTTTGATGCGGAACAAACTGCAGCATGTCAATTGTTTGGTGCGGATTTGGTGCGGATTTTCTGTTTTGAATGGGGAAAAAAAAAAAATAAAATCCGCATCAAAATCCGCGGCAAATCCGCGGTAAATCCGCGGTAAATCCGCGGCAAATCCGCGGGTGCGGATTTGCCGCGAAAGTTGCGGATTTTCAGGCAAAAAAATCCGCAGGGACCTTTTACTGTGGACACATAGCCTAAAGGTGATGGAGAACTGGGGGGAAGAGTTATGGACTTTGACAATATTGTGTGCCCAAAGCAGCCGGGCCAGACAAAGACACGTTTGAGAATGCCAAAATAACCTACTCTGCGTACGGATCGGATATTCTGGAATGAAATATATATATTGTATATAGGTATTTGGATAAAGACCAAAGCACTTTCTGAATCCCCTTCCAGCATTTTAAGGCACACTAACCCCATGGTTAGGCATCCCCATCACACATATCCCAAAAAGTTATATAGAAATTATGGAAATAAGAACACTGTCATATATGCTCTACATTGGATCAGACATCATCTTATCTATAACACCAAGGAGACTATATTCTTCCTTCCTGAGGAGAGCACACTTGCATATCTTACCAGAGGAACATTGCTGGATCTCCGCAATGAGAAAAATAGACATCCCGAGACTATACATCTCCCATATATGATAACACTGAGGCTGGTGGACGTTATTATAATATATATATATATATATATATATATATATATATATATATATATATATATATATATTTTATGGTATAGTATAATATATATATATATTATACTATACTATAAAATATTATATATATATATATAATATTTTATAGTATAATATATATATATATATTATATTTTATGGTATAGTATAATATATATATATATTATACTATACTATAAAATATTATTATATATATAAATATATATATATAATATTTTATAGTATAATATATATATATATTATACTATAAAATATTATATATATATATATATATATATATATATATATATATATATATATATATATATATATATAATATTTTATAGTATAATATATATATATTATATTTTATGGTATAGTATAATATATATATATATATATATATATATTATACTATACTATAAAATATTATTATATATATAAATATATATATATAATATTTTATAGTATAATATATATATATATATTATACTATAAAATATTATATATATATATATAATATTTTATAGTATAATATATATATATATATATATATATATATATTTTATGGTATAGTATAATATATATATATATTATACTATACTATAAAATATTATATATATATATATATATAATATTTTATAGTATAATATATATATATATATATATATATATATATATATATATATATATATTTTTTCCCTGGGGACTTTACCAATATTTGAGAAAGGACCATCATTGGTCTAATTGTTTAAGCTCTGTAAATCCTTTGTTGTTGTCTCAAGCGTCTTATGTTTTAGGGTACGTGCATACAACGATTTGCTGCAGATTTCTCTGCAACCATGAACTAGAGTGTTGGCAGGAAAAATGCTGCGTAAAATACGTGCTCGACGCATATTTTTTTATAATTATTCATATGAATGGGTGAAAAATTGTGCATCACTGTCAATTCTTTCCGATTTTAATTTTTTTTTGTAGATTGCAGATTTGAACCTTCAAGTTGTTTTTTGTTTTTTTTTTTTTTCAAAGGGCAAAAGACAAGGAGTGTTTGCATGAGATTTCAGAATTACATTTTTATTTTTTTTAAGCTTGAAAAATGCTGCGTGTGAACAAGCCCTAATATTTACTATCTGGCCGCATGGAATTCCAGAAATTGAGCAAAACAGCACAATCTCAGGGATAAAAACCAGAGACATTTTAAGAAGAAAAAAAAAAAAAAAAAAAGAAGATCATGTAACCAGTTCTTTTCCCCACAAATTTCCGTAATTCCTATAACCCTCGAGAACAAAGGAAAAAAAACGAAAAAAAAAACCAACCACATTTATATATAATTTTGTAGTCAGACTTCTTAAATAGGATACTGGACCCTTGTCAAGCAGCAGCTTCTAAGATGGCACTGAAAGGAGTAGTGTATTCCTTGGCATTCAGGTTTGGCTTAAATATATTGTTCTACAACATATTCAGCAACCTACTTAAAGTAAACTAGTTGTATTAAAGTAAAAAAACAATAAAAAGCATAAGAAAAGCACAAAAACACTATCACAAAATACAGTGGAAGATCGGCAAAGTTTAACAAAAAACATTGTCTGCCATTACACTGAAAGCCACTAGGGGGCAGGCTTTTTTAAATCCCTAGCAGCCAAAGGGTAGAATACTATAATAATAATACTGTTGTGTATCTTTAGCACTTGTGTAGTCACTTTGCATTAGAAGGAAGAAAAAAAAAAAAAAAAACACCCCCCCCCAAAAAAAAAAAAAAATTCTTAAAAAAAAAGCTTTTGCCTACACAGACAAATGAAGTTGAAATGCCAAGCAAAAACAACAATTCTATAAAAGCAGAAACATCTATTAAACAAAAAAAACAAAAAAACTTTTTTGGTACATCTGAGAACATTGTTTTCTTTGTTTTATAAACTACATTGGATATAAAGCACCAGGGATAAGGCTAAAACTTTTCCTATAAAGTATCTTAAGAAAGCCAGCAGAGACGATCTACTACTATACACAGCTAAGCAAAAAAAAAGTTAAAAAACAAACCAAAACCCGGCGTATAAGGAAATAAAGGCACTGCCACTTTAAATAGACTCTAGCGCCTCCCCCCCCGTACATTTTTATAAATAATTCACACCTTTTTTCCACTTTTTTAAACCTGCAGTCAATACAGGAGCTCTGGGAACAAAAATAGACGTATCATTTCGCTGCTAGTAAAATGAATAGATCTGAAGTGACGTGTAGTAATATAGAGATATATTTATATTCTTATATATATATTTTTTACTTAACACTGACCAGAAATAAATGAAAAAAAAAACAAAAAACAAGAAAAATATATCTACAAAAGCCATTAATAAATTGAAAAAGAAAAAAAAAAACCAAACAAACTATGGCAAATTATGCAAAAATGTTATGGTTACCAGCCATGGGAAGAGATATGATGAATAGTTGTACAAAAACTACCTAAAACAAACAAAAACCAGCGCCACACTTGTCCATAGGTCATGTGTGGTATTAAAACTAAGGCCTATTCACTTCAATGGAGCTGAATTTTAATACCAAGCACAATCCGTAGACAGGTGGTGCATTTCTGGAAGACAGAAGAAATGTTTTCGTAATCATGGACAATCCCTTTAAGTAATATAATGACCGGAGAACCGCTGCTGGTCATGTACAGCAAGGGCAGACATGTAGGATTATATTCCCGCAGATGGATCTCAGAAACTTGCCCGTAGCAATGAGAGCACGGCCTTCATTTTTTCCCAGAGCATTTTAAGAAATTAAAGTTGGTCTGATTGGTTGCTAAAGGAAACAGACCATTTTTACTGTTTGACATTTTTTTCATTGAAGCCTAATTAGTGAAATTGTCCTTGTTGCCCATAGCAACAAAGGCTTTACTTTCATTTCCACAGTCAGTTTTACTGGCTAATCCTCATTTATCAATATTGTCTACCAGTATGACTCTATTGCCCATGACAACCAATCATAGCTCAGCTTTCATTTTTTCAGAGCAGATTCAGAAATGTAAGCCAAGCTATGATAGGTTGCTATGGGCAACAAGGCTTGTATTACTAACTAGGCCTCATTCATCAAAACTAATAGTAAAAATGGTCTTTGTTGCCCATGAGAAGTAAAACCAATCACATGTTGGCTTTCATTTTTTTTCCAGGGCAGTTTAGAAACCAGTCAGGTCTGGGCTTTCATTTCTAAGCTACCCTGGAAAAAAAATGAAAGCCAACATGTGATTGGTTTCACTTCTCATGGGCAACAAAGACCATTTTTACTATTAGTTTTGATGAATGAGGCCTAGTTCGTAATACAAGCCTTGTTGCCCATAGAAACCAGTCAGGTCTGGGCTTTCATTTCTATGGGCAACAAGGACAGTCTTCGTTTTGATAAATGAGGCCAGATACCTCCTGTATTATTAGTTTATCAGACCATCATCTTAGGCATAATGGTCCATCATATAAAAAAAACCCTCTTTTCGCACATGTACCGGCTGCTAATCAGGGGCGTACACCATTGGTGGAGCCGAACTGGTGTGCAAGAGTTAAGGGGCCACATCCACCTCCTCAACAGCGCCTGACACAGACATTAGGCTGTAAGGGGCTCATATTCTGTTCATGCCCCATTCTGTTTTTGTGCAGCTCCTGACAGACATACACACGCGCCATTATCCTGTAAAGCGCCCATATACTGCTCTTACCCCCATTCTGTCCTCAGCAGCCCCTGACATACATTAGGCTGCAAAGGGCCCATATACAGTTTGTGCCCCATTCTGTCCTCAGCAGCCCCTGACATACATTAGGCTGCAAAGGGCCCATATACAGTTTGTGCCCCATTCTGTCCTCAGCAGTCCCTGACATACATTAGGCTGCTAAGGGCCCATATACTGTTCGTGGCCCATATACTGTTCGTGCCCCATTCTGTCCTTGTCCTCGCCCGCTAAACATTACATTTCAATTAAAAAAAAAATGGAAAAAAAAATCATAGGAGTATTTTCCTCACATATACCATGAAGTAGAGATCCATGATGGATCAAAGTCAAATAGAGGGGGTAAAAAAAATAAAAAAAATCAATCTGGTTCATTAGAACGCTATGAAATTAAGGATTTCACAGTGGACCTTCAGAGAAGCATCACGGCCTCCAAGATTCACTAAAGAAAAAGAAAAAAAAAAAAAAAAAAGACCAATTCTCTTCCATATAGGAAAACTATAAAATACTATTGTGCCCCTTTAAGGGTCTGTGCGCACTGGGAAATTTGCTTTTCTTAAGAAAAATCTGCACCCTCTGGCAGAATTCTGCATCCGCGGCAAAAACCAAGGTAAAAACGCACCCCTAATCCACATGCGGTTTTACCGTGGCTTGGTGCGGTTTTGCCGCGGGTTGGTCCCTGCGGTTTTTTACCATTGTCTATGGCGGAAAAGAAGTGACATGCTACTTTTTTTGCTGCAGAAAAGCAAAACCTACAGGAAAAAAACCGCAGTACGCACAGCATTTTAGTTTTCCAATAGATTTTGCTGTGGAAGGACTGCAGAAAGGTTATGAACAAAAAACGCACCTTTTCTGCAGCAAAAAACGCGTCAAAAAACGCAGTGTGCGCACAGGGCCTAAGAGGGGTTTTAACTAAATACTTTTAGAATTTGCCATAAAATGACTAAACAATAAAAGGTACATCATCAATAGGGAC
The DNA here is from genome assembly GCF_048569485.1 of Anomaloglossus baeobatrachus. Lineage (NCBI taxonomy): Eukaryota > Metazoa > Chordata > Amphibia > Anura > Aromobatidae > Anomaloglossus > Anomaloglossus baeobatrachus. The sequence goes on along the minus strand of NC_134364.1, from coordinate 23,857,339 downwards.
TCTGCGCTGTTCACACGACCAATTCTTCATATAGAAAGGAAAAACAAAGAAAAAAAATGTATTATATTTTATATATGTATATAAGCAAAATTTAGGGGCAAAATAACATGTTATGTGCCAACAGCAGCAGTTGCATGTGTTTTTTTGTTGATTTCTTTTCCATTATACCTTCTTGTAGTGTTCAGAACAGTACATTTACTTATTAATTGTGGGAACTTCACCCCCCAAATTCCAATTATGTCCAAAATAAAAATGTATTGGAATATTCTTTAGTAATAGGTCTAATTAATACTGTCATGGCAAAAGTATCAAAGTCACAAGCAATTAAAAACTTTATGAATGTTTTTAACAACTTTCTCATCCGTTACTTACGGTAATTTGTACAAGTTGCTGCTTTTGGGTGGCCTCATGCACAAAGCAATATAAAGATATTCGTGTTATATTGTGCCCACAGCCTGCTATGGGCTCAAGCTGTACCCCCGCGACCCTTCAATTTTATAAAAGAGCCACTCCATAAGAATCTGTTAGAAAATAAAATATATATATATGGCGGCATGTTCCAGGTCATGCCATTAGAGTATGAATATGGTGCCTCACAGACACACTACAAGACAGGATAGTGGTCTATAAAACGCTGTGTACATTGCCCATTGTCTAGTACATAGATTCAGATATGCACTACATGGCAGGATAGGGACCTATAGTGCGGTGTACACTGGCCATTTTCTGGTGTATAGATTCACAGACATTTGGCCACTAAAAAGGCAAACAAACCTCATACCAAATGTTTGACCAATGATCTTGCCATTAAACTTAGGGGGGGGGAGGGGGAATTATCTAGGAGTGGCCCAATGGAGAAATGAGCCGGAGACGTTGGGCTCCGCTGACCAGTCGCTGTCATTTTAGCAAATGCGATGGATTTCTTTTTTATTATTTATTTTTTTTGCAGCAAACGGTGTAATATTTATTTTAGAGTACTTAGTACTTTTTTTTTTTTTTTTATTTTTCCCTTTTTCTGCCTCTGGCATATTCATGTAACAATCTCCATAAGCAGCACTAACATCCCATCATCAGCAATTATTTCAAACCATCAACAGCTGAACTGCCTTTTCACTCCTCCAAAAAAAACAAAAAAATATACAAAAAAATAAAAACAAAACTGCACAATAAAAACTTTGAAACGATACAATCGCAAAATGTAGCAGAGGACGAGGATGCTCAGCAAAAAGTCTCCCGGAGACAAAGAAAAAGCTAAAAATAAAAAAATAAACCAAAGAAAACTCAGCTCTTTTCTTCTCATCACTTTCCACTCACATTCCAAGACTTTCCATGAACTTCTTAAGAACACCCAAAGTTTTCAACCTAGACACAATTGGCGTCACAAAACTGCCCATAGACATTAGAATTTTGGCCCAATTTCTTTTAATTCTTAAAAGTGAATTGATTTAAATTTTTTTAGATATCCAAATAGTTTTTGATAATCGATACCGATACAGGTCCATCATCTGAGAGCGGGTAGACCGTCTTCCAATGTCCATGGCTAGCTATGTATAGGTCTGTCAAAAACAATGTCCCCTGGGGACTCGGAATCAATACCTCGAGGACACTTTCTTTTTCCATAAGAAAATTTTGGCTCTTACATGATGCAAACCGGCTGCTAATAATAAGAAAAAAAGAAATTGTACGACGATTAAGATAAGGAAGGCATACCTGGCGAGCCGATGTACCCTTAACGTGTAAACATGAGTAATTTGTGTTTTTGTTGTTTTGTGTTTGGTTTTTAAACTAAGGGGAAAAACAAATTGAAAATACTGTATATGTATCGAAGAAAAAAAAAATGCAACACCTTCCATCGGTTGGTCACACGTCCCGTCCCCAGTGATGGGTCAGACATGTTTTGTCCAGTGGCAGCAAAATTTCTTGCCGATCACATTGTTTGCGTTTCCCGCTCAGAACACAAAGCTTTTCATTCAGGAAACGGATCACATGGAAAAAAAAATTAAATTTTCACTTCACAAAGTAACAAAATAGCCAATTTTTTTCCCTTGCAAGCTCAGCTTATGCTTCCAACACGCCATCTTTTTACAATAACAGGAAGAAAAAAAAAAAAAGGGCTAAATTATGTTTGGCGCATCCAGGGAAGAGAGAGAGTCAGCAAATCCCAACACTGGACCAGCAGTTCCGTGTGCTACGCCCAGCGCTGCCACGAAGTACCGATTCGCATTAGATAGTGGATGTTTTGTCTACGCCATCTGCAGAGAAACAAAAAACGTATTGAGGGGAAGGAATGGTCAGAAAAAAGTTCAGGTTAACCTCATCATTACTCTAGTGTATCGGGTTAGTGAGTGCGAAAGGTTGGTAGATAGACAAGATAGCAAATTAGGTGGTGGCCACCATCCCACCCAACTCTATACACACACATATGTAGGAGGTGGGCACAAAGGAGATTACATGTATAAAATACCACCTGGGCGGGATAGTATTGCCAAATAGCCACCAAGGGTGTAGCGGACTCTACAAATTATCCAGGATTGAGGGGACCCCAAAACATATCGCCCATGTACTCTTTTCTATAATGGATAGGAGATTGAAAGACCACAGTGGCGTAACAGAAAGGCCATGAAGGAGGCTGGAGTTGTACAGGAGTCTCAAAGAGGAAGGCTGTCTACTAATGGAGGTGGGTGGATGAAGGGTCCTAGAGAGAAGTGCCATGTGGAGAAGGGAGGAAAGGGAGGCAGAAGGCAGGAAGGAAGGGGTGGGGGAGAAGGAAGGGGTGGGGGAGAAGGAAGGGGTGGGGGAGAAGGAAGGGGTGGGGGAGAAGGAAGGGGTGGGGGAGAAGGAAGGGGTGGGGGAGAAGGAAGGGGTGGGGGAAAAGGAAGGGGTGGGGGAAAAGGAAGGGGTGGGGGAGAAGGAAGGGGTGGGGGAGAAGGAAGGGGTGGGGGAGAAGGAAGGGGTGGGGGAGAAGGAAGGGGTGGGGGAGAAGGAAGGGGTGGGGGAGAAGGAAGGGGTGGGGGAGAAGGAAGGGGTGGGGGAGAAGGAAGGGGTGGGGGAGAAGGAAGGGGTGGGGGAGAAGGAAGGGGTGGGGGAGAAGGAAGGGGTGGGGGAGAAGGAAGGGGTGGGGGAGAAGGAAGGGGTGGGGGAGAAGGAAGGGGTGGGGGAGAAGGAAGGGGTGGGGGAGAAGGAAGGGGTGGGGGAGAAGGAAGGGGTGGGGGAGAAGGAAGGGGTGGGGGAGAAGGAAGGGGTGGGGGAGAAGGAAGGGGTGGGGGAGAAGGAAGGGGTGGGGGAGAAGGAAGGGGTGGGGGAGAAGGAAGGGGTGGGGGAGAAGGAAGGGGTGGGGGAGAAGGAAGGGGTGGGGGAGAAGGAAGGGGTGGGGGAGAAGGAAGGGGTGGGGGAGAAGGAAGGGGTGGGGGAGAAGGAAGGGGTGGGGGAGAAGGAAGGGGTGGGGGAGAAGGAAGGGGGTGGGGGAGAAGGAAGGGGGTGGGGGGGAGAAAGGGGGGGAGAAAGGGGGGGAGAAAGGGGGGGAGAAGGAAGGGGGGGGAGAAGGAAGGGGGGGGAGGGAGAAGGAAGGGGGGGGAGGGAGAAGGAAGGGGGGGAGGGAGAAGGAAGGGGGGGGGGGAGAAGGAAGGGGGGGGGGAGAAGGAAGGGGGGGGGGGAGAAGGAAGGGGGGGGGGGAGAAGGAAGGGGGGGGAGAAGGAAGGGGGGGGGGGGAGAAGGAAGGGGGGGGGGGGGGGAGAAGGAAGGGGGGGGAGAAGGAAGGGGGGGGGGGAGAAGGAAGGGGGGGGAGAAGGAAGGGGGGGGGGGAGAAGGAAGGGGGGGGGGGAGAAGGAAGGGGGGGGGGGGAGAAGGAAGGGGGGGGGGGGGAGAAGGAAGGGGGGGGGAGAAGGAAGGGGGGGAGAAGGAAGGGGGGGAGAAGGAAGGGGGGGAGAAGGAAGGGGGGGAGAAGGAAGGGGGGGAGAAGGAAGGGGGGGGGAGAAGGAAGGGGGGGGGAGAAGGAAGGGGGGGGGGAGAAGGAAGGGGTGGGGGAGAAGGAAGGGGTGGGGGAGAAGGAAGGGGTGGGGGAGAAGGAAGGGGTGGGGGAGAAGGAAGGGGTGGGGGAGAAGGAAGGGGTGGGGGAGAAGGAAGGGGTGGGGGAGAAGGAAGGGGTGGGGGAGAAGGAAGGGGTGGGGGAGAAGGAAGGGGTGGGGGAGAAGGAAGGGGTGGGGGAAGAAGGAAGGGGTGGGGGAAGAAGGAAGGGGTGGGGGAGAAGGAAGGGGTGGGGGAGAAGGAAGGGGTGGGGGAAGAAGGAAGGGGTGGGGGAAGAAGGAAGGGGTGGGGGAAGAAGGAAGGGGTGGGGGAAGAAGGAAGGGGTGGGGGAAGAAGGAAGGGGTGGGGGAAGAAGGAAGGGGTGGGGGAGAAGGAAGGGGTGGGGGAGAAGGAAGGGGTGGGGGGAGAAGGAAGGGGGTGGGGGGGAGAAGGAAGGGGGTGGGGGGGGAGAAGGAAGGGGGTGGGGGGGGAGAAGGAAGGGGGTGGGGGGGGAGAAGGAAGGGGTGGGGGGAGAAGGAAGGGGTGGGGGGAGAAGGAAGGGGTGGGGGGAGAAGGAAGGGGTGGGGGGAAGAAGGAAGGGGTGGGGGGAAGAAGGAAGGGGTGGGGGAAGAAGGAAGGGGTGGGGGAAGAAGGAAGGGGTGGGGGAAGAAGGAAGGGGTGGGGGAAGAAGGAAGGGGTGGGGGAAGAAGGAAGGGGTGGGGGAAGAAGGAAGGGGTGGGGGAGAAGGAAGGGGGGGGAGAAGGAAGGGGGGGGGAGAAGGAAGGGGGGGGGAGAAGGAAGGGGTGGGGGAAGAAGGAAGGGGTGGGGGAAGAAGGAAGGGGTGGGGGAAGAAGGAAGGGGTGGGGGAAGAAGGAAGGGGTGGGGGAAGAAGGAAGGGGTGGGGGAAGAAGGAAGGGGTGGGGGAAGAAGGAAGGGGTGGGGGAAGAAGGAAGGGGTGGGGGAAGAAGGAAGGGGTGGGGGAAGAAGGAAGGGGTGGGGGAAGAAGGAAGGGGTGGGGGAAGAAGGAAGGGGTGGGGGAAGAAGGAAGGGGTGGGGGAGAAGGAAGGGGTGGGGGAGAAGGGAGGGGTGGGGGAGAAGGAAGGGGTGGGGGAGAAGGAAGGGGTGGGGGAGAAGGAAGGGGGGGGAGAAGGAAGGGGTGGGGGAGAAGGAAGGGGTGGGGGAGAAGGAAGGGGTGGGGGAGAAGGAAGGGGTGGGGGAGAAGGAAGGGGTGGGGGAGAAGGAAGGGGTGGGGGAGAAGGAAGGGGTGGGGGAGAAGGAAGGGGTGGGGGAGAAGGAAGGGGTGGGGGAGAAGGAAGGGGTGGGGGAGAAGGAAGGGGTGGGGGAGAAGGAAGGGGTGGGGGAGAAGGAAGGGGTGGGGGAGAAGGAAGGGGTGGGGGAGAAGGAAGGGGTGGGGGAGAAGGAAGGGGTGGGGGAGAAGGAAGGGGTGGGGGAGAAGGAAGGGGTGGGGGAGAAGGAAGGGGGAGAAGGAAGGGGGAGAAGGAAGGGGTGGGGGAGAAGGAAGGGGGGGGAAGGAAAAGGGAGAAGGAATGGGGGAAGGAAAAAGGAAGGGGGAGGAGGGAAAGGAAAAGGAAGTGGGGAGGGAAAGTAAAAGGAATGGGGGGGAGGGAAAAGAGGGGGGAAAGAAAGGGAAGGAAGCAAAGGGGGGAGGGGTGTGGGAAGGAATTAGCAAAGGGGGGGGGGGTGCAGAGAGAAATGTCTAATGTACAGAAGATTTTTAATCTGTATAATTCTGTATTAGAAAGACACACTGGGTGTGCGCTCCTATGCACTTATTGGGGCCCAGATGTTTAAAAAACAATGTTGCCTATTTGGTGGATTTTAATGCACTGACCATGCCTCTAATTTCAGCCTCCCACCTGCATGTGATTCCCTCTCTTTAATTACTGCAGGGAATTATGGGTGTGAGGTAAATCCGGAGAGATGACGATAAATCATGATATTCAAGTATGTCAGGAAGCCCTCTCCTGGTGTCAACCCCCCTTTCCTCCACACAACTGGTTTAGCAACAAACTCCATGGCCATGTCCTGTGATATGGAAATTAGGTGGCTTTGGGACAATGGACACAGGATGACTCCCTGCCGTCACCCTGTAGTAGGAGCTGCTATCTAATTAGCAAGGCTCTGGAAATAGCCAGACAGAACGACTCCAGTAAAAAATGGTTCATATCTCGCAAGCCATATTTCCGATAAATATGGCAACCATAAAAATGGTGTCCCCGCATGTGGACGATGCCGGCACCCCCTTTTTATGGGAACAGGACATTGGGAAATGCCCCAGGCGTGATATCAGCCAATGGGGAACTGGCAGACAGGTCATGAGTCCCCTCGTTCTGTAGCTAAATTCATAACTGTCACAATGAGAGCATTGGCGTCTGCCTACGACGCTCCCAGGCAAAGTTATAGCCAAAATCCCCTTTGCTGGATAATTCTGATCCATGCAGGGGGAGTGGCAGTGCTTCCCTGTGAGGTCACTAAGGTAGGAGGGGACCTGGATTTGGCCAGGTTGATAACCCTACTTCGGCCATTTTCCAGTGTTCTTCTGCTCGGGGGCCTGGTTGGGACAGACCTGTGAGAGAGTTCCTGGAAACCTGGTCTACAGCGCCCCCCTGTGGCCAGACGCACAAGGTAACTGATTGAATTGCATACCTGTTGTAAACCATGCTTTATCTGTAACTGTACTCTGACATATGTATATTCTGTAGATTCCCTATTGTATATATTGTAGTTTCTAGTGTGCTTTAGGCGATTAAATTATATAATTAATCTTGGGCTGTTCTGTTATCTCGATCTTGAATCCCACGTCTGTGTGTTCGGCTAATAGTTACCGTAAATCGGTTGGTGGCAGCGAATTGTGCCAAGGATTATTGTGGGGAGGCCAGTGAGATTCGGGAAGATATTATATATTCCGCCCGCGGAGGTCGGGGGAATATACACCCTACTCTCACCGGGGACCCTTCAATAATCGGCATAAGTAGTATAGCGGCCTCCTTGCTTATGGTCGGGCAATTCCATAATTGGCCTGACTATAAGAGGGGCGCTAGAGAGCGCGTCACGTGCTCTGTCTGTCGGTCGGGAGGTATAAAGGAGGGGTGACCCCCACTTGGTACCCCCCGATTGTGACGTACTGGTAGCCAGCGCGGGGGATTTCTGAGTGACCCCCCGGTGGTTTGTGACATATTGGTGGCATAGCGGTGGGATCGAGATAATAGTGTGTGTGAGTGTGAGACCCATACTCCCAGACACTAAAGACTGCCTGCAGCAGCTGTGGCTGCTGGGGTCTTCAGACTAGCTCAACACTAGAGTGTCAGAGTGCAGATACTGTAAGGTGTGTGGAGGCATCAGGTGTCAGTTCTGTGTCAGTGACCAAAGGTCTGCAAGAATGGCTGATGGCACCAGGAGCAGAGCTATGCAACTGGCCAATGCTAAAGCAGGAGCCGAAGAGAGGGAGGACGGTGCTGTGGACAGTAATGAGGAGGTTGCCCACGAGTCCTCCAGGAGCTCGACGCCAGAAAACAGCTCTGCAGAGGACATTGCACAACCGGGCACTGCTGGACAAGATGAGGAGCAGCTCGCCCAAGGGTCCTCAACGAGCCAGATGCCAGCCCTCCGCTCTGCCATGGACAGTGAATCACCAGGCTCCGCAGCGGGCCGCAGATCACCACGTGCCATTCCACCGAGCCTGGGAGGCTCGGATAGCCTTCTTCAAATGGCTATGGCCCTACGCCAGGCTGGAGACCGGGAGGGCTACAAGGAACTCATGGCCGAGCGTGAGCGGCAAGCAGCGCGTGAAGAGCGCCAGGCAGAGCGTAACTACCAGCTGCAGCTAGCTCAGCTCCGGCCCTCATCAGCCACCCGTGACCTTCCAGACACCAAACTTCCAAAGGTCCGTGTTGAGGACTTCCCAGTGCTGGAGAAGGATGGAGACTTGGACTCTTTCTTGACTGCTTTTGAACGGACTTGCTTGCAGCATCATCTGAACAAGGATCAGTGGGCCAAATACCTGACCCCCCGTTTAAGGGGTAAGGCCCTGGATATCCTTGGGGACTTGCCTGCTGAGGCGGATCAGGGCTACGACACCATCAAGCGGGCCCTGATCCAACAGTACAACCTCACCCCGGAGTCCTACCGCAAGAAGTTCCGGACGCTGCAGAAGGGACCAAAGGACTCCTGGGCTGACCACCGGCGGGCACTTGCCCGAGCTGCCGACCACTGGACCCAAGGCCTGCAGCTTTCCACCGGACCGGAGATCCTGGACTTGTTCATCACGGAGCAACTCTTGTGGAACTGCCCTGAGGATCTCCGCCAGTTCATCCGAGACCAGAAGCCAAAGGGATCCACGGCTACAGCTGCCCTGGCAGATGACTACACCAACAATCGGGCTCCTGAAGCCAGGAGAGCAGCCACCAGCAGCACCTGGAGAGGGGGTAAGATGAACTCTGCGACTGCCCCACCTGCCCCTAGACTGCAGGGGGTGTCCCCCTCAACTCCCCTCTCCAGGCCCGTGGCAGAACCAAGACGGTGCCACCAGTGCAACCTACCTGGACACTTCAAGGCCATGTGCCCTCAGCGTCCCAAGGCCCCGGCTCCGTCCCCGTCCCAAGGGCCGCCCAAGGTGTATTGTGTGGGTGGGGGTGGTGGTAGGTCCCTGGACAGCTTCCAACCTGTCACCGTCGGCCAGTCTGTGACCATAGGACTGCGAGACAGCGCCTCGGAGGTGACTCTGGTGCGGCCTGAGATGGTGTCCCCCCAAGACTTGATCCCTGGAAAAACCCTCGCTGTCTCCGGGATTGGAGGCATTGACCCGGCGCTGCCTGTTGCTGACATTTATGTGGACTGGGGCGCAGGGCGAGGGGTGAGGGAGGTGGGGGTAACTGATCGGATCCCTGCAAACGTGCTACTTGGGACAGATTTGGGGCAAATAACCTCCCAGTTTGGCCCCGCCCCAAAGGCTGAACCTTCAGCCAGTACTGACATGCCTCCGGACAATGTTAATGTGTTATCTATGAATGATGTAAGGGAGGAGGGAGTGAACTCTGATATTTCTGCTTGCACAGACACCATAGACACACACGCAGCTGCAGCTGTGACAGGGGAGGGGGTCAGAGAAAGGTGTGACAATGCCTCTACAAGTAACCAGCCTGTGAGCTGGGATCTGTTGCCCTCTGCAGGGATAAGCAGAGAGCAGGGTGCTGCAGGGGGAGGACCAGTGTGTGGGGTGGGGGCTACCACAGCAAATGTGGGGTCCCCAGAGATTTCACAGCGGGGTTCTGTTGCTGCAGGAGGGGAACAGGCAGGTGAGATTGGGGCCGGTCCAGGAGCGGAAGTGCTCCCAGGTAAGATCTCGGTGCATGGTTCCCCCACAACCGGGGTGTCAGGAAGCCAGGTCGGTCTGCCTGAACCGGCGACTTGGTCAGGAACGGAGGAGGAGCAGGCACGACCCACGGTCGCAGCGGCTGTGGCCGCTGTCACCCGCAGTGGGAGTGCTGGAAGCCAAGGGGCCTCCCGGAGGTCCGATAGCTCTTCCCCTTCTGACCAAGTGGCAGCCGAGTCAGGTGGAGGCCAGGACACAGGTCCCGGGGTACTGACTGAAGATGTGACAGTCTCGTCGATTCTGGCCACATCTAGTCAGGAGTTTCAGGCAGCGTTAGAAGCTGACGACAGCCTGAAAGCTCTAAAGGAGCAGGCGGCACAGCCTCCCTCGGACTCGGACCCGGAGCGAGTGGTCTGGGACCAAGGACGGCTGTACCGGGCCACGGTCCAGCAGGGTTCACCGGAGGCGTGGCCCAGGGACCGACAGTTGGTGGTACCCTATCCGTTCCGGACGGAGTTGTTGCGGATCGCACATGAGATTCCGATGGCCGGACACCTAGGGATCGCTAAGACCAAGGCCAGGTTAAACCAGCATTTCTACTGGCCAAAAATGGGGGCCGATGTGGCTGCCTACTGCCGTTCGTGTGAAACCTGTCAGAGAGTGGGGAAGGCGGGGCCACACCCCAAAGCCCCACTAGTATCTCTGCCAATCATCGATGAGCCTTTCAGGAGGGTGGCTGTGGATCTGGTCGGCCCGCTGGCCATCCCCAGCAGCTCCGGGAAACGCTTCATACTGACGGTAGTGGACTATGCCACCCGGTACCCAGAAGCAGTGGCCTTGTCGTCCATTCGGGCTGACAAGGTGGCCACCGCATTGCTGGAGATTTTCTCCCGAGTGGGTTTTCCCCAGGAAATGCTCACTGACCGGGGGACCCAATTCATGTCCCAGCTGATGGAGGCCCTCTGTAAGCAGGTCCAGGTGCGACATCTGGTGGCCAGCCCGTACCATCCACAGACTAATGGCCTGTGCGAGCGGTTCAATGGCACCTTAAAGCAGATGCTTAAGATGTTGGTCGACTCCCATGGGCGTGACTGGGAGCGGTATCTCCCACACCTGTTATTTGCTTACCGGGAGGTTCCACAGGCCTCAACAGGATTCTCACCGTTTGAGCTCCTGTACGGGCGACGTGTGCGGGGCCCCCTGGCTCTGGTGAAAGAGGCTTGGGAAGGGGATTTGGCCACCCCTGGAGTGTCGGTTATCGAGTATGTCATGCGCTTCCGGGACAAAATGCAGGCCTTGACGCAACTGGTACACGACAATATGGCTCAAGCCCAGGCCGATCAGAAGCGTTGGTACGACCAGAACGCTTGTGAGAGGACCTACCAAGTGGGTCAAGAGGTGTGGGTACTGGTCCCCGTACCACAGGACAAGCTTCAGGCAGCCTGGGAAGGCCCATACCTCGTGTACCAGCAGCTCAACCCTGTGACGTACCTGGTCAACCTGGACCCTGCCCGTGGAAGGCGGAAGCCCTTCCATGTGAACATGATGAAGGCACATCATGAGCGGGAGGCATGTGCGCTCCCCGTGTGCAACCTGCCCGAGGAGGGAGAAGCGGAAACCCTCTTGGATATGCTAGCCCAGGTTAGGGCAGGCGGATCCATTGAGGATGTGGAGGTTGGCCACCAGCTCTTGGAGGACCAACGGTCCCAGCTGTGGGCCACCCTCCTCCCCTTCCGGGGGTTGTTTACCAACCAGCCCGGAAGGACTGACTTGGCTGTCCATCACGTGGACACTGGGGATCATCCCCCGATCTGGCGTTCAGCATATCGGGTCTCCCTGGAGGTGCAGCAACACATGCGCCAGGAGATTGACGAGATGCTGAAGCTGGGGGTGATCCAGGCATCCAACAGCGCTTGGGCCTCGCCTGTAGTCCTCGTCCCTAAGAAGGACCGAACCACTCGGTTCTGCGTGGACTACAGGGGGCTCAATGCTGTCACGGTCGCCGATGCGTACCCAATGCCACGCATCGATGACCTGCTCGATCAGTTGGCCGGGGCTCAGTACCTGACCATCATGGATCTGAGCCGGGGATATTGGCAGATCCCCCTGACTCCCAAGGCCAGGGAACGCTCTGCCTTTATTACCCCATTTGGACTGTACGAGTCCACGGTGATGCCATTCGGGATGAGGAATGCCCCTGCCACTTTCCAGCGGATGGTCAACACCCTGCTCAAGGGACTTGAAGGGTACGCGGCCGCGTACCTGGATGACATTGCCGTCTTCAGTCCCACCTGGGAGGACCACCTAGAGCATCTAGCACAGGTGCTCAGGCGGATCCACCGGGCAGGTTTGACCATCAAGCCGGGAAAGTGTCAGCTGGCCATGAGCGAGGTCCAGTACCTCGGTCACCGGGTAGGTGGGAGAACCCTGAAGCCCGAGCCTGAGAAGGTGGAAGCCATCGCATCCTGGCCCACCCCCAGGACCAAGAAGCAGGTGATGTCCTTCTTGGGGACCGCTGGGTACTATAGGAGGTTTGTTCCATGCTATAGTAGCCTGGCAAAGCCCTTGACGGACCTCACCAAGAAGAAGCTGCCCTCTGCAGTCGATTGGACAATGGACTGCGAGACAGCCTTCCGGGCCCTAAAGGACGCCCTGTCCAGCCCGCCCGTGCTACAGGCAGCCGACTTCACGCGGCCGTTTGTAGTACAGACCGACGCCAGTGACTTCGGCCTCGGTGCGGTGCTCAGCCAGGTGGACTCTGCGAGCCAAGAGCACCCAGTCTTGTACCTGAGCAGGAAGCTGTTACCAAGGGAAGTTGCCTATTCCACGATGGAGAAGGAGTGCCTGGCCATAGTGTGGGCCCTGCAGCGTCTGCAACCCTATCTATACGGGCGCCACTTCATCGTGGAGACGGACCACAATCCCCTCAGCTGGTTGCACACCGTCTCTGGGACGAATGGGCGATTGTTGCGATGGAGCCTTGCGCTCCAGCAATACAACTTCACCATTCGCCACAAAAGGGGCCGTGACCACGGTAACGCAGACGGGCTGTCCCGACAAGGAGAGGTCGCGGACGGGCGCACGGGGGAACACCGGAGTGTGCTGCCCCCTAGCGCCCTCAAAAGGGGGGAGGTGTGAGGTAAATCCGGAGAGATGACGATAAATCATGATATTCAAGTATGTCAGGAAGCCCTCTCCTGGTGTCAACCCCCCTTTCCTCCACACAACTGGTTTAGCAACAAACTCCATGGCCATGTCCTGTGATATGGAAATTAGGTGGCTTTGGGACAATGGACACAGGATGACTCCCTGCCGTCACCCTGTAGTAGGAGCTGCTATCTAATTAGCAAGGCTCTGGAAATAGCCAGACAGAACGACTCCAGTAAAAAATGGTTCATATCTCGCAAGCCATATTTCCGATAAATATGGCAACCATAAAAATGGTGTCCCCGCATGTGGACGATGCCGGCACCCCCTTTTTATGGGAACAGGACATTGGGAAATGCCCCAGGCGTGATATCAGCCAATGGGGAACTGGCAGACAGGTCATGAGTCCCCTCGTTCTGTAGCTAAATTCATAACTGTCACAATGAGAGCATTGGCGTCTGCCTACGACGCTCCCAGGCAAAGTTATAGCCAAAATCCCCTTTGCTGGATAATTCTGATCCATGCAGGGGGAGTGGCAGTGCTTCCCTGTGAGGTCACTAAGGTAGGAGGGGACCTGGATTTGGCCAGGTTGATAACCCTACTTCGGCCATTTTCCAGTGTTCTTCTGCTCGGGGGCCTGGTTGGGACAGACCTGTGAGAGAGTTCCTGGAAACCTGGTCTACAGCGCCCCCCTGTGGCCAGACGCACAAGGTAACTGATTGAATTGCATACCTGTTGTAAACCATGCTTTATCTGTAACTGTACTCTGACATATGTATATTCTGTAGATTCCCTATTGTATATATTGTAGTTTCTAGTGTGCTTTAGGCGATTAAATTATATAATTAATCTTGGGCTGTTCTGTTATCTCGATCTTGAATCCCACGTCTGTGTGTTCGGCTAATAGTTACCGTAAATCGGTTGGTGGCAGCGAATTGTGCCAAGGATTATTGTGGGGAGGCCAGTGAGATTCGGGAAGATATTATATATTCCGCCCGCGGAGGTCGGGGGAATATACACCCTACTCTCACCGGGGACCCTTCAATAATCGGCATAAGTAGTATAGCGGCCTCCTTGCTTATGGTCGGGCAATTCCATAATTGGCCTGACTATAAGAGGGGCGCTAGAGAGCGCGTCACGTGCTCTGTCTGTCGGTCGGGAGGTATAAAGGAGGGGTGACCCCCACTTGGTACCCCCCGATTGTGACGTACTGGTAGCCAGCGCGGGGGATTTCTGAGTGACCCCCCGGTGGTTTGTGACAATGGGACACACAATTGATCTCAGGCTGCGAAACTGCACCAGATTTACAAACTAACGGCTCAGCAATGGAATTAGTGTGCGTCGCCCTCCTGCAGCTCCGGCCCCGCAGTCACACAGTGTACAGACATGTTTTGCTGTTACACCAGATCCTGCTTTGCAATAACCTCACATACCTCGGCCCACCACAAAACTGACTTTGGCAGCTGCAGACTGACATTCTATCATTGGGCCGCCTGAGCCCGAGCTTTCCTGCTGCCGGACTCCAAACAGCAGACTCCTCTGTAGTCTAAGTGGTGATTTCATTGGCCGGATTTACAAAGCAAAGCCAAAAAATAGACATTTTGTGCATGTATTACGTCTCGCAGACATTCCACTTCTGGGCTGTCTCCTCCCCGGGTATTTTTAGCTGAGCTATATTTGACATGCTTACCGCTCAGAGCATGCTCAGTCATACTCAGACACAGCGATTCCAGCCGGTTATTGATATCGGGTTCTGTTGCTGGTACCGGAAAATCTGGAGGTGGAGAGAAAAAAAAAAAATAACAGATTGACCCAATGTTTGAATTTGTACAATTGATGGAATTCCGTCACATGATCAGACCCCGGCGGAGGAAGAATTTGTTACTACGAGTCTGTACCACGGGGCTCTAAATATAAAAACCAACAGGTGCATGATTAAATCATTAGGACAAGGACATTAAAGAGGTGGAAAATACAGAGCTGAACTTGCCTTAAAAATGTGCAGTGTATATGGGAATTGCTAAAAATCTATGCACATGCCTACAATTACTAAATGTATGTTCTCCACCTAAATGTATCTTCAGGGGACACCACTAGGGGGAGCTTCCTAGATATATAGATGCACAAATAGAACTGCAAGCATAGGAGCTCCCTCTAGTGGTGGCTGCTGTAAGCAGAATTTTGTAATTTATCCAAGTCGATCCAGGAGATTTGGAGCAGTTTAGCCCAAAAAATGCTAATTCTTAGGTAGGATATAAAATGTAAGCATGCGCACGCTCACCTGGCTGTTGAAACATGAGCATGGTCTGTGGCGAGGTGTGGACAGGCAGTGAGCGCGTTCTTTGCACGGAGCTGTGAGTTCGACTTGGCATACTGTTACTTCCACCAGGGTTGGCGAACCACAGATTCTATTGGGTAGACAAAAGAAATGGAACCATCACTTACTAGATGGTACAATATGCGGTCAGGAAGAGTCCACAAAGGCACCGTAGGTCAACACACTGAACACTGCAGTCAGGGACGCTCCAGCTACAAATGGCTGATAACAGAGGACAACAGTGGCAACCCATTGTCATCCCAATGAGCCTTTTGGTCAGACACTCTTGAGCTATAAATGGCTGATAACAGAGGCCAACAGTGGCAACCTATTGTCACCCCACTGAAGAACCATATGATCAGACACTCTCCAGCTATAAATGGTTGATAATAGAGGCCAACAGTGGCAACCTATGGTCAGACACACTCCAGCTATAAAAGGCTGATAACAGAGGACAACAGTGGCAACTCATTGTTATCTCAATGAACCTTAGGGTACCGTCACACTTTAGCGACGCAGAAGCGATCCCACCAGCGATCTGACCTGGTCAGGATCGCTGCTGCATCGCTACATGGTCGCTGTTGAGCTGTCAAACAGGCAGATCTCACCAGCGACCAGTCACCAGCCCCCAGCCAGCAGCAACGTGCAAGCGACGCTGCGCTTGCACGGAGCCGGCGTCTGGAAGCTGCGGACACTGGTAACTAAGGTAAACATCGGGTATGGTTACCCCATGTTTACCTTAGTTACCAGCGCACACCGCTTAGCTTAGCGTGTGCAGGGAGCAGGAGCCGGCACTGGCAGCGTGAGAGCTGCGGAGGCTGGTAACAAAGGTAAATATCGGGTAACCACCTTGGTTACCCGATGTTTACCTTGGTTACAGCTTACCGCAGGCTGTCAGACGCCGGCTCCTGCTCCCTGCACATTCAGGATTGTTGCTCTCTCGCTGTCACACACAGCGATGTGTGCTTATCAGCGGGAGAGCAACAATAAAAAAACGAACCAGCACTGTGTGTAACGAGCAGCAATCTCACAGCAGGGGCCAGATCGCTGCTCAGTGTCACACACAGCGAGATCGCTAATGAGGTCACTGCTGCGTCACAAAAAGCGTGACTCAGCAGCAATCTCAGTAGCGATCTCGTTGTGTGTGAAGTACCCCTTATGGTCAGGAACTTTCCAGCTAGAAATGGACAGCAGTGTCCAGCTATAAATGGCTGATAACAGAGGACAACAGTGGCAACTCATTGTTATCTCAATGAACCTAAGGGTGGTGTCACACACAGCGACGACGACAACGTCACTGCTACGTCACTATTTTCTGTGACGTTGCAGTGATGTCCAGTCGCTGTCGCTGTGAGTGACATCCAGCAATGACCTGGCCCCTGCTGTGAGGTCGCCGGTCATTGCTGAATGTCCAGCTTCATTTTTTGGTCGTCGCTCTCCCGCTGTGACACACACATCGCTGTGTGTGACAGCGAGAGAGCGACGAAATGAAGCGAGCAAGGAACAGGAGCCGGCTTCTGGCAGCTGCGGTAAGCTGTAACCAGGGTAAACATCGGGTAACCAAGGGAAGACCTTTCCCTGGTTACCCGATATTTA
Source organism: Anomaloglossus baeobatrachus (assembly GCF_048569485.1). NCBI lineage: Eukaryota > Metazoa > Chordata > Amphibia > Anura > Aromobatidae > Anomaloglossus > Anomaloglossus baeobatrachus. The sequence continues at coordinate 23,840,945 of NC_134364.1, read as the reverse complement.
CCTTTGTTACCAGCCTCCGCCGCTCTCGCTGCCAGTGCCGGCTCCTGCTCTGTGCACATGTAGCTGCAGTACACATCGGGTAATTAACCCGATGTGTACTGTAGCTAGGAATGCAGGGAGCCAGCGCTAAGCAGTATGCGCGGCTCCCTGCTCTCTGCACATGTAGCGACGTTATGATCGCTGCTGCGTCGCTGTGTTTGACAGCTAAGCAGCGATCATAACAGCGACATACAAGGTCGCTGTTGCGTCACAGAAAATGGTGATATAACAGCGACGTCGTTGTCGCTGTCGCTATGTGTGAACCCAGCTTTATGGTCAGGAACTCTCCAGCTAGAAATGGACAGCAGTATCCAGCTAGAAATGGCTGATAACAGAGGACAACAGTGGCAACCCATTGTCATCCCAATGAACCTTCTAGTCAGGCACTCTCCAGGTAGAAATGGCTGATAACAAAGGACAATAGCCTTGACATATAAAGATTAATAGACGTCCAATAGGCGGTGTTCAGCACTATATAATAAGTTCTCACTATAGATAATGGGAAGTATAAGGTTTATTTTTGCTTTACACTTTAAATATCTGGCCCTCGTAACCCTGATCCTTTTTTTTCCAGGCATCACCTCTGAACCAACATTGACACTAGAAATAGATTTATTATAATAAGGAGCCTTTGGCCAAATATGTTTTCTTAAAGGGCCAGCACAACTATTTAAAAAGGACAAACTATGCACTTCCCACCTAAATGTACATTTTTCCTTCCATCTGGAGATGGGTTTTCTGCACCTGGTCTGCTCCTGGTTTCAAGTCTTAAAAATCTCTTTGCGGCCCCTTTGGTACCCCCTCTGCAGGGAACACAGGAAATGCCTGTAGTCTGTTCTCACTACTTTTTTTTTTTTTTTTTATTTCTTTAAAAGGATCCAGACATGTGGAAAAAAATAGAACATGGTTAAGTAATCATGTGTCCGGGAGGGACGGCGTCTACTTATTTTATCATGATGTTGTGGGGCTTTTAAATTTAGCTTCCAAAACAACAAGGAAACAAATAAATAATAAAAAAAGGAAAAAAAAAAAAAAAAGGTTTGGGAGGTTCGCCCCATTTTATTAGCAGGCTGATGTAGCTATAGGGGAGCAGAGATCGTGATTGCATCAAACATAACATGACGCCAGTGCCATCAGCAGCACATGTTAGGTCGGGGGTCTTTTGCAGAGTTTGCATTGGAGTCTGCTGCCTTGATATTTTGTACCAGGGACAATGATTGTTTAGGACCCCCCTCCCCCCAATTGTTGCATGGGTAAAACCTTAAAAACCTACAACTACAACTAAACCTAAACCTACAACTATAAAAGAGAACTCCAATAATCCGGCATCTTATGGTGCAGAAATAGTCTTATGGCAATTTCAGAACTGGGAGGCAGAGCTGTAATCCGTGACTTTGGACCCCCACCTCGATCTACAGACCTCCAAGTATTAGGTGTTGAGCCCATATAGTCTGATGCACCAACCTGTCTCCCCTGCTTCAGCAATGCGGGGCTGTTGGACGTTGTTCGCTGTGTCACCCCCAGGAGGCTGCTTGGACCCAGCAAACCGAGGCGTGTGCTGGGTAGGTTCCGTGACGGGATCTGAAACTGCCGGGGGTTTCTTCTCGCTATTCCTGCACCCACAGATCCAGCTGTGGGCAAAGAGTTGGACTGTCCAAATCCTCGACTGCCAATGAAGACATCAACGCTGGTCCTGAAAATGGTGACGTAGAGAGAATTAGAACAAAAATTACCATAATAATACAATTTTATGTATTTTGAGATTATATGAAAAAAAAAAAATTCTGAAATTGTAGCCACAGATGAGATCTCTCTAACATCTATGGCTTCAATTAAAACAAAAAAATAAAAAAATTATTATTATTAACATATACACATATAAAATAAAAAAACATTTTTTTTATTAAAATTTCCTTTATTGGGAATTCTAGCCACAGATTAAAAAAAAACAAAACAAAAAAAAAAACTAAATCCCCAAACAAAATTAGATTCTAAATAAACTTAGATATAATCTCAGGACATTATTTACATATCTACATAAACACACACACAGAAAAAATGTTTTGCACATTTTTGGCCACAATTTCTACAACGAAAATAAAAGGTTGAACTAGGAAAAAAAAAATAATTGAATATTAGTAAAAGATAATAAAAAAAATAAAAATTTATTATTTTTCATTGTAGTCACATATATAAAATCAATTTGTGGCTAAAATTTAAAAAAAAAATACATATACATAAAATATAATATATTAAATATATTATATATATGTAATATATTATATATATGTAATATATTATATATATGTAATATATTATATTATATATATATATATAATATATATATATATATATATATATATATATATATATATATATATATAAAATTTATTTATTTTTTTGTTTTCTTTATTATTTATTTTTTTAGAAATTGTAGCCCCAGATGCAGCACTGGTTATCTCTAGGAAGGAAAGTATCTATTGATACCTATAGGTGGCCCAATAAAATCGTTCCCTTTTCCCCTACAGATATTTGTATACTTTTCCCCCCCAGAGAGCAGCGCTACCTTTATTTGCTGACGTGTAGATGGAATAGGAAATTAATTGGGGGGCACCTCCCAAAAGTTACTTAATTATTGGAATTATATGCAGTACTTCAATTGTTTATCAAAAAGAAAGTTATAGCTGTTCATCCTGAGCCTCCTGGTGCATGGATGTGAGAAAAAGGACTAGAGAGCTATTATCACAGTAGAAGGAGTTTGCTGTGCACAAAGGTGTCAAAATGCTACAATGGCTGCCACCGTCATGCAATACCTAGATGCATGTAACCGTAAAAGGGTAGTATGAAAAAAGAAAGAGAAAAAAAAAAAAAAAAAGTCTACTTTTTCACAAGACAGCGCCACACCTCTCTACAACCTGTGACTGGTATTGCAGCTCAGCTCCTAAATACCATCGGGTTGTAATTTTATCACGGCCATTGATGGATTTTTGCACATTTTGGACTTTGGAAATAATTTTATACTACAATAAAGGACTGGATATTATTATAGGTGAAGCTCCGTCTATGTGATTACAGCTCAGCTCCATAATCTGGTGCAGAGCTGCAATACCACACACCACCTGTAGGTACAGGTGGCACGGTTTTGTTTTGGGGGGTTGGGGGGGGGGATGAAGAAGGAAGGCCTCCATATTTGTCTAATACTGGACAACTATTTTAAAGAGGTTGCAAGAAATTAGAAAACCATTGGCGCTTTCTTCCAGAAACAGCGCCACTTATGTCTACAGGTTGTTTGTGGTATTGCACAAACCTGTAGACACAATCTATCCTCATAGGAGTGGTGCAGTGTAAGAAAAATATATAAAAAAAAAAGTTTCTAATGCCTTTGGCAGATCAAGAAGCTGCAAGTAATTTGGAGCCTGGGTGTACTTCCCCTTTAAGACCACTGATGGAGATTTATATTCCCGGTGCTTGTGCTATGCAGCTGAAATCTCAATGCCGTCCGTGCTGCTGCAGCCGGGGGGAGGCGAGGAAACCCCTCATGCTTTTCCTAAAATAATACATCAGTGTCGTAGATTTTAATTGAAGGGATCAAGGGGAAAATAATTGGCGGTTTTTCCTGATATCCGACCTGCAGATCGCGGTCATGTACTAATGTATGCACAGGAATTTTTACTGCAAAGAAAAAAAAAAGCCGCCATCGCCCGCAGACAGAGATGGGTTTCCCAACAAGCTGATGAAATGCAGTCACTAAGGTAACTGGCACACGGGGGGATCTGAACCCAACCTACTTTCTCTGCTGCCGGTACCCAGCAACATCCAAGAGGGTTTTCCGTGGAAAAGACCTGTATAGCTTCTGTACTTGCTGTTTCCATGACAACAGTCTCTTCTTCTGTGTCTCCGTAAAGGCCTGTGCAAATACATCATTTTATAGGACTGCACCAGAATAACACCATGCACAGAAAGCATCAGCCCCATCCGCAACATTGGAACACATTTCTACAACACCGATGGAATATTTACAAAATAGAAACATTCCCACAAAGATGTATAAAGATTGCAGAGCGGACGTAGCAGAGCGGACGTAGCAGAGCAGACGTAGCAGAGCAGACGTAGCAGAGCAGACGTAGCAGAGCAGACGTAGCAGAGCGGACGTAGCAGAGCGGACGTAGCAGAGCGGACGTAGCAGAGCGGACGTAGCAGAGCGGACGTAGCAGAGCGGACGTAGCAGAGCGGACGTAGCAGAGCGGACGTAGCAGAGCGGACGTAGCAGAGCGGACGTAGCAGAGCGGACGTAGCAGAGCGGACGTAGCAGAGCGGACGTAGCAGAGCGGACGTAGCAGAGCAGACGTAGCAGAGCAGACGTAGCAGAGCAGACGTAGCAGAGCAGACGTAGCAGAGCAGACGTAGCAGAGCAGACGTAGCAGAGCAGACGTAGCAGAGCAGACGTAGCAGAGCAGACGTAGCAGAGCAGACGTAGCAGAGCAGACGTAGCAGAGCAGACGTAGCAGAGCAGACGTAGCAGAGCAGACGTAGCAGAGCGGAGCGCGTCTGTGCAAACTCAGGGAGGAGAAAAATAAAAGAAAGTCGCGTGAGACGGTATAATGTTACACGCAACTAACAACTGCGCAAAGTCCAGGAGGACACGCATGTATATTTCTACTTATTTGCCACGTTTTAAAATAGTCAACCACATATAGGGGACACAGAGGTCGGCACCCACATATTACGGAGGAAGGGGGGGGGGGGGGGGACGACACCCCAAGGCCGGCACCTACATATTACAGGGGGTGGGGAAGGGGTTTGGACACCTCGAGGCCGGCGCCCACATATTTTGGGGGGGGGGGGGGTTGGCGGGAGGAGGGGAGGGATGGGGACACCCTGAGTCCGGCACCCACATATTACGGGGGGGGGTGGACAGGACAGGACACAGTCCAGCATCCACATTATGGGGGGGAACCCCGAGGCCGGTACCCACATTACAGGGTGGTGGTGGTGGTGGTGGGGGGGACAACACACACCCTGAGTCCGGCACCCACATATTATGGGGGGGTGGACAGGACAGGACAGTCCGGCATCCACATTATGGGGGGCACCCCGAGGACAGCACCCACATATTACGGGATGACAGATGCCTGCATCACTAGATTTGCATGTGGAACTTTGAGCCCCCCCCCAATTCTCACGATTAGTGCTGGTCCCAGTGGTCAGACCTGTCAGCGATCATACATTTATCATCAACTCTGTCGATGGACTTTTTTTTTGTTTTTTAATGAGACAATCCCTTTAATAGGGTTCTCAAATCTGCAATTTACCCCTACACACATGAAAGGAGATAGCTTTCCGATCGCTAGTGGTCCTACTACTGTGGTCCCAGCGATCCTGAGATCCGGGACTGAGGAGAATGGAGTGGTGATTGGAAAGGTATCCACCATCAACTTTCAAGCTTGGGAACCCCCCTTTAAGTGTCACTTACTTCATGTATAAGGCATTTGTCAATCAGCTGCAAATAGGAACTGATGTTTTCTTCATCAGGTCTGGACACCAGGAGCTGAGTACAAACTGGAAACCAAAAACACCACAATAGAACAGGCTCATACATAGCAACAGGTTATAAATACAACTAATGTGGCCAATATGCATTATTGTATAGGGAGCGGAGGCCATGATCAATCCCCCTTGCTATAAGCAAGAATCACATTACAGGATGCTTCCGGCCATTGGTTGTGTCGGTTTTGCAGCTCCCCTGAAGTGAATGGGGTTAAACTGCAATACCAGGCTCCACCTGTGGACAGAAGGGGTGCTATTTTTTGGGGGAAAACCATGCTTTTAAAGTTTATCATTCTAGGTTTATTTTTTATTACTTACCTTTACCCATTACCCTTGTGAACTGTCCTGGAAGATCCCCTTCAGGTAGTGGGACGCCCCCACTCTCGCCCTCTAGGTTGCCCATATGGTGCTGTTGCATCCCACCAGAGGCAGAGTCTTTACTTTCTGATCCTTGACCCTCATGGCCAAGTAATGAAGACTGAGGGTCCGGCTCCCGGCTGTGGTCTTCAGCACTGGAGTTTTGTGCGGAGTAGGCTTTGATGGGTGTGAGAATCATCTGGTGCAGCTCCTGGAGTGGCCCCCGCAGGTTACCCCCTTCTAGGATGTCCTGTTCAAGGTAAAGTAATGCCGATATGGAAGGACTCCTTTACGATGCTTGAGATAGAACGGACCAGTTAGGAATTCAGATCAGTGATGCCTCTAAAAGACACTTACCCGTTCCAAGGATTTCAGCAGAATGTGGCGCTCTTTCAGCTTCTGGATACTAATAACTATTTTGTGCCTTGCACCTTTTGTAACATTCTAAAAGAAGAAGAAAAATAAAAAATATATAGAAAAATAAAAAAAAGTAGAAACAAACCAAACACCACCAACCCAACAACCACCACCACAACCCACTCAACCAACACCACCACAACCCCACAACCCAACCAACAACACCACACAGCCTACCAACCACCACAACCCAACCAACACCACAACCCAACCAACCAACACCACCACAACCCCACAACCCAACCAACACCACCACACAGCCTACCAACCACCACCACAACCAACTACCACAACCTAACCAACCAACACCACCACAACCCCACAACCCAACCAACACCACCACAACCCAACCAACACCACCACACAGCCTACCAACCACCACCACCACAACCCAACCAACACCACAACCCAACCAACCAACACCACCACAACCAACTACCACAACCTAACCAACCAACACCACAACCACCCAACCAACACCACCACAACCCAACCAACACCACAACCACCCAACCAACACCACCACAACCCAACTACCACAACTCAACCAACCAACACCACCACAACCCAACCAACACCACAACCACCCGACCAACACCACAACCACCCGACCAACACCACAACCACCCGACCAACACCACAACCACCCGACCAACACCACAACCCAACGAACACCACCACCACCCAAAAAAACAAAACAAAATCACACTGTATGTGATAGAGATTGTTCAACCACTTTTTCTGCCCTATACACGGCATCTGGGCATCATACAGGAGTGTTCTGGCTCACGTATGCACCAACTCACATTTTAGAGGAAAGGTATAATTGGAAAATAAAGAAAAGAAATAAATGGTTACTTAGGTCTCCGAATCCCCAGTTATCTTCAGTGGGACCATAAGCACTGACACCCCTACAGTCACCTGCCAATTAATGCCACTGATTGGCTGCAGGATACAGAGGCAGATGACATGCCATCCATTGCGTCTGACCCGCCAGCCAGGATTGTCACTTCTGGTCTTGACAGAGACGACTCAAGCAGAGGAGAGAGGTAAGTAAAAGTTACATTTTACGATTGCCCAAATATTAAAGAGGGCCCCCTGTTTTGTCCTTCACACCGAATAAAATCTAGCCCCTTATGACTGCAGCATCTGTAACAAAGGGTGCCCTAACCAGACAAGCCAAGACTGGAGCCTGGGATCACTTCTATGTCTCGTAATGGGGCCTTGCCCAATAGGATAAGACCCAGTTACCCTAAAGCGTCAGCCATGCCCCGGCTTATGGAGACCACCAGACCCGATATCATTAGATTACTACCATCCACTTACAGCCAAGCATCCATTATACCAGTGATTTCACATCACATGCTGCGATACACAACACACGGCTCCTCAGCTGTTCCAAAAACTACAACTCCCAGCATGTCCGGACAGCCACAGGATTCCCGCATAAATAGCATTATAATGAAGATGTTCCGGTACCTGCGCCTCCAGCTGACACTCATTGAGGGACATCATTTCCTCATAGCTCATCTGAGAAAACAGGGCTGCGTACTTGTGCAAACGAAGACTTTTGAGCCACGCGGGCACATCTGAAAGACAAATGCACGGTAGAACTGAATGCAAAAATCAGCCAACGAAAAGCGCTCCAACACAAAGCCGATGATCACCGGGCTGCATACAGAATTAGATCTTAGACCCAATGAGGCTGGTGTATTTACTATGAAAATGAAAGGCTTTAAAATACCAAGATTCAAATTAGTCAGTCAAATGAGTTCATGAGACCGAGTGATTTGTTTAGTCTCTACTCCCTAGAGGCACAGCTGCAGCTTGTACTGAGCAGTGGGAGGCAAGCATCTGGAGTAAGGGTCACTGAGGAGCTGGCAGACTAGGTGGGCAGAGACTCAGCAGCAGGGAGGAGGGTCACTGAGGAGCTGTCCACTACACTAGGTGGACGGAGATTCAGAGGAAGCAGCAAGGAGGAGGGTCACTGAGGAGCTGTCCACTACACTAGGTGGACGGAGATTCAGAGGAAGCAGCAGGGAGGAGGATCACCGAGGAGCTGTCCATTACACTAGGTGGACGGAGATTCAGAGGAAGCAGCAGGGAGGAGGATCACCGAGGAGCTGTCCATTACACTAGGTGGACGGAGATTCAGAGGAAGCAGCAGGGAGGAGGATCACCGAGGAGCTGTCCATTACACTAGGTGGACGGAGATTCAGAGGAAGTAGCAGGGAGGAGGATCACTGAGGAGCTGTCCATTACAGTAGGTGGACGGAGATTCAGAGGAAGCAGCAAGGAGGAGGGTCACTGAGGAGCTCTCCATTACACTAGGTGGACGGAGATTCAGAGGAAGCAGCAGGGAGGAGGATCACTGAGGAGCTGTCCATTACACTAGGTGGACGGAGATTCAGAGGAAGCAGCAGGGAGGAGGATCACTGAGGAGCTGTCCATTACAGTAGGTGGACGGAGATTCAGAGGAAGCAGCAGGGAGGAGGATCACTGAGGAGCTGTCCATTACACTAGGTGGACGGAGATTTAGAGGAAGCAGCAGGGAGGAGGATCATTGAGGAGCTGTCAGACTAGAAAGATGGAGATTCAGTAGCATGGAGGAGGGTGACTGAGGAGCTGGCAATCAGACTAGATGGATGGAGATCCAGTAGTAGTAGCAGGCAGGAGGGTCACTGAGGAGCTGTGAGAGTAGGTGAGCGGAGACTCAGCAGCAGGGAGGAGGGTCACTAAGTAGCTATTAGACTAGGTGAGAAGAAATTCAGCAGCAGCAGCATGGAGGAGGGACGCTGAGAAGTTACCAATCAGGCTAGGTAGATGGTAATAGGATTAAACAGGCATTCTCATATGGCCCTTCACGCTAAGCACACCGGCCTAAGAAGGTCAGAGATCCAGTCTAATGTGAAATCTGGTGACAAATCTATAGATCAGTTATATTTGTCATAAAAAATAAAAATAAGTTTTCTGTCAAAACAGGAGAATTGAATATACACTATAAGATAATGGGGTTCATTGGACGCTGCTCGCACTTGTCATGCAAAGGACCCAACGCCGCAGACACTGAGTGCACCGAGCCGACCTCACTGACTCCTAATGGGGAGTGTGCAGAATAATGGAAATCCACATTGGAGGCTCGTAACGTCCTATTAACCCTATCATGTAGTAATGAAACGTCTTTCTATATTATCGATCGTTAATGTTCTGCAGCGCTCGTCACCAATACATCTCATAAAAAGACTCGATATCTAATAATCCTAAAATAACAAGTCTACAGAAGCACCGAGACCCGAGGAAAGACGGAGGCGTGCAGTCTGGAGCCGGGAGCCCACCCTTAGGGGGTAGAAACGTCAGTGCCTGGAGGGTCCGGGCTTGTTACCCAGAAGGATCAGAGCGGTGGTTCCCAGTATAAGGGACGGCAGAGAGAACATTTGTGTTTTCTCGTTTTTCCGCAGCTTTTTCCTCTTCCCTTCAGCGGATGTCCTCACGCGCCCCTCCGCCAGCTCCGAGCCTTCTGGAAGCGTTCGATAGCAGTAAATGTACCACTTGCAGCTAGAACCCATTAGTTTAATTTCCAGATTGCATACGGCACAACTTCGCCCAGCTGCCAGGGTGGTTTATTTATTTTATTTTTTTTTTTCACAGCCAAAAATTGCTCCTCCGCGGAGGAGTCTACCCCACATCCACTCGCAGCCCGGGTCATCCGGGGGACATGAAATATTTGCAGCTGTCAATAAGGAATATCTGAGCCCCCGACGAGGGCGGCCCCGCTGATAAAACGCGTGGGTCTGTCATCTAAGGATAGGGATAGACAGATCTCCGCAGGGGAGGGGAGCCTGTTATGACCGGTGCAAATTACATGCTTTGCACGGACCAAAGATGCCACTTTAATTGTAAATTGTGATTTGGTGCCTTAATGCCCCCCTCTGAAGCAAAGCAGGGCAAACTCTTGCCTAAATGCCTATTTACAAGCCAATGTGACCTACTGGTATTGTAGACATCTCTGGGGGTTTTATCGTACCCACCCCTCTTCCCCTGTCTCATTAGCTCATCCACCATGCTTTACACTGCAGTTTTTTATTCTAATTGTGCCATTTTAACGTCCCCCTTCTTTCCCGGTCTCATTAGCTCATCCACCATGCTTTACACTGCAGCTTTTTGCTCTGATGGTGCCATTCTAAACATACCCCCTCTTTCCCTTGTTTCTTTAGCTCTTCCTCTATGCTTTACACTGCCGTTTTTTGTTTGAATTGTGCCATTCTAATGTACCCCCTCTCTTTCCGTCTCATTAGCTTATCCACAATGCTTTACACTGCAGTTTTTTGTTCTAATTGTGTCATTCTAACGTACCCCCCTCTTCCCCAGTCTCGTCCACCATGCTTTACACTGCAGTTTCTTGCTCCGATTCTAAATTACATCCCTAGACTTGAACAGATCCTCGACCTACAATGGGCTCCTACTACACTCACCTTTCATACCGCTTCCTTCATCTTGGAATGTATTACGTGCAGAAGAGGGGTCTTCTAAATGTTCACTCCCCCCACTCCCCGAAGAGGCCACGCTGCTTTGGGGAGACAGAGGGGCATGATCAGATGAGACACCCTGCGATCCTCGAGCTCTCAAATCTTCATGAGACATCCACCCATGTCCTAGCGGCTGGTTCGGCACATTCATGGGCGGGGTAAGGGACACCGATCTTTTCAAGGGGCTGTGGTGCGTCTGGCCTGAGAGAACTGAAAAAAAAGGTCATGTTACTAATCAACTAAAAAAAAGGGGAGAGAATAAGATGAAATTAAGGGGATTGTCCAAAATTAGGAAAAATAAAAATCATGCCACTCGTCTACATGTTGTATGTGGCATTCCTTACAGATCAGCCCCATTCACTTCTATAGGCTTAAGCTGCAATTCCTAAAAGGGAATGATCACACAGAATGCAGACATCCTGCAGTTTTCGGCTGTGGCCGCGCCTCTTAATGAGGTCATACCCCTTTAGTGCCCAGTTTTGGAGTCAGAGGTCTCATTATATTACGGAAGTTGACAAATAGAGGAGACGTTAGGAAATTTAAAGACATCTGATTAAAAAGGGCTATCCAAAATTAGGATGGGGGGGGGGGGTTCAGAAACAGTGCCACCTATTGGCTACATAAGGCATTTCAGCTTTGTTCCATTGAAATGAATCGGCATTACCAGACCCCTACCATGAACAAGAACGGCCCTGTTCCTGGGGAGGGGGATTTAAAAGCGGTACTGCCCATCTTTTTATGATTAGTGGGGGTCAAAACCCTCAAAATCCCCTTCCCCAGGACCAGTGCCGTCCTTTAATATTATTAGCATAAATCCCATTAAATCCCCATTTATTTTTTTTTATAAGATTCTGATGAAACCCTTTACAGGGTAGTGCGATAATCCACAGAATTAGATAATCCAGGATGTATCTGATAAAGGAGGATTCCAGATGTTATAACAGTGCCATTATTTTATGACTAGTGGAGGTCAACCCTCCCTGAATAATAATAGAGTAAATAGGGAATAGCCTTGTATGACCACATGGGAATACCCCTTTCAATCCCATTGCCGGCAGGTTATAAATCTGCTATCTATACTGCCCCCTGCAGGCAAGAAGAATAGAAAAACTGCACTGACAACGATCTATACATCTCCAATGTAAAACCTGACACTTCAAAAGGGCCGATGTAACGGGGATTACCTATAATTAGGCGTCTTTATTCTCTGTGAAGGAGATTATAACAATGGGCCGGTGCTTAGTGCGGAGAGCGCAGTCGGCTCACTGTCAGGCTTTCTCTGCTCTCCAAGGATCTCTGCAATTACTAAGAGTGACAGTTTAATGGACTTCTATCCATACAAGTGAAAGCTAGAAAGTCGCAGCCGCTCGTGCTCCGGATCTTTGGGTCATACAGACCCCGATTTCTGAAAAGATCCTGACACCAGAGACGAGTCAATTAAGAGAAGGCAAAAGGGGACGTAGCCTGACCGCACACATACCCGGCAGAGGAACGGCACCCACCAGCACGCCGGCACCCACCAGCACGGCGTCACCCACCAGCACGGCGTCACCCACCAGCACGGCGTCACCCACCAGCACGGCGTCACCCACCAGCACGGCGTCACCCACCAGCACAGGACGTCTATATATCCCTTCAAATGGTAAAATATAGAAGTAAGTTTATTTGTGCCCGTCTCTCAGTTCCCTCTTTGGCCCGGCCGCTCTGCTTCTCACATTAGATATCATCATACACACAATATTTACAAATTATTTTTGTAAATATCTTTTCATGGGACACTGAACATCTGACCCTGTGATACAATGTACGGTGTCAGTGTGCAGCTTGCATACAATGTACGGTGTCAGTGTGCAGCTTGTATACAATGTACGGTGTCAGTGTGCAGCTTGTATACAATGTACGGTGTCAGTGTGCAGCTTGTATACAATGTACGGTGTCAGTGTGCAGCTTGCATACAATGTACGGTGTCAGTGTGCAGTTTGTATAACAGTGTAGATTTGGGGTCCTCTAAATAACTCAACCCACAGCCATTAAGGTCTATACTGCTGGCAATAAAAGTGAGTACACCCCCCCAAGTAAAAATGTCCAAATTGTGTCCAAAGCGTATATATTTTGTATGGCCTCCATTATTTTCCAGCACGGCCTTACCTCTCTTGGGCCTAGATGTCACTAGAGCTTCACAAGAGCTGCTGGATCCTCTTCCATCCTCCATGACAACATCATGGAGCTGGTTGATGTTAGAGACCTTCCGCACCTCCACGTTCTGTTTGAGGAGACCCCACAGATGATCCATAGGGTTTAGGTATGGAGACACTTGACCGGTCCAGCAGTTTCTTTAGCAAGGAATTGGTGGTCTTGGGGGGGTTTGGGGTCGTTATGTTGGAATATGAAGGGAGGGGATCCTGCTTTGCCTCAGTTATGTCACAGGACATGTTGGCATTCATGGTTCCCTCAATGATCTGTAGCCCCCCCACATCTGGCAGCACTCATGCAGACCCAAACCAAAAACAACAGGTTGTTTTTGCCAAGAGATGCACATTTGGTGCTTACATTTATACACCAAATTCCAGCACCAAATCTACAATCCTGGCAAAAAAAAAATATGCATCTAAACACTATGCAGTTTTGAGGTCTTATTTTTTTGCCAGAAGATAGATTTGGTGCATGTATATATTTCAGCACCAAATCTGCATCTCTTAGCAAAAAAAACAAAAAAAAAAACAACTCTTTTCTGCCAAGAGATGCAGGTCTGTGAACTCCGCTCACCCGAGGTGAGTTCACAGAGTTCAAGGAGGTCACCTGAGGTCAGTTTACCTGCGGTCACAGGTGGGGTACTGTGGGAACCTCCAGCTGTGACTGCAAATAAACTGACTGACGTCACCGCTCATTGCGGCAGCTTAGTCATTCTCTGCCTGAAGCCCCAGTGTGCGGTCATGTTCTGTGCCCACGCGCTGTGACTTCAGTATGCAGCAAAGCCGGACTCAAGTTTGTGTTTGTTTCTTCACTCACAGATTAGTAATGAGGGGGTCTCAGACACCTTCCACTACTAATCTAGGGCTAAGTGGCAGATATGATTGGTCAGTAACCCCTTATTTTACTTGATTGCCACCGCCATCCGGATGTACCAGGATTGTCGCATCTAACAGATGGGTAAATGGGCACAATTTGGCCATTTTCACTTAGGGGTGTACTGACTTTTGTGGACAGCGGCTTAGACACTAAAGGCTGTGTGACTGTTGAGTTATTTAGTGGCCACCAAATTTACACTTATACAAGCTGCACACTGGCACTGTACGTTGTATACAAGCTGCACACTGACACTGTACATTGTATACAAGCTGCACACTGGCACTGTACATTGTATACAAGCTGCACACTGGCACTGCACATTGTATACAAGCTGCACACTGGCACTGTACATTGTATACAAACTGCACACTGGCACTGCACATTGTATACAAGCTGCACACTGGCACTGTACATTGTATACAAGCTGCACACTGGCACTGCACATTGTATACAAGCTGCAAACAGACACTGCACATTGTATTACAGGGTCAGATCCTCAATGTAATAAAATATTTACAAAAATGAGAGGGGTGTACTCACTTTTGTGATATACTGTATATTATATGAGAAGCAAAGCGCCAGTACCAAGGAGGGAAGTGACAAATTGGCACAAATGACCTATATTACTTCTATAATTTACCCTTTAAGGGGATAATTTCAAGACCTGTCCACAGTATAGGCTACGCCGCGCTGATCGGTGGCCGCTCATCTGCTGAGGCTCCCATCGATCCCAAGGATGGAGCTGGAAAGTCGCCTTTCAGAATAGATGTCGCGTTTGCACCACAGCTCCGTTCATTGTCTATGGGACAGATTGAAAAAAAGAAAAACAAAAAACAAAAAAAACACAACAGCCATCAATCCCATAGACAATGAAAAGGGCGGTGGAAACACCCGGGAGGGATCTGTATGAATGAAATGTGCAGCTCGGCCTGATCCAGACTCCAGTGGATAGCCGGACCCCCGTCATTCCAGGGCCGCACTGGCCGCATTTACACATTCACAGCGAGGCACCTGTTGGATTAGTTGCTGAATGTGATGTACAGCCGCTCCAAAAATACATATATGGTGCCCGATATATCCAGATATTAAACACAGCTGCTCGCTCCATACGGATTGGTTCCTATTTTGTAGAAACCACCGAATATATCTGCTACTTTGCAGGATTTGACTGCAACAAGTCATTAATCCCTATACAGCGCCTCCGGAGGGCAAGTGAAGTATTGCACGATGCTTATTAAACTCCATGAGCTGCAGAGGCAGTGTGCAGACACGTCCGGTCCTACATCATACACGTCCGGTCCTACATCATTGTGCCAAACGATGGGAGCGCTGAACGTTTCCACACTCTTAACTCTGAACAGTCTTCACAGCAGAAAAACAGAACCTGGCCACGTCTGGAAGGAGGATTAGAGAGTTTCCACTCAAAAACACCCGAAAATTAATTTTGTGCACAAACCCTATGGCTCTGTGCAACAGTTTTTTTGAGGAGTTTTTGCATCAAATTTTACAAACTTTGGGAGTTTCTGCTCAGAATCTTCCGAAAAATCAACAAAAAGATTCAGCGTGCCCAATGCACAAAAGGGAATTTGAAAAGGTTATAAAGACAACCCCTTTAAGTATATGCAAAAACAAATACTAACTAGAACGTAATAATTATTATTAATAATATATTCCATTATAATATAATATCATGATATAATATAATTATTTATAATATTTATATTATAATATAAAATTATAATAATTATTATTATGATTATTTTATTATTTATTAATATGAATAATATTTTATTAGAATTTTATATTATAATATAATTATTTATATTATTTATAATATTATATCTAGATAATATAATTATATATAGATCCAGATGGCTAAAATTACATTTTGTGCACACTAATGTGAATCAAAACAAAAAGTAAAACTGCTATAAATTCAGCAACTTTCTAAAAATGTACGGCCTTTATGGCAGCAAAACAGTCACAAACTTTGTACGTCTATTGTAAAAAATTTTTTGCAAATTTTACCAAATTCTAAAAAGGTAATTCAGGCTTAGGGGGCGAGGACAGGGACAAAAAGGTCTCGAAATATTCACCGAAATAGGCATAAATTAGGAGAGATCTACGTCAGCTATGGGCACATTGCCAGCCTCTTGTGCACATCTTATTCCAATGGGCTTCCATATAAAATCAGTATATGAAAATCCACTCAAGGTCTGGCTGATCAGAAATGTCGCTTGGGCGATGTTCACACTTCCATTCGGACGTGATTTTCTTCTATTCTGGACATATACGGTTTTGTTTTTCAAAATGGATAAGTTGTTTAAAGCGCACCAATCACCAGGATTTCCTATATAACCTAAAGCCAGTGCTATACTGGCACTATCAAGCTGAGTCTATACATACATGTAGTTGTCAGCTCGGATGTATAGGTTTTGAAACACAAGCAAGTAAAGTTTGTAAAATGAGCAGCTTTTTGAATGACAGCAGCTGCCGATCAGCTCATAGCTGGGGTATGCATTTGTAGTGATTCCTGCCCCTCTGTCTGCCCGTCCTCCACCTGTTATTTATGCCAATTCTATTGTAAAATTGTTTTACTTTGTGAATAGAAGGACCTGTGCTGATGTCATACCCATGTGACCAGAAGGGGCGGGTCCTCAGCCAACAGGAAAATAATGTTGCTTCCTGGTATCAGCTATGTTGTCTGAGGCCCCGCTCCTTCTAGTCACATGGGTATGATATCACCACAGGTCCTTCTAGTCAGTAAAACGATTCTATAATAGAATTAGCATAAATAGCAGATAGGGGGAGGAAGGACACGCGGGGGGGACGAGAATCACTACGAATACCTCCCCAGCAATCAGCTGATCGGCAGCTGCTGTCAATCAAAAAGCTGCTCATTTTACAAAACTTTACTTGCTTGCGTTTCAAAACCTATACATCCGAGCTGACCACTAAAGGTATGTATAGAATCAGCCTGATAGTGCCAGTATAGCACTGGCTTTAGGTTATATACAAAAATCCTGGCGATTGATGCGCTTTAATACACCATATGCGTTGAAAACGCTCCATACTCCCCTCCCGCAGCTGAATCGTTCCTGCAATGTTGACGCTGACTCTCTCTCCTGGCTTTAGGTTATATAGGAAAATCCTGGTGATTGGAGCGCTTTAACTGATTCAAAATGGAGGATAGGGGGTGACTTAGATAATCGTGGGGTCCGTCTTCGTTCCGTTAAGCCTCAGAAAAGAATGAAAACAGTTTGTCATCCGTTTTAAAAATGGACACAACGAAACCTGGAAGGAAGCCATAAAGATCAGGGGTGTCCCTATGTGCCGGTTTTCATCAGTTGTGCAAGGATAAGTTTTGGGCATACGTTTTGTTTCCATTAATTTCACATAATGGACTGTCCAAAAGGAAATAATTCCTTTTTCCAAATCTCTGCCTTCAAAAGCCGAAAACCTGACCCTGTTCTGGGAGCATTTATCACAGTGTCTCAGATTAGACACCACTATAGCGGCACAATATCCCAGACCATTTGCAGTTTTCATGACAAACGATCACTTAAAAAGATACTTCTCTAGTTATGTAGCGGACCAAGCAGCCGAGGATGCCCCCTACTGGCCCCTTCCCGAATTATCAATCTGCCCCAAATCGGGGCAAGTATTCAGCCCCTGAAACTAAACATTCACTGACAATTATTAGGCTATGTGCCCTCGGGGACAGTGTCCTGTGGTTATATCCGCAGGACATTCCGCAGGTGCTCCCAGAAAACTGCAGCAAAACTTCTGCCTGTTTCCATGCTGCGGATGTATTGCAGAATGTCCTGCGGATATGGTGCGGGCATTCTGCATTGAGGATACAGTACTATGGCTTCGGCACTACATCCTCTATGCAGAACAAGTGCTGCAGTGATTGGGAGTTCATACCTCCATCATGCAGCACCTCGCTTTCCGGCGGCCGGGTCCCTCTGTCAGCGTCTGGTGCACTGTGCTGGAGAAGGTGGGCGGGCCTGCACTAGCTCCGGCTGTCACATGACCAGAGCTCGTGCAGCCCCGCCCACCTCTTCCTTCCTGTACCTGGATCCACCACGCTCCTGTGCACCAGATGGAGAAAGTGACATCGTTGTCTTCTATCAAGGCAGGGTAAGTATATGGGACCCTGTGGAGAAGTCCGCAGGAATAATTACCATGCTGCTGATTTTTCCGCAGGGAAATCCGCATTATTTCCGCTGCGGAAAAAACAGCAGCGTGGGCACAGCAGTTCCCAAATGCCATAGAAATGGCTGGGGAGTAGCGATGCTGCAGATGTTTGAAAAATCCGCGGAATTTCCACGAGAAATCCGTGGCAAATTCCGCGCATTTTCTGCAGCGTGGGCACATAGCCTTAGGTTTTACACAATGATTATAGAGCTTTATCCATCTCAGCCGTATATAGGGGGTAATTGAATGGAAGGGGGGGGGGCTACTATATTGTCCAATATCAATGAGGAAGCCAACATCCGATGTGAACGGAACAAGCAAAAATGTAACCAGTCGGAGGGAATAAAAGCCACAGAACAATCCAATGTGCAATAAACGGATCCAGACGTCCTAATTAACTCTACGCTTGAAATATGGAGCAAGCGATGGAGCCAAGGCGTAGTGTAATTCCAGTTACCGGGGAGGTAAGACACAGCGCAAGCGTCTCAAGAGCTTAATGGAAACCTTTATTTACGAGGCGTCGCTCTCCTTTATTTTCATTTGTGTACAGTTCACTGATTCTGAAAGCGGAGTTTTTAATGCCAGACCCAAAGTGCATCAATCATCTCCCGGAACAGTGGCGGAGGCTGATCAGCCGGTCCACGCCTGCAGGAAGACGCGACCATCCAAAGAGGAGCTGCATCTCCAATTCCCTTCATTAGGTCTGCGTTTATTAGACCTGATTTATTGCATTATTCATTTGCAGCATGTTGGGCACGCTGGGGTCATATTAGCGCCATCTATAGGTCATACAGAGGTACTGCACTATAGTAAAATTGGTAATAGTGATGAGCAGACCCAGACTGTAAAAAGTGCGGATCCATGCGGGTTCAAAAGCACCCGAGCGCTGGGTCCAGAGTTCTCCGGGAACTCCCTAATCCGGGTCCGGCAACTCGGGAAACAAAGAAAAAAAATTAAGGAAAAATAAAACAAGCGCGCTATATTCTGAGTCTCCGGCACGGCTGTGGCATTATCGCTCATGCATATTCACTGCTCCCCCCGCCCACAAGCAGTCCTGGCATCTGTGATTGGTTACAGTCAGACACGACCCCAGCCTGCGTGACAGCATCTGACTGCAACCAATCATAGATGCTGTCTAAGGGTCTATAATGTGGTGCAAATATTAAAAGAAAAAATAGCATAGGGTCCTCCCATACTACGACACCCAGCACAGATAAAGCGCTTATCTTGGCTGTGTATCAAAATAAGAGGAACCGCATGCGGCTTGTTTATTTTTTTTAATAAATGGAAATAAAAAAAAATAAAATAAAAATATAATAATAATAATAATAATAATAATAATAATAATAATAATAATAATAATAATAATAAAGTGTGCGGTCCACCTCAATTTTGATACAGAGCCAAGATAAAGCCTGACAGCTGGGGGCTAGTATTCTAAGAGTGAGGAGACCCATGCTAATTGGGCACTCTAGCCTAACAATAGCAGCCTACAGCCACCCAGGATGGTCATATCCATTAGATCCGACAATCCCAGAAGGTCATTATTGTGCAGCTCATACTCTGCCTGAAGCTCACAGCGTGTGGTCATGTTCTATGGCTGTGCGCTGTCACTTCAGATGTTCTAGAGCTGGAACTGTCATGGAACCTTGTGTGAATTATGTTGGACCTAGGTGTTTTGGGGGGCTAACAAAAGGTGTGAAAGAGGGTGGGGTTTTTTTGTATTTTATTTCAAATAATGGATTTTTTTCGGTGTTTAATTTCTTTTCATTTACAGATTAGTAATGAAGGGGGGGTTCTCAGATGTCTCCCATTACTAATATAGGGCTTAGTAGCAGCTATCAGCTGTTATTAGCCCCTTGTTACCAAAGATTGCCACCACAGAGGGCAATTGGGATGAGCCGGGTAAAGTTCCGGAATTGTCGCATCTAATAGAGGAGACAATCCTGGGCGGCTGCAGGCTGATGTTATAGGTTGAGGGTGCCCAATAACCATGGACCTGCCCGTCCTGAAAATATCAGCTCCCAGCTGTCGGGCTTTATCATAGCTGGGTATCAAAATTGGATGGGACCACACAGCTTTTTTTTAACTATTCATTTAAAAAAAAAAAAAAGATTTAAAAGCCGCATGTGGTTCCTCTTATTTTGATACACGGCCAAGATACGCAGTGAATATGTATGATGGATAATGAGCTGCCCTGGAAGTAACGTTAGGGCCGTGCGGAGACTTGGCAACTATAACGCGGCTGCTCCAATCCCCCTATCCCTTCTACTACCATTTTAAAAGTGCTGGATCCTGGTCCCCATAGACTTGTATGGAGACCGGGATCAATTCTGGGCCCGAACCATTTTTTGTTTCTTTAATGCGGTTGGACGCACCAATTCCAGGTATCTGAGAGTCCGCCCATCACTAGTTATCAATCTACAACATACCTTGGGCCCCCAGAAGAGGAATTCATTACCAGGGGATCCAACCCTCCATCTCTACAGAACGCGTCCACTTTTGATACTACCGTGAAACTAGTCATCATTGTCCACAGACAGGATCAATAAGGCCTTTTAGGTGTCAAAACAACAAATTTCCATCAGTAGTTCTGCAACATTTCAAGAGCCACAGGTTGTCCATTACTACATTAAGGAGACTCCTTAAAGGATGTGTAAACTTTTGCAACCACTTTTTAATTTCTCTATTGCATGTTATGAGGGCTTCTCTATTACATGTCTCAATTACAGGAGACAAACATGACATTGCAGATTTATTGTAACTTTTGAGCATTTTTTAGTATATAAGCAATATCCGATGACTTACTTGTGCTTGTATTTGTTCCAATAGCATTGACGGTTGTAGAGACGGAGGACGAGGGGTACAGGGGCAAGTGTCCGTTCTCACAGCTCACGTTCTTGTCCTGCCAGCTGGAAGAACTGACGCAGATTCCGGAGTCACGAGAATTGGGCCAGCCGTTCAGTTTGTCGTCGGAGTTCTGTCTTTGGTGGTAGTAATGCATTTGCCCATAATCCAAAGAGTCTGACCGGCACCGTCCCTGGGTACCAAAGTTCCCCGACGTGCGGTCCTCCAAGTGATTCAGCCACATCGCCAAAGCGCTCCTGTCGTCCAGTGACGTGGCCGGGTGGATCAAGGCGTATGACAGCAGCTGGCGGCTCTCCTCTATGTGCTGGTTGTGTTCTATCGAATGCGCCAAGAGTTTGGGCAGCAACTTCATGTACTCCACCTTAGCGTCCATGTTCCCAGGCTTTAGTAAAGGCAGGTGGGTTAAAAGCTGAGAGATCACCGTGTCCTTGGATTCCTGTTGCCACTGGTTAATGATTGCTGAAAAGCAGAAAGTAAAAATCAGCCAATGCACACACAATATAGGGCACCATCTAAAAAAGCCGCAGTCACCCTC